>NC_092751.1:69658807-69958807 GCF_047496795.1 Chiloscyllium punctatum | reverse complement strand
ATATTTAACCAGCCAGCACAGATTTAGTGCCCTAAACTGAGGAGAGTGTAAATCTCCTGGTTATACATACTTAACCAGCCAGCACAGAGTCCGTGCCCTAAACTGAGGAGAGTGTAAATCTCCTGGTTAGAAATATTTAACCACCCAGCAAAGAGTCAGTGCCCTAAACTGAGGAGAGTGTAAATCTCCTGGTTATACATAATTAATCAGCCAGCACAGAGTCAGTTCCCAAAACTGAGGAGAGTGTAAATCTCCTGGTTATATACATTTAACCACACAGCAAAGAGTCCGTTCCCTTAACTGAGGAGAGTGTAAATCTCCTGGTCATATATATTTAACCAGCCAGCATAGATTTAGTGCCCTAAACTGAGGAGAGTGTAAATCTCCTGGTTATATATATCTAACCAGCCAGCACAGACTCTGTGCCCTAAACTGAGGAGAGTGTAAATTTCCTGGTTAAATAAATTTAACCAGCCAGCACAGACTCAGTGCCCTAAACTGAGGAGAGTGTAAATCTCCTGTGTATATATCTTTCACAAGCCAGCACAGACTCAGTGGTATAAACTGAGGAGAGAGTAAATCTCTTGGTTGGATATATTTAACGAGACAGCACAGAATCAGTGCCCTAAACTGAGGAGAGTGTAAATCTCACTGGTTATATAAATTTAACCAGCCAGCACAGACTCAGTTCCCTAAATGGAGGAGTGTGCAAATCTCCTGGTTATATAAATTTAACCAGCCAGCACAGACCCAGTGTCCAAAACTGAGGAGAGTGTAAATCTCCTGGTTATATATATTTCACCAGCCAGCACAGACTCAGTGCCCTCAACTGAGGAGAGTGTAAATCTTCTGGTCATATATATTTAACCAGCCAGCACAGATTTAGTGCCCTAAACTGAGGAAAGTGTAAATCTCCTGGTTATACATACTTAACCAGCCAGCACAGAGTCCGTGCCCTAAACTGAGGAGAGTGTAAATCTCCTGGTTAGAAATATTTAACCACCCAGCAAAGAGTCAGTGCCCTAAACTGAGGAGAGTGTAAATCTCCTGGTTATACATAATTAATCAGCCAGCACAGAGTCAGTTCCCAAAACTGAGGAGAGTGTAAATCTCCTGGTTATATACATTTAACCACCCAGCAAAGAGTCCGTTCCCTTAACTGAGGAGAGTGTAAATCTCCTGGTCATATATATTTAACCAGCCAGCACAGATTTAGTGCCCTAAACTGAGGAGAGTGTAAATCTCCTGGTTATATATACTTAACCAGCCAGCACAGACTCAGTGCCCTAAACTGAGGAGAGTGTAAATCTCCTGGTTATATATATTCAACCAGCCAGCACCGAGTCAGTGCCCTAAACTGAGGAGAGTGTAAATCTCCTGGTTCTATATATTCAACCAGCCAGCACAGACTCAGTGCCCTAAACTGAGGAGAGTGTAAATCTCCTGGTTATATATATTCAACCAGCCAGCACAGACTCAGAGCCCTAAACTGAGGAGAGTGTAAATCTCCTGGTTGTATATATTTGACCGGCCAACACAGCGTCTGTGCACTAAACCGAGGAGAATGTAAAACTCCTGGTTTCATATATTTAACCAGCCAGCACAGAGTTAGTGCCCAAAACAGAGGAGAATGTTTATGTCCTGGTAATATATATTTAACCAGCCAGCGCAGACTTAGTGCCCTCAACTGAGGAGAGTGTAAATCTCCTGGTTATATGTAATTAACCAGCCAGCAGACAGTCATTGCCCAAAACTGCGGAGAGTGGAAATCTCCTGGTCATATAAATTTAACCAGCCAGCACAGAGTCAGTGCCCTAAACTGAGAAGAGTGGAAATATCCTGGTCATATATATTTAACCAGCCTGCACAGACACAGTGCCCTAAACTGAGGAGAGTGGAAATCTCCTGGTCATATATATTTAACCAGCCAGCCCAGAGTCAGTGCCCTAAACTGAGAAAAGTGTAAATCTCCTGGTCATATATATTTAACCAGCCAGCGCAGAGTTTGTGCCCTAAACTGAGGAGAGTATAAATCTCATGGTTATATATATTTAAACAGACAGCACCGACTCAGTGCCATAAAGTGAGGAGAGGGTAAATCTCCTGGTTACATATATTTAACCAGCCAGCACAGAGTGCGTGCCCTAAACTGAGGAGAGTGTAAATTTCATGGTTAAATAAATTTAACCAGCCAGCACAGTGTCAGTGCCCTAAACTGAGGAGAGTGTAAATCTCCTGGTTATATATATTTCACCAGCCAGCACAGACTCAGTGCCATAAACTGAGGAGAGAGTAAATCTCCGGGTTGTATATATTTAACGAGACAGCACAGACTCAGTGCCCTAAACTGAGGAGAGTGTAAATCTCCTGGTTAGAAATATTTAACCACCTCGCAAAGAGTCAGTGCCCTAAACCGCGAAGAGTATAATTCTCCCTGTTTATATATATTTAACCAGCCCGCACTGAGTCAGTGCCCGAAACTGAGGAGAGTGTAAATCTCCTGGTAATATAAATTTAACCAGCCAGCACAGACTCAGTGCCCTAACCTGCGGAGAGTGTAAATCTCCTGGTTATACATAATTAACCAGCCAGCACAGAGAAAGTTCCCTAAGCTGAGGAGAGTGTAAATCTCCTGGTTATATACATTTAACCACCCAGCAAAGAGTCCGTTCGCTAAACTGAGGAGAGTGTAAATCTCCTGGTCATATATATTTAACCAGCCAGCACAGATTTAGTGCCCTAAACTGAGGAGAGTGTAAATCTCCTGGTTAGAAATATTTAACCAGCCAGCACAGACTCAGTGCCCTAAACTGAGGAGAGTGTAAATCTCCTGGTTATATATATTTAACCAGCCAGCACAGACTCAGTGCCCTAAACTGAGGAGAGTGTCAATCTCCCTGTTTATATATATTTAACCAGCCCGCACAGAGTCAGTGCCCTAAACTGAGGAGAGTGTAAATCTCCTGGTTATATATATTTAACCACACAGCGAAGACTCAGTGCCCTAAACTGAGGAGAGTGTCAATCTCCCTGTTTATATATATTTAACCAGCCCGCACAGAGTCAGTGCCCTAAACTGAGGAGAATGTAAAACTCCTGGTTTCATATTTTTAACCAGCCAGTACAGAGTTAGTGCCCAAAACAGAGGAGAATGTTTATGTCCTGGTAATATATATTTAACCAGCCGGCACAGACTCAGTGCCATAAACTGAGGAGAGTGTAAATCTTCTGGATATATATATTTAACCAGCCAGCACAGACTCAGTGCCATAAACTGAGTAGAGTGTAAATCTCCTGGTTATATATATTTAACCAGCCAGCACAGACTCAGTGCCATAAACTGAGGAGAGTGTAAATCTCCTGGTTATTTATATTTAACCAGACAGCACAGAATTATTGCCATAAACTGAGGAGAGAGGAAATCTCCTGGTTATATCTATTTTACCAGTCAGCACAGAGTCACTGACTGAACCTGAGGAGAGTGTAAATCTCCTGGTAATATAAATTTAAGAAGCCAGCACAGAGTCAATGCCATAAACTGCGGAGAGTGTAAATCTCCTGGTTATATATATGAAATCAGCCAGCACAGAGTCGTTGACTAAACTGAGGAGAGGGTAAATCTCCTGGTTATATATATTTATCCGGCCAGCACAGAGTCAGTGCCGTAAACTGATGAGAGTGTAAATCTCCTGGTTAGGAATAATTAACCAGCCAGCACAGAGTCAGTGCCGTAAACTGAGGAGCGTGTAAATCTCCCTGGTTATATATATTTAACCAGCCCGCACAGAGTCAGTGCCGTAAACTGATGAGAGTGTAAATCTCCTGGTTATATATATTTAACCAGGCCGCACAGAGTCAGTGCAGTAAACTGAGGAGAGTGTAAATCTCCCTGGTTATATATATTTAACCAGCCAGCACAGACACAGTGCCCTAAACTGAGGAGAGTGGAAATCTCCTGGTCATATATATTTAACCAGCCAGCCCAGAGTCAGTGCCCTAAACTGAGAAAAGTGTAAATCTCATGGTTATAAATATTTAAACAGACAGCACCGACTCAGTGCCATAAAGTGAGGAGAGGGTAAATCTCCTGGTTACATATATTTAACCAGCCAGCACAGAGTCCGTGCGCAAAACTGAGGAGACTGTAAATTTCATGGTTAAATAAATTTAACCAGCCAGCACAGAGTCAGTGCCCTAAACTGAGAAGAGTGGAAATATCCTGGTCATATATATTTAACCAGCCAGCACAGACACAGTGCCCTAAACTGAGGAGAGTGGAAATCTCCTGGTCATATATATTTAATCAGCCAGCCCAGAGTCAGTGCCCTAAACTGAGAAAAGTGTAAATCTCATGGTTATATATATTTAAACAGACAGCACCGACTCAGTGCCATAAAGTGAGGAGAGGGTAAATCTCCTGGTTACATATATTTAACCAGCCAGCACAGAGTCAGTGCCCTAAACTGAGGAGAGTGTAAATCTCCTGGTTATATATATTTCACCAGCCAGCACAGACTCAGTGCCATAAACTGAGGAGAGAGTAAATCTCCGGGTTGTATATATTTAACGAGACAGCACAGACTCAGTGCCCTAAACTGAGGAGAGTGTAAATCTCCTGGTTAGAAATATTTAACCACCTCGCAAAGAGTCAGTGCCCTAAACCGCGAAGAGTATAATTCTCCCTGTTTATATATATTTAACCAGCCCGCACTGAGTCAGTGCCCGAAACTGAGAAGAGTGTAAATCTCCTTGTAATATAAATTTAACCAGCCAGCACAGACTCAGTGCCCTAACCTGCGGAGAGTGTAAATCTCCTGGTTATACATAATTAACCAGCCAGCACAGAGTCAGTTCCCTAATCTGAGGAGAGTGTAAATCTCCTGGTTCTCTACATTTAACCACCCAGCAAAGAGTCCGTTCGCTCAACTGAGGAGAGTGTAAATCTCCTGGTCATATATATTTAACCAGCTAGCACAGATTTAGTGCCCTAAACTGAGGAGAGTGTCAATCTCCTGGTTAGAAATATTTAACCAGCCAGCACAGACTCAGTGCCCTAAACTGAGGAGAGTGTAAATCTCCTGGTTATATATATTTAACCAGCCAGCACAGACTCAGTGCCCTAAACTGAGGAGAGTGTCAATCTCCCTGTTTATATATATTTAACCACCCAGCGAAGAGTCAGTGCCCTAAACTGAGGAGAGTGTAAATCTCCTGGTAATATAAATTTAACCAGCCAGCACAGACTCAGTGCCCTAAACTGAGAAGAGTGTAAATCTCCTGGTTATATGAATTTAACCAGCGAGCACAGAGGCAGTGCCCTAAACTGAGGAGAGTGTAAATCTCCTGGTTATATATATTTAACCGGCCAACACAGAGTCTGTGCCCTAAACTGCGGAGAATGTAAAACTCCTGGTTTCATATTTTTAACCAGCCTGTACAGAGTTAGTGCCCAAAACAGAGGAGAATGTTTATGTCCTGGTAATATATATTTAACCAGCCAGCGCAGACTTAGTGCCCTCAACTGAGGAGAGTGTAAATCTCCTGGTTATATGTAATTAACCAGCCAGCACAGAGTCACTGACCGAAACTGAGGAGACAATAATTCTCATGGTTATATAAATTGAACAAAACAGCACAGACTCAGTGACATCAACTGAGGCGAGTGTAAATCTCCTGGTTATATATATTCAACCAGTTAGCGCAGAGTCAGTTCCCGAAACTGAGGAGAGTGTAAATCTCCTGGTCATATATATTTAACAAGCCAGCACAGACTCAGTGCCATAAACTGACGAGAGGGTAAATCTCCTGGTTATATATATTTTACCAGTCAGAACAGAGCCACTGACCGAAACGTAGGAGTGGTTAAATCTTCTGGTTATATAAATTTAACTAAACAGCACAGAGTCAGTTCCCTAAACTGCGGAGAGTGTAAATCTCCCTGGTTATGTATATTTAACTAGCCTGCATAGAGTCGGTGCCCTAAACAGAGGAGAGTGTAAATTCCACGTTACATATCTTTAACCAGCCAGCACAGAGTCAGTGCCCTAAACTGAGGACAGTGGAAATCTCCTGATTATATATATCTAACCAGCCAGCACAGACTCTGTGCCCTAAACTGAGGAGAGTGTAAATCTCCTGTGTATATATCTTTCACAAGCCAGCACAGACTCAGTGGTATAAACTGAGGAGAGAGTAAATCTCTTGGTTGGATATATTTAACGAGACAGCACAGAATCAGTGCCCTAAACTGAGGAGAGTGTAAATCTCACTGGTTATATAAATTTAACCAGCCAGCACAGACTCAGTTCCCTAAACGGAGGAGTGTGCAAATCTCCTGGTTATATAAATTTAACCAGCCAGCACAGGCCCAGTGTCCAAAACTGAGGAGAGTGTAAATCTTCTGGTTATATATATTTTACCAGCCAGCACAGACTCAGTGCCCTCAACTGAGGAGAGTGTAAATCTTCTGGTCATATATATTTAACCAGCCAGCACAGATTTAGTGCCCTAAACTGAGGAGAGTGTAAATCTCCTGGTTATACATACTTAACCAGCCAGCACAGAGTCCGTGCCCTAAACTGAGGAGAGTGTAAATCTCCTGGTTAGAAATATTTAACCACCCAGCAAAGAGTCAGTGCCCTAAACTGAGGAGAGTGTAAATCTCCTGGTTATACATAATTAATCAGCCAGCACAGAGTCAGTTCCCAAAACTGAGGAGAGTGTAAATCTCCTGGTTATATACATTTAACCACACAGCAAAGAGTCCGTTCCCTTAACTGAGGAGAGTGTAAATCTCCTGGTCATATATATTTAACCAGCCAGCATAGATTTAGTGCCCTAAACTGAGGAGAGTGTAAATCTCCTGGTTATATATATCTAACCAGCCAGCACAGACTCTGTGCCCTAAACTGAGGAGAGTGTAAATTTCCTGGTTAAATAAATTTAACCAGCCAGCACAGACTCAGTGCCCTAAACTGAGGAGAGTGTAAATCTCCTGTGTATATATCTTTCACAAGCCAGCACAGACTCAGTGGTATAAACTGAGGAGAGAGTAAATCTCTTGGTTGGATATATTTAACGAGACAGCACAGAAT
Source organism: Chiloscyllium punctatum (assembly GCF_047496795.1). NCBI lineage: Eukaryota > Metazoa > Chordata > Chondrichthyes > Orectolobiformes > Hemiscylliidae > Chiloscyllium > Chiloscyllium punctatum. The sequence continues at coordinate 69,951,713 of NC_092751.1, read as the reverse complement.
CAGTGCCCTAAACTGAGGAGAGTGTAAATCTCACTGGTTATATAAATTTAACCAGCCAGCACAGACTCAGTTCCCTAAATGGAGGAGTGTGCAAATCTCCTGGTTATATAAATTTAACCAGCCAGCACAGACCCAGTGTCCAAAACTGAGGAGAGTGTAAATCTCCTGGTTATATATATTTCACCAGCCAGCACAGACTCAGTGCCCTCAACTGAGGAGAGTGTAAATCTTCTGGTCATATATATTTAACCAGCCAGCACAGATTTAGTGCCCTAAACTGAGGAAAGTGTAAATCTCCTGGTTATACATACTTAACCAGCCAGCACAGAGTCCGTGCCCTAAACTGAGGAGAGTGTAAATCTCCTGGTTAGAAATATTTAACCACCCAGCAAAGAGTCAGTGCCCTAAACTGAGGAGAGTGTAAATCTCCTGGTTATACATAATTAATCAGCCAGCACAGAGTCAGTTCCCAAAACTGAGGAGAGTGTAAATCTCCTGGTTATATACATTTAACCACCCAGCAAAGAGTCCGTTCCCTTAACTGAGGAGAGTGTAAATCTCCTGGTCATATATATTTAACCAGCCAGCACAGATTTAGTGCCCTAAACTGAGGAGAGTGTAAATCTCCTGGTTATATATACTTAACCAGCCAGCACAGACTCAGTGCCCTAAACTGAGGAGAGTGTAAATCTCCTGGTTATATATATTCAACCAGCCAGCACCGAGTCAGTGCCCTAAACTGAGGAGAGTGTAAATCTCCTGGTTCTATATATTCAACCAGCCAGCACAGACTCAGTGCCCTAAACTGAGGAGAGTGTAAATCTCCTGGTTATATATATTCAACCAGCCAGCACAGACTCAGAGCCCTAAACTGAGGAGAGTGTAAATCTCCTGGTTGTATATATTTGACCGGCCAACACAGCGTCTGTGCACTAAACCGAGGAGAATGTAAAACTCCTGGTTTCATATATTTAACCAGCCAGCACAGAGTTAGTGCCCAAAACAGAGGAGAATGTTTATGTCCTGGTAATATATATTTAACCAGCCAGCGCAGACTTAGTGCCCTCAACTGAGGAGAGTGTAAATCTCCTGGTTATATGTAATTAACCAGCCAGCAGACAGTCATTGCCCAAAACTGCGGAGAGTGGAAATCTCCTGGTCATATAAATTTAACCAGCCAGCACAGAGTCAGTGCCCTAAACTGAGAAGAGTGGAAATATCCTGGTCATATATATTTAACCAGCCTGCACAGACACAGTGCCCTAAACTGAGGAGAGTGGAAATCTCCTGGTCATATATATTTAACCAGCCAGCCCAGAGTCAGTGCCCTAAACTGAGAAAAGTGTAAATCTCCTGGTCATATATATTTAACCAGCCAGCGCAGAGTTTGTGCCCTAAACTGAGGAGAGTATAAATCTCATGGTTATATATATTTAAACAGACAGCACCGACTCAGTGCCATAAAGTGAGGAGAGGGTAAATCTCCTGGTTACATATATTTAACCAGCCAGCACAGAGTGCGTGCCCTAAACTGAGGAGAGTGTAAATTTCATGGTTAAATAAATTTAACCAGCCAGCACAGTGTCAGTGCCCTAAACTGAGGAGAGTGTAAATCTCCTGGTTATATATATTTCACCAGCCAGCACAGACTCAGTGCCATAAACTGAGGAGAGAGTAAATCTCCGGGTTGTATATATTTAACGAGACAGCACAGACTCAGTGCCCTAAACTGAGGAGAGTGTAAATCTCCTGGTTAGAAATATTTAACCACCTCGCAAAGAGTCAGTGCCCTAAACCGCGAAGAGTATAATTCTCCCTGTTTATATATATTTAACCAGCCCGCACTGAGTCAGTGCCCGAAACTGAGGAGAGTGTAAATCTCCTGGTAATATAAATTTAACCAGCCAGCACAGACTCAGTGCCCTAACCTGCGGAGAGTGTAAATCTCCTGGTTATACATAATTAACCAGCCAGCACAGAGAAAGTTCCCTAAGCTGAGGAGAGTGTAAATCTCCTGGTTATATACATTTAACCACCCAGCAAAGAGTCCGTTCGCTAAACTGAGGAGAGTGTAAATCTCCTGGTCATATATATTTAACCAGCCAGCACAGATTTAGTGCCCTAAACTGAGGAGAGTGTAAATCTCCTGGTTAGAAATATTTAACCAGCCAGCACAGACTCAGTGCCCTAAACTGAGGAGAGTGTAAATCTCCTGGTTATATATATTTAACCAGCCAGCACAGACTCAGTGCCCTAAACTGAGGAGAGTGTCAATCTCCCTGTTTATATATATTTAACCAGCCCGCACAGAGTCAGTGCCCTAAACTGAGGAGAGTGTAAATCTCCTGGTTATATATATTTAACCACACAGCGAAGACTCAGTGCCCTAAACTGAGGAGAGTGTCAATCTCCCTGTTTATATATATTTAACCAGCCCGCACAGAGTCAGTGCCCTAAACTGAGGAGAATGTAAAACTCCTGGTTTCATATTTTTAACCAGCCAGTACAGAGTTAGTGCCCAAAACAGAGGAGAATGTTTATGTCCTGGTAATATATATTTAACCAGCCGGCACAGACTCAGTGCCATAAACTGAGGAGAGTGTAAATCTTCTGGATATATATATTTAACCAGCCAGCACAGACTCAGTGCCATAAACTGAGTAGAGTGTAAATCTCCTGGTTATATATATTTAACCAGCCAGCACAGACTCAGTGCCATAAACTGAGGAGAGTGTAAATCTCCTGGTTATTTATATTTAACCAGACAGCACAGAATTATTGCCATAAACTGAGGAGAGAGGAAATCTCCTGGTTATATCTATTTTACCAGTCAGCACAGAGTCACTGACTGAACCTGAGGAGAGTGTAAATCTCCTGGTAATATAAATTTAAGAAGCCAGCACAGAGTCAATGCCATAAACTGCGGAGAGTGTAAATCTCCTGGTTATATATATGAAATCAGCCAGCACAGAGTCGTTGACTAAACTGAGGAGAGGGTAAATCTCCTGGTTATATATATTTATCCGGCCAGCACAGAGTCAGTGCCGTAAACTGATGAGAGTGTAAATCTCCTGGTTAGGAATAATTAACCAGCCAGCACAGAGTCAGTGCCGTAAACTGAGGAGCGTGTAAATCTCCCTGGTTATATATATTTAACCAGCCCGCACAGAGTCAGTGCCGTAAACTGATGAGAGTGTAAATCTCCTGGTTATATATATTTAACCAGGCCGCACAGAGTCAGTGCAGTAAACTGAGGAGAGTGTAAATCTCCCTGGTTATATATATTTAACCAGGCCGCACAGAGTCAGTGCCGTAAACTGAGGAGAGTGTAAATCTCCCTGGTTATATATATTTAACCAGCCCGCACAGAGTCAGTGCCGTAAACTGAGGAGCTGTGTAAATCTCCTGGTTATATATATTTAACCAGGCAGCACAGACTCGGTGCCATAAACTAAGGAGTGGGTAAATGTCCTGGTTAGGAATATTTAACCACTCAGCAATGAATCAGTGCCCTAAACTGAGGAGAGTGTAAATCTCCCTGGTTATATATATTTAACCAGCCCGCACAGAGTCAGTGCCGTAAACTGAGGAGAGTGTAAATCTCCTGGTTATATATATTTAACCAGCCAGCACAGACTCAGTGCCATAAACTGAGGAGAGGGTAAATCTCCTGTTTATATATATTTTATCAGCCAGCACAGAGTCACTGACCGAAACTGAGGAGACAATAATTCTCATGGTTATATAAATTGAACAAAACAGCACAGACTCAGTGCCATCAACTGAGGCGAGTGTAAATCTCCTGTGTTATATATATTCAACCAGTTAGCGCAGAGTCAGTTCCCGAAACTGAGGAGAGTGTAAATCTCCTGGTCATATATATTTAACAAGCCAGCACAGACTCAGTGCCATAAACTGACGAGAGGGTAAATCTCCTGGTTATATATATTTTACCAGTCAGAACAGAGCCACTGACCGAAACGTAGGAGTGTGGAAATCTTCTGGTTATATAAATTTAACTAAACAGCACAGAGTCAGTTCCCTAAACTGCGGAGAGTGTAAATCTCCCTGGTTATGTAGATTTAACTAGCCTGCATAGAGTCGGTGCCCTAAACAGAGGAGAGTGTAAATTCCACGTTACATATCTTTAACCAGCCAGCACAGAGTCAGTGCCCTAAACGGAGGACTGTGTAAATCTTCTTGTTATATAAATTTAACCAGCCAGCACAGACCCAGTGTCCAAAACTGAGGAGAGTGTAAATCTCCTGGTTATATATATTTCACCAGCCAGCACAGACTCAGTGCCCTAAACTGAGGAGAGTGTAAATCTCCTGGCTATATACATTCAACCAGCCAGCACAGAGTCAGTGCCCTAAACTGAGGAGAGTGTAAATCTCCTGGTTATATATATTAAACCACACTGGAAATAGTCAGTGCCCTAAACTGAGGAGAGTGTAAATCTCCTGGTTATTTGTAATTAACCAGCCAGCAGACAGTCAGTGCCCAAAACTGAGCAGAGTGTAAATCTCCTGGTTGTATATATTTGACCGGCCAACACATAGTCTGTGCCCTAAACTGAGGAGAATGGAAAACTCCTGGTTTCATATATTTAACCAGTCAGCGCAGAGTTTGTGCCCAAAACAGACGAGAATGTTTATGGCCTGGTCATATAAATTTAACGAGCCACCGCATACTTAGTGCCCTCAACTGAGGAGAGTGTAAATCTCCTGCTTATATATATTTAACCAGGCAGCACAGACTCAGTGCCAGAAACTGAGGAGATTGTAAATCTCCTGGTTAGCAATATTTAACCACCCAGCAAAGAGTCAGTGCGCTAAACTGAGGAGAGTGTCAATCTCCCAGCTTATATATATTTAACCAGCCCGCACAGAGTCAGTGCCCTAACCTGCGGAGAGTGTAAATCTCCTGGTTATATGTATTCAACCAGCCGGCACAGAGTCAGTGCCCGAAACTGAGAGAATGTAAATCTCCTGGTTATATATTTTTAACCACACAGGAAATAGTCAGTGCCCTAAACTGAGGAGAGTGTAAATCTCCTGGTCATATATATTTAACCAGCCAGCACAGATTTAGTGCCCTAAACTGAGGAGAGTGTAAATCTCCTGGTTATACATACTTAACCAGCCAGCACAGACTCAGTGCCCTAAACTGAGGAGAGTGTAAATCTCCTGGTTATATATATTCAACCAGCCAGCACAGAGTCAGTGCCCTAAACTGAGGAGAGTGTAAATCTCCTGGTAATATATATTTAACCAGCCAGCAGACAGTCGCCCTAAACTGAGGAGAGTGTAAATCTCCTGGTTATTTGTAATTAACCAGCCAGCAGACAGTCAGTGCCCAAAACTGAGCAGAGTGTAAATCTCCTGGTTATATATATTTAACCGGCCAACTCAGCGTCTGTGCCCTAAACCGAGGAGAATGGAAAACTCCTGGTTTCATATATTTAACCAGCCAGCACAGAGTTCGTGCCCAAAACAGAGGAGAATGTTTATGTCCTGGTAATATATATTTAACCAGCCAGCGCAGACTTAGTGCCCTCAACTGAGGAGAGTGTAAATCTCCTGGTTATATGTAATTAACCAGCCAGCAGACAGTCATTGCCCAAAACTGCGGAGAGTGGAAATCTCCTGGTCATATAAATTTAACCAGCCAGCACAGAGTCAGTGCCCTAAACTGAGAAGAGTGGAAATATCCTGGTCATATATATTTAACCAGCCAGCACAGACACAGTGCCCTAAACTGAGGAGAGTGGAAATCTCCTGGTCATATGTATTTAACCAGGCAGCCCAGAGTCAGTGCCCTAAACTGAGAAAAGTGTAAATCTCATGGTTATATATATTTAAACAGACAGCACCGACTCAGTGCCATAAAGTGAGGAGAGGGTAAATCTCCTGGTTACATATATTTAACCAGCCAGCACAGAGTCCGTGCCCAAAACTGAGGAGACTGTAAATTTCATGGTTAAATAAATTTAACCAGCCAGCACAGAGTCAGTGCCCTAAACTGAGGAGAGTGTAAATCTCCTGGTTATATATATTTCACCAGCCAGCACAGACTCAGTGCCATAAACTGAGGAGAGAGTAAATCTCCGGGTTGTATATATTTAACGAGACAGCACAGACTCAGTGCCCTAAACTGAGGAGAGTGTAAATCTCCTGGTTAGAAATATTTAACCACCTCGCAAAGAGTCAGTGCCCTAAACCGCGAAGAGTATAATTCTCCCTGTTTATATATATTTAACCAGCCCGCACTGAGTCAGTGCCCGAAACTGAGAAGAGTGTAAATCTCCTGGTAATATAAATTTAACCAGCCAGCACAGACTCAGTGCCCTAACCTGCGGAGAGTGTAAATCTCCTGGTTATACATAATTAACCAGCCAGCACAGAGTCAGTTCCCTAAGCTGAGGAGAGTGTAAATCTCCTGGTTATATACATTTAACCACCCAGCAAAGAGTCCGTTCGCTAAACTGAGGAGAGTGTAAATCTACCGGTCATATATATTTAACCAGCCAGCACAGATTTAGTGCCCTAAACTGAGGAGAGTGTCAATCTCCTGGTTAGAAATATTTAACCAGCCAGCACTGACTCAGTGCCCTAAACTGAGGAGAGTGTCAATCTCCCTGTTTATATATATTTAACCACCCAGCGAAGAGTCAGTGCCCTAAACTGAGGAGAGTGTAAATCTCCTGGTAATATAAATTTAACCAGCCAGCACAGACTCAGTGCCCTAAACTGAGAAGAGTGTAAATCTCCTGGTTATATGAATTTAACCAGCGAGCACAGAGGCAGTGCCCTAAACTGAGGAGAGTGTAAATCTCCTGGTTATATATATTTAACCGGCCAACACAGAGTCTGTGCCCTAAACTGCGGAGAATGTAAAACTCTTGGTTTCATATTTTTAACCAGCCTGTACAGAGTTAGTGCCCAAAACAGAGGAGAATGTTTATGTCCTGGTAATATATATTTAACCAGCCAGCACAGACTCAGTGCCATAAACTGAGGAGAGTGTAAATCTCCTGGTTATATATATTTAACCAGCCAGCACAGACTCAGTGCCATAAACTGAGGAGAGTGTAAATCTCCTGGTTATATATATTTAACCAGACAGCACAGAGTCACTGACTGAAACTGAGGAGAGTGTAAATCTCCTGGTAATATAAATTTAAGAAGCCAGCACAGAGTCAATGCCATAAACTGCGGAGAGTGTAAATCTCCTGGTTATATATATGAAATCAGCCAGCACAGAGTCGTTGCCCAAACTGAGGAGAGGGTAAATCTCCTGGTTATATATATTTATCCGGCCAGCACAGAGTCAGTGCCGTAAACTGATGAGGGTGTAAATCTCCTGGTTAGGAATAATTAACCAGCCAGCACAGAGTCAGTGCCGTAAACTGAGGAGCGTGTAAATCTCCCTGGTTATATATATTTAACCAGGCCGCACAGAGTCAGTGCCGTAAACTGAGGAGAGTGTAAATCTCCCTGGTTATATATATTAAACCAGCCCGCACAGAGTCAGTGCCGTAAACTGAGGAGCTGTGTAAATCTCCTGGTTATATATATTTAACCAGGCAGCACAGACTCGGTGCCATAAACTAAGGAGTGGGTAAATGTCCTGGTTAGGAATATTTAACCACTCAGCAATGAATCAGTGCCGTAAACTGAGGAGAGTGTAAATCTCCCGGTCATATATATTTAACCAGCCAGCACAGATTTAGTGCCCTAAACTGAGGAGAGTGTCAATCTCCTGGTTAGAAATATTTAACCAGCCAGCACAGACTCAGTGCCCTAAACTGAGGAGAGTGTAAATCTCCTGGTTATATATATTTAACCAGCCAGCACAGACTCAGTTCCCTAAACTGAGGAGAGTGTCAATCTCCCTGTTTATATATATTTAACCACCCAGCGAAGAGTCAGTGCCCTAAACTGAGGAGAGTGTAAATCTCCTGGTAATATAAATTTAACCAGCCAGCACAGACTCAGTGCCCTAAACTGAGAAGAGTGTAAATCTCCTGGTTAAATGAATTTAACCAGCGAGCACAGAGGCAGTGCCCTAAACTGAGGAGAGTGTAAATCTCCTGGTTATACATACTTAACCAGCCAGCACAGACTCAGTGCCCTAAACTGAGGAGAGTGTAAATCTCCTGGTTGTATATATTCAACCAGCCAGCACAGAGTCAGTGCCCTAAACTGAGGAGAGTGTAAACCTCCTGGTTATTTGTAATTAGCCAGCCAGCAGACAGTCAGTGCCCAAAACTGAGCAGACTGTAAATCTCCTGGTTATATATATTTAACCGGCCAACACAGCGTCTGTGCCCTAAACCGAGGAGAATGTAAAACTCCTGGTTTCATATATTTAACCAGCCAGCACAGAGTTAGTGCCCAAAACAGAGGAGAATGTTTATGTCCTGGTAATATATATTTAACCAGCCAGCGCAGACTTAGTGCCCTCAACTGAGGAGAGTGTAAATCTCCTGGTTAGAAATATTTAACCAGCCAGCACAGACTCAGTGCCCTAAACTGAGGAGAGTGTAAATCTCCTGGTTGTATATATTCAACCAGCCAGCACAGAGTCAGTGCCCTAAACTGAGGAGAGTGTAAACCTCCTGGTAAAATATATTTAACCACACTGGAAATAGTCAGTGCCCTAAACTGAGGAGAGTGTAAATCTCCTGGTTATTTGTAATTAACCAGCCAGCAGACAGTCAGTGCCCAAAACTGAGCAGACTGTAAATCTCCTGGTTATATATATTTAACCGGCCAACACAGCGTCTGTGCCCTAAACCGAGGAGAATGTAAAACTCCTGGTTTCATATATTTAACCAGCCAGCACAGAGTTAGTGCCCAAAACAGAGGAGAATGTTTATGTCCTGGTAATATATATTTAACCAGCCAGCGCAGACTTAGTGCCCTCAACTGAGGAGAGTGTAAATCTCCTGGTTATATGTAATTAACCAGCCAGCAGACAGTCATTGCCCAAAACTGCGGAGAGTGGAAATCTCCTGGTCATATAAATTTAACCAGCCAGCACAGATTTAGTGCCCGAAACTGAGGAGAGTGTAAATCTCCTGGTTAGAAATATTTAACCAGCCAGCACAGACTCAGTGCCCTAAACTGAGGAGAGTGTAAATCTCCTGGTTATATATATTTAACCAGCCAGCACAGACTCAGTGCCCTAAACTGAGGAGAGTGTATATCTCCTGGTAATATAAATTTAACCAGCCAGCACAGACCCAGTGCCCAAAACTGAGGAGAGTGTATATCTCCTGCTTATATATATTTAACCAGCCAGCGCAGACTCAGTGCCCTAAACTGAGGAGAGTGTAAATCTCCTGGTTACATATATTTAACCAGCCAGCACAGAGTCCATGCCCTAAACTGAGGAGAGTGTAAATTTCATGGTTAAATAAATTTAACCAGCCAGCACAGACTCAGTGCCCAAAACTGAGCAGAGTGTAAATCTCCTGGTTATATATATTTAACCACCCAGCTAGGAGTCAGTGCCCTAAACTGAGGAGATTGTCAATCTCCCTGTTTATATATATTTAACCAGCCCGCACAGAGTCAGTGCCCTAAACTGAGGAGAGTGTAAATCTCCTGGTCGTATATATTTAACCAGCCAGCACAGACTCAGTGCCCTAAACTGAGGAGAGTATAAATCTCCTGGTTATATATATTTAACCAGCCAGCACAGACTCAGTGCCATTAACTGAGAAGAGGTTAAATATCCTGGTTGTATATTTTTAACCAAACAGCACAGACTCAGTGCCACAAACTGAGGAGTGTGTAAATCTCCTGGTTACACAGATTTAACCAGCCAGCACAGACTCAGTGCTCTAAACTGAGGAGAGTGTAAATCTCACTGGTTATATAAATTTAACCAGCCAGCATAGACTCAGTGCCCTAAACTGAGGAGAGTGTAAATCTCCTGGTTAGAAATATTTAACCACCACGCAAAGAGTCAGTGCCCTAAACTGAGAAGAGTATAATTCTCCCTGTTTATATATATTTAACCAGCCCGCACTGAATCAGTGCCCGAAACTGAGGAGAGTGTAAATCTCCTGGTTATATATATCTAACCAGCCAGCACAGACTCAGTGCCCTAACCTGCGGAGAGTGAACATCTCCTGGTTATACATAATTAACCAGCCAGCACAGAGTCAGTTCCCTAAGCTGAGGAGAGTGTAAATCTCCTGGTTATATACATTTAACCACCCAGCAAAGAGTCCGTTCGCTAAACTGAGGAGAGTGTAAATCTCCTGGTCATATATATTTAACCAGCCAGCACAGATTTAGTGCCCTCAACTGAGGAGAGTGTAAATCTCCTGGTTAGAAATATTTAACCAGCCAGCACAGACTCAGTGCCCTAAACTGAGGAGAGTGTAAATCTCCTGGTTATATATATTTAACCAGCCAGCACAGACTCAGTGCCCTAAACTGAGGAGAGTGTATATCTCCTGGTAATATAAATTTAACCAGCCAGCACAGACCCAGGGCCCAAAACTGAGTAGAGTGTATATCTCCTGCTTATATATATTTAACCAGCCAGCGCAGACTCAGTGCCCTAAACTGAGGAGAGTGTAAATCTCCTGGTTACATATATTTAACCAGCCAGCACAGAGTCCGTGCCCTAAACTGAGGAGAGTGTCAATCTCCTGGTTATATATATTTAACCAGACAGCACAGACTCAGTGCCATAAACTGAGGAGAGAGTAAATCTCCTGGTTGTATATGTTTAACGAGACAGCACAGAGTCAGTGCTCTAAACTAAGGAGTGTGTAAATCACCTGGTTATATAAATTTAACCAGCCAGCACAGACTCAGTGCCCTAAACTGAGGAGAGTGTAAATCTCCTGGTCATATATATTTAACCAGTAAGCACAGATTTAGTGCCCTAAACTGAGGAGAGTGTCAATCTCCCTGTTTATATATATTTAACCAGCCCGCACAGAGTCAGTGCCCTAAACTGAGGAGAGTGTAAATCTCCTGGTAATATAAATTTAGCCAGCCAGCACAGACTCAGTGCCCTAACCTGCGGAGAGTGTACATCTCCTGGTTATATATATTTAACCACACAGGAAATAGTCAGTTCCCTAAACTGAGGAGAATGTAAATCTCCTGGTTATATATATTTAACCACACAGGAAATAGTCAGTTCCCTAAACTGAGGTGAGTGTAAATCTCCTGGTCGTATATATTTAACCAGCCAGCACAGACTCAGTACCATAAACTAAGGAGAGGGTAAATCTTCTTGTTATATATATTTAACCAGCCAGCACAAAGTCAGTGCCCTAAACTGAGGAGAGTGTAAATCTCCTGGTTATATATATTTAACCAGCCAGCGCAGACTTAGTGCCCTCAACTGAGGAGAGTGTAAATCTCCAGGTTATATGTAATTAACCAGCCAGCAGACAGTCATTGCCCAAAACTGCGGAGAGTGAAAATATCCTGGTCATATATATTTAACCAGCCAGCACAGACACAGTGCCCTAAACTGAGGAGAGTGGAAATCTCCTGGTCATATATATTTAACCAGCCAGCCCAGAGTCAGTGGCCTAAACTGAGAAGAGTGTAAATCTCCTGGTCATATATATTTAACCAGCCAGCGCAGAGTTTGTGCCCTAAACTGAGGAGAGTATAAATCTCATGGTTATATATATTTAAACAGACAGCACTGACTCAGTGCCATAAAGTGAGGAGAGGGTAAATCTCCTGGTTACATATATTTAACCAGCCAGCACAGAGTCCGTGCCCTAAACTGAGGAGAGTGTAAATTTCATGGTTAAATAAATTTAACCAGCCAGCACAGAGTCAGTGCCCTAAACTGAATAGAGTGTAAATCTCCTGGTTATATATATTTCACCAGCCAGCACAGACTCAGTGCCATAAACTGAGGAGAGAGTAAATCTCCGGGTTGGACATATTTAACGAGACAGCACAGACTCAGTGCCCTAAACTGAGGAGAGTGTAAATATCCTGGTTAGAAATATTTAACCACCTCGCAAAGAGTCAGTGCCCTAAACCGAGAAGAGTATAATTCTCCCCGTTTACATATAGTTAACCAGCCCGCACTGAGTCAGTGCCCGAAACTGAGAGTGTAAATCTCCTGGTAATATAAATTTAACCAGCCAGCACAGACTCAGTGCCCTAACCTGCGGAGAGTGTAAATCTCCTGGTTATACATAATTAACCAGCCAGCACAGAGTCAGTTCCCTAAGCTGAGGAGAGTGTAAATCTCCTGGTTATATACATTTAACCACCCAGCAAAGAGTCCGTTCGCTAAACTGAGGAGAGTGTAAATCTCCTGGTCATATATATTTAACCAGCCAGCACAGATTTAGTGCCCTAAACTGAGGAGAGTGTAAATCTCCTGGTTAGAAATATTTAACCAGCCAGCACAGACTCAGTGCCCTAAACTGAGGAGAGTGTAAATCTCCTGGTTATATAAATTTAACCAGCCAGCATAGACTCAGTGCCCTAAACTGAGGAGAGTGTAAATCTCCTGTTAATATAAATTTAACAAGCCAGCACAGAGTCAGTGCCATAAACTGCGGAGAGTGTAAATCTCCTGGTTATATATATTAAATCAGCCAGCACAGAGTCAGTTCACTAAACTGAGGTGACTGTAAATCTCCTGGTTATATATATTTATCCAGCCAGCACAGAGTCAGTGCCGTAAACTGATGATATTGTCAATCTCCTGGTTAGAAATATTGAACCACCCAGTAAAGAGTCAGTGCCCGAAACTGAGGGGAGTGTAAATCTCCTGGTAATATAAATTTAACCAGCCAGCACAGACGCAGTGCCCTAAACTGAGGAGAGTGTAAATCTCCTGGTTATATATATTTAACCGGCCAACACAGAGTCTGTGCCCTAAACTGCGGAAAGTGTAAATCTCCTGGTTACATATATTTAACCAGCTAGCACAGAGTCAGTGCCCTAAACTGAGGAGAGTGTAAATCTCCTGGTTATATATATTTAACCATCCAGCTAAGAGTTAGTGCCCTAAACTGAGGAGAGTGTCAATCTCCCTGTTTATTTATATTTAACCAGCCAGCACAGAGTCAGTGCCCTAAACTGAGGAGAGTGTAAATCTCCTGGTAATATAAATTTAACCAGCCAACACAGACTCAGTGCCCTAACCTGCGGAGAGTGTAAATCTCCTGGTTATAAGTATTCAACCAGCCAGTACAGAGTCAGTGCCCGAAACTGAGGAGAGTGTAAATCTCCTGGTTATATATATTTAACCAGCAAGCACAGACTCAGTTCCATAAACTGAGAAGAGGTTAAATATCCTGGTTGTATATTTTTAACCAGACAGCACAGACTCAGTGCCATAAACTGAGGAGAGTGTAAATCTCCTGGTTATATATATTTAACCGGCCAACACAGACTCTTTGCCCTAAACTGAGGAGAATGTAAAACTCCTGGTTTCATATATTTAACCAGCCTGCACAGAGTTAATGCCCAAAACAGAGGAGAATGTTTATGTCCTGGTCATATATATTTAAAAAGCCAGCGCAGACTTAGTGCCCTCAACTGAGGAGAGTGTAAATCTCCTGGTTATATGTAATTAACCAGCCAGCAGACAGTCATTGCCCAAAACTGCGGAGAATGGAAATCTCCTGGTCATATAAATTTAACCAGCCAGCACAGAGTCAGTGCCCGAAACTGAGAGGAGTGGAAATATATTGGTCATCTATATTTAACCAGCCAGCACAGACACAGTGCCCTAAACTGAGGAGAGTGGAAATCTCCTGGTCCTATTTATTTAACCAGCCATCCCAGAGTCAGTGTCCTAAACTGAGGAGAGTGTAAATCTCCTGGTCATATATATTTAACCTGCCAGCGCAGAGTTTGTGCCCTAAACTGAGGAGAGTGTAAATTTCATGGTTAAATAAATTTAACTAGCCAGCACAGAGTCAGTGCCCTAAACTGAGGAGAGTGTAAATCTCCTGGTTATATATATTTCACCAGCTAGCACAGACTCAGTGCCATAAACTGAGGAGAGAGTAAATCTCCTGGTTGTATATATTTAACGAGACAGCACAGACTCAGTGCCCTAAACTGAGGAGAGTAATAATCTCCTGGTTAGAAATATTTAACCACCTCGCAAAGAGTCAGTGCCCTAAACTGAGAAGAGTATAATTCTCCCTGTTTATACATATTTAACCAGCCCGCACTGAGTCAGTGCCCTAAACTGAGGAGAGTGTAAATCTCCTGGTAATATAAATTTAACCAGCCAGCACAGACTCAGTGCCCTAAACTGAGAAGAGTGTAAATCTCCTGGTTATATGAATTTAACCAGCGAGCACAGACGCAGTGCCCTAAACTGAGGAGAGTGTAAATCTCCTACTTATATATATTTAACCAGCCAGCACAGAGTTAGTGCCCAAAACAGAGGAGAATGTTTATGTCCTGGTCATATATATTTAACCAGCCAGCGCAGACTTCGTGCCCTCAACTGAGGAGAGTGGAAATCTCCTGGATATATATATTTAACCAGCCAGCACAGACACAGTGCCCAAAACTGAGGATAGTGTAAATCTCCCTGTTTATATATATTTAACCAGCCCGCACAGAGTCAGTGCCCTAAACTGCGGAGAGTGTAAATCTCCTGGTTACATGTATTCAATCAGCCGGCACAGAGTCAGTGCCCGAAACTGAGAAGAGTGTAAATCTCCTGGTTATATATATTTAACCACACAGGAAATAGTCAGTGCCCTAAACTGAGGAGAGTGTAAATCTCCTGGTTAAACATAATTAATCAGCCAGCACAGAGTCAGTTCCCAAAACTGAGGAGAGTGTAAACCTCCTGGTTATATACATTTTACCACCCAGCAAAGAGTCCGTTCCCGAAACTGAGGAGAGTGTAAATCTCCTGGTCATATATATTTAACCAGCCAGCACAGATTTAGTGCCCTAAACTGAGGAGAGTGTAAATATCCTGGTTATATATACTTAACCAGCCAGCACAGACTCAGTGCCCTAAACTGAGGAGAGTGTATATCTCCTGGTTATATATATTTAACCAGCTAGCACAGACTCAATGCCATAAACTGAGGAGAGAGTAAATCTCCTGGTTGTATATATTTAACGAGACAGCACAGACTCAGTGCCCTAAACTGAGGAGAGTGTAAATCTCCTGGTTAGATATATTTAACCACCTCGCAAAGAGTCAGTGCCCTAAACTGAGAAGAGTATAATTCTCCCTGTTTATATATATTTAACCAGCCCGCACAGACTCAGTGCCCGAAACTGAGGAGAGTGTAAATTTCCTGGTTAACTAAATTTAACCAGCCAGCACAGACTCAGTGCCATAAACTGAGGAGTGTGTAAATCTCCTGGTTACACAGATTTAAACAGCCAGCATAGACTCAGTGCCCTAAATTGAGGAGAGTGTAAATCTCCTGGTTATATATATTAAATCAGCCAGCACAGAGTCAGTTCACTAAACTGAGGTGACTGTAAATCTCCTGGTTATATATATTTATCCAGCCAGCACAGAGTCAGTGCCGTAAACTGATGAGAGTGTCAATCTCCTGGTTAGAAATATTTAACCACCCAGTAAAGAGTCAGTGCCCGAAACTGAGGGGAGTGTAAATCTCCTGGTAATATAAATTTAACCAGCCAGCACAGACTCAGTGCTCTAAACTGAGAAGAGTGTAAATCTCCTGGTTATATGAATTTAACCAGCGAGCACAGACGCAGTGCCCTAAACTGAGGAGAGTGTAAATCTCCTGGTTATATATATTTAACCGGCCAACACAGAGTCTGTGCCCTAAACTGCGGAGAGTGTAAATCTCCTGGTTACATATATTTAACCAGTCAGCACAGAGTTAGTGCCCAAAACAGAGGATAATGTTTATGTCCTGGTCATATATATTTAACCAGCCAGCGCAGACTTAGTGCCCTCAACTGAGGAGAGTGTAAATCTCCTGGTAATTTAAATTTAACCAGCCAGCACAGACTTAGTGCCCAAAACTGAGGAGAGTGTCAATCTCCTGGTCATATAAATTTAACAAAACAGCACAGTCAGTGCCATAAACTGTGGAGAGTGTAAATCTCTTGGTTATATATATTAAATCAGCCAGCACAGAGTCAGTTCACTAAACTGAGGTGACTGTAAATCTCCTGGTTATATATCTTTATCCAGCCAGCACTGACACAGTGCTGTAAACTGATGAGAGTGTAAATCTCCTGGTTAGAAATATTTAACCACCCTGCAAAGAGTAAGTGCCCGAAACTGAGGGGAGTGTAAATCTCCTGGTTATATAAATTTAACCAGCCAGCACAGAGTCAGTGCCCTAAACTGAGAAGAGTGTAAATCACCTGGTTATATGAATTTAACCAGCCAGCACAGACGCAGTGCCCTAAACTGAGGAGAGTGGAAATCTCCTGGTTACATATATTTAACCAGTCAGCACAGAGTTAGTGCCCAAAACAGAGGATAATGTTTATGTCCTGGTCATATATATTTAACCAGCCAGCGCAGACTTAGTGCCCTCAACTGAGAAGAGTGTAAATCACCTGGTTATATGAATTTAACCAGCCAGCACAGACGCAGTGCCCTAAACTGAGGAGAGTGGAAATCTCCTGGTCATATATATTTAACCAGCCTGCTCAGAGTCAGTGCCCTAAACTGAGGAGAGTGTAAATCTCCTGGTACTATAAATTTAACCAGCCAGCAAAGAGTCAGTGCCCTAAACTGAGGAGAGTGTAAATCTCCTGGTTATATCTATTTAACCACACAGGAAATAGTCAGTCCCCTAAACTGAGGAGAGTGTAAATCTCCTGGTTATATACATTTAACCACCCAGCAAGGAGTCCGTTCCCTAAACTGAGGAGAGTGTAAATATCCTGGTCGTATATATTTAACCAGCCAGCACAGACTCAGTGCCCTAAATTGAGGAGAGTGTAAATCTCCTGATTATATATATTTAACCAGCCAGCACAGATTCAGTTCCATAAACTAAGATGAGGTTAAATATCCTGGTTGTATTTATTTAACCAGACAGCACAGACTCAGTGCCAGAAACTGAGGAGTGTGTAAATCTCCTGGTTACATAGATTTAACCAGCCAGCACAGAGTCAGTGCCCTAAACTGAGGAGAGTGTAAATCTCCCTGTTTGTATATATTTAACCAGCCCGCACAGAGTCAGTGCCCTAAACTGAGGTGACTGTAAATCTCCTGGTTATATATATTTATCCAGCCAGCACAGAGTCAGTGCCGTAAACTGATGAGAGTGTCAATCTCCTGGTTAGAACTATTTAACCACCCAGTAAAGAGTCAGTGCCCGAAACTGATGAGAGTGTAAATCTCCTGGTAATATAAATTTAACCAGCCAGCACAGACTCAGTGCCCTAAACTGAGAAGAGTGTAAATCTCCTGGTTATATGAATTTAACCAGCCAGCACAGACGCAGTGCCCTAAACTGAGGAGAGTGGAAATCTCCTGGTCATATATATTTAACCAGCCAGAACAGAGTCCGTGCCCTAAACTGAGGAGAGTGTAAATCTCCTGTTTTCATATATTTAACCAGCCAGCACAGAGTCTGTGCCCTAAACTGAGGAGAGTGTAAATCTCCCTGGTTATATAAATTTAACCAGCCAGCACAGACTCTGTGCCCTAAACTCCGGAGAGTGTAAATCTCCTGGTTATATATATTTAACCAGCCAGCACAGACTCAGTTCCATAAACTGAGAAGAGGTTAAATATCCTGGTTGTATATATTTAACCAGACAGCACAGACTCAGTGCCATAAACTGAGGAGACAGTAAATGTGAGAGGTAATTTCGGTTCAAACTTTAAGATGTGCCTGGACCACAGACTGATCTATAATAAAAGACGAAACTTTTGCTTCTTTTCTAAAACATTTTGTATACTCAAGAATAGGACAACTTAAATTGTGCATAATGCTGACAATCTGTGAGCAGAGTGACTTCTTTTCTAAAAACATTAGACTTTTGCTTTTTTCAAACATTTTGTATACTCAAAAGTAGAATAGTTTAAATTGTGCATAATGCTGACAATTTGTGAGCAGAGTAAAAACAAACAGGTCCTTGATTGATGAAACCATTAACACAGGCAGGGAAGGATGAGTCCTTGACTGATAAAGACTGCAGGATAGGGAAACGACTCGAGAGACATCTGCTACAGATTGATACAGAGACATCTGCTACAGATTGATAAGACCGCTAGCACAGACAGAGAAGAATAAGTCTTTGACTGATAAGACTACAGGATGAGAAAAACAACAGCTTTGGTGACATTGGAGACATTTGTTGCAGACTTTGTGATAAGGGTGCAAATTGGAGAATAATGACGGTTTAAGAATGTGAACCTCATGGCTCGTTAGAGCCAGGAAGGGGAGGGTCTGGAGACATTTGTTGCAGACTTTGTGATAAGGATGCAAATTGGAGAATAATGATGGTTTAAGAATGTGAACCTCATGGCTCGTTAGAGCCAAGGAAGGCGAAGGACTTGTGCTGTATATAATGAGAAACTTTGTAAGCCTCGGCGCGCCTTTTTCTCAGAAGGGTGCCCAACTCTGCAGACTGGCTAATAAAACTTTGTTTTCCTGAATTTGTCTAGAGCGATTATTAAGAAGCGATTTTCGTTTCTAACAAACTTGGGGGCTCGTCCAATCAACACTCCGGCCGCGGGGGGGAGCTGAGGAAGGACATCAGAGAAGGTGCACCCTGCCGAGTTCGGCAGTCCCTGATTCCTTGCTTGTCGCCCCGCGCGGCTTGAGCGAGTGATATCCGGGAGGCTCAGGAAAACAAAGGAGGGGTGTGGCCGAGGCAGTGGGGACGGTTAACGATCGAGTAATTTCGGTGCACTGAACCCAGGTAAGAAAAAACTTGCGGGGACCGTGTTTCCGGAGGCCTGGGGACCTACGGGGTGCCTGTGGATTTTTCTACAGAGACGTGGGACTCAGGTATCTAGAGGCCGGGGCTCGCCTGTGAGGGATTTTGCAGAGACCGTGTTTGAGGAGGAACGTGGACCTACGGGGTGCCTGTGATCTGTGTCACAGAGACGTAGGACACAGGAATCCAAAGACCGGGGGTGCCTGCAAAGGAACCTGGGCGATCACGGGACTGAAGGTCCGGGAATTGGCTAAACTGTGATAGATTATCACGGGATAATACGAGACATACGAAGTCCTCGGCAATGGGAAATAAGGCATCCAAGGCGATTAAGGGAAGGGTAGGCTTAAACAGGGACAATGACACATACCCCGGGGTACCTGACGATAGTCCGTTCGGAAGAATGTTAAATAATTGGAATCAGGGTGGAAGAAAAGGAAAATCTCGAAGGAAGATGGTAAAATACTGTCAAAAGTGGTCCCAGAAACCTATTCAGGGTGACTCAATGTGGTGGCCTAGATTCGGTACTGACGAAGACTGGGTCCGGCAAGCTCTCATTTTATATGTCAATTCAAAACCTAATGTTATTCAGGAAGAAAGTGATTATGCCCTTTGTTGGCTACCGGTCACAATATCCTGCAAAATGCAGGCAACTAATGAAGACTCGAAAGGGCAGAAAGAATGGGAACCTTTAGATCACTTACCGCCGCCCTACGTGACCCCGTCTGCCCCACAAAATGTTCCTCCGGTTGACGACGAGTCAGGGGAAGGGGAAGAAAATGGGGAGGAATCACAGGCTACCTCAGGGGTACAGACCAGATCTTGAGCTGGAAGGGGTCACAGACAAAACCCTACCTCGATTGCAAGAATGAATCCACTCCGGGAAGTGCCCATGGGGGGCGAGGAAGGAAGGACGGGATATGTGAACGTTCCCTTGACGAGTACTGAAGTACGGAATTACAGGAGGGAGATGAAGGGTCTACTGGAGGACCCCATGGGCCTGGCTGAACAATTAGATCAGTTCCTGGGTCCGAATACTTACACGTGGGAAGAGATGTATTCCATCATGGGAACATTGTTCTCTAGCCAAGAGCGTCAGATGATACAACAAGCTGCGCTCTTGGTCTGGGAGAGAGAGGGAAGAGCAGGAGGGGAGCAGAAGTTTCCCCTCACCGACCCCGAGTGGAATAAGAACACGGAGGAAGGACGGCGCAACATGAGGGATATGCGGGAATATTGGATAAAAGGAATAAGGCAGGCAGCCCCGAAGGGGCACAATTTTACCAAGGCCTTTGGGAATCATCAAAACCCGGAGGAAACCCCTACGGACTTCCTAGACAGGATTAGGAAGAACTTGCAGCAGTTCGCTGGGGTGGACCCTGAGACGGAAGTGGGACAACAACTCATACGGGTAGAGTTTGTATCAAAAGCCTGGCCGGACATACGAAAGAAGTTAGAGAAGATGGATGATTGGGATAGTAAATCTCTAAGTGAACTACTACGGGAGGCGCAAAAGGTGTTTGTGAGAAGGGACGATGAGAAGCAAAAGAAGGCGACAACGATAATGATGCAAACGGTGCAACAAGTGACAGCTGGAAGGAGGGAAAAGGGAGAGCCGTGGCAGGAACAGGAAAGGGGAGAGTCGTGGCAGGAACAGGAAAGGGGAGAGTCGTGGCAGGAACAGGAAAGGGGAGAGTCGTGGCAGGAACAGGAAAGGGGAGAGTCGTGGCAGGAACAGGAAAGGGGAGAGTCGTGGCAGGAACAGGAAAGGGGAGAGTCGTGGAAGGAACAGGAAAGGGGAGAGTCGTGGCAAGAGCAGAGGAAAAGAGAACCGTGGCCGGAACAAAGGAAGGGTGGAGGAACTCGAGGCCGCGACAGGGAAACGAAGAGGATACTCAGATGTTACTACTGTAATGAAGAGGGACATTTTAAACGAGAGTGCCCCCGATACAAGCGGGAAGTGCGGTCGTACACCCTGATGGAGGAAGATTAGGGGGGTCGGGGGTTCCTACCCTTGGGGCAAAAGGACTATCGACAGGAACCCCTGGTGAACTTGAAGGTAGGGCCCCAAGGATCGGAGATCACATTTATGGTGGACTCGGGAGCCGAAAGATCAAGTATAATCCAAATACCCCCCGGCACCCAAGCAGGAAGAACAGTTATGGGGGTATCTGGCATTGGAGGACAGAAATTACAAGTCCCAGTGGTGGAGGATGTGGAAATTGGGTATGAAAACAGAACTACTAAACGAGACCTCCTTCTACTTCCATCGGCGGGGTTTAATTTGTTAGGAAGAGACTTACAGGTCAAACTAGGGATCGGAACGGTACCAAGTAACGGGGAAATGGTGGTAAGGTTGTTCGCCCTCACCGAAGAAGATGATCAACAAATAGACCCGGAAGTATGGTACCGAGAGGGGAACAGACGGGGTCTAAACATCAAACCTCTCCAAATCACCATGTTACCAGGAAGAGGCCCGGTAAGAAGGAAACAGTACCCGATTGCTATGGAAGGACGGGAGGGGTTACAACCTGTGATAGAAAGATTAATCACAGATGGACTACTGGAGGAATGTATGTCCCCTTTCAATACTCCAATACTCCCTGTGAGGAAGCCGGATGGGACATATAGGCTGGTGCAAGACTTGCGGGGGTTGAATGAAGTAGTCCAGGCTAGATACCCGGTGGTACCCAATCCCTACACGTTAATGAGTAAAATTCCCCCCGAACATGAATGGTTCAGTGTAATAGATCTGAAGGATGCCTTCTGGAGTTGCCCCCTTGACGAAGAAAGTCGGAACCTTTTTGCCTTTGAATGGGAGAATCCCTTCACAGGACGAAAGCGACAGTTAAGATGGACGGTCTTGCCGCAGGGATTCACGGAGTCACCCAACTTGTTTGGACAAATACTGGAGCAGATCTTAGGAGGATTTCGGTGTAACGCGGAGAATCAATTGCTCCAATATGTCGATGATCTCTTACTCTCAGGACCAAGAGAAGAGGAGGTACGAGCAGACACCGTTGCCCTGCTGAACTTCCTGGGGAAACAGGGCCTACGCGTCTCCAGGACAAAACTCCAGTTTGTGGAGCAAGAAGTAAGATATCTGGGCCATCAAGTCAGTAAGGGGCATCGCCGTATCACGCCAGAACGAATATCAGGGATTACGGGTATGCCAATACCCAGGACGAAGAAGGAAATCAGACAATTCCTGGGGCTAGTAGGGTATTGCCGGATATGGATTGAAAGTTACACCACTTTAGTAAAATTTTTGTACGACAAACTGGGACAAGAAGGACAAAAGGTGGACTGGTCAGATGAGGAGGAGCAGCGATTTAATATTATTAAAAGTAAACTGATCCGAGCTCCGGTATTGGCTTTACCCACCCTGAAGGAACCGTTCCAGTTATATGTCAATAGCGCTGGCGGAATTGCCCAGGGTGTGCTTACCCAGCTGCGTGCAGGGAAACGTCAGCCGGTTGCATTTTTGTCAAAAATGTTAGACCCTGTGTCATGTGGATGGCCGACCTGTATACAGGCAGTGGCAGCTACGGCAATGTTAGTAGAAGAGGCCCGGAAACTTACCTTTGGAGGAAGGATCATAGTATATTCCCCACATTCGGTTAGTGCCATACTGGCTCAAAAGGCTCACCGCTGGTTAACAGACTCTCGCATCCTGAAGTATGAGACGATTTTGATGACCGGGGACGATCTCAATTTTGCAAAAGATCTAAGTTGCAACCCAGCCCAGTTTCTATACGGACGTCCTGCAGATGGAGAACAGGAGCATGATTGTGTGGAATTTGTAGACTTGCAGACCAAGAGCCGAGAGGACCTGCAAGAGGCCCCACTGGGTGAAGGACAGGAACTGTACATCGACGGGTCCTCCCGGTGCATCAGTGGGGTACGGTACAGTGGCTATGCTGTCGTAGATGGTGCAACGAAACAGACGATCGAGTCCGGACGACTGCCTGGGAAGTGGTCAGCCCAATCCTGTGAGTTGTACGCCCTCCAGAGGGCCCTGAAGTTGTTGGAAGGGAAAGTGGGAACCATATATACTGACTCAAAGTATGCATACGGAATCGTTCATACTTTCGGGAAAATCTGGAAAGAGCGAGGATTGATAACTTCCCGGGGAAAAGAATTAGCTCACGAACAAATGATCAGCCTAACGTTGGAAGCCCTGGCGTTACCTACGGAAATCGCAGTAGTCCATGTACCCGGTCACCAGAAGGGGTCGACACCGGAAACCGGCTGGCAGATGAGGAAGCCAAGCGGGCAGCGGTCGAAAAATACGGCCAATTGTTAACGTTAATACTGTTGAGGGAAGGGCTCGTTAAACAACCCGTCTTCACCCAGGGGGAGATTGATAAAATGGATGAATTGGGTGCCCGGCTAGAAACTAACGGGAAGTGGACGGTTCCTGATGGGAGACAAGTCCTGAACAAACAGATCACCCGGGTATTCTGCACCGATTACACCATCAGACCCACTGGGGGGTGCAGGCCATGTGTGACATGATCCTGAGAGACTATGTATGCAGGGGGATATACATGTTAGCCCAACAAGAAATAGTCGGATGCCCCACTTGCCAGCGTATTAACAAGAAAGCCATGCGTTCTGTGCCAGCTGGTGGTCAGCCCCTCGCAATTAGGCCATTCCAGAGGATCCAAATAGACTTTACAGACTTACCCCCAGTACAGAGATGGAAGTATCTGCTAGTAATAGTAGACCATTTCACTCACTGGGTAGAGGCTTTCCCAACCGCCAAAGCCGATGCACCAACCGTGGCCCGACTGTTGTTAGAGAACATAATCCCGAGATATGGCATAATGGAATCTATCGACTCAGACTGCGGGACACATTTTGTTTCTAAGCTACACCATTTGATCTGTACTGCCCTGGGTATCCAATGGAAATTCCATGCACCCTGGCATCCCCAGAGCTCGGGTCGAGTTGAGAGGATGAATGGCACGCTCAAGACCCAATTGACTAAGCTGGTGTTAGAAACTAAGTTACCATGGCCAAAGTGCCTTCCCATTGCCCTATTGAGGATACGTACAGCACCTCGCCGGGATATCAGGGTTTCCCCCTATGAAATGCTGTTCGGATTACCATATTGGAGTAAGGTTGATGGGTGTCCCACTCTACAAGGGGGAGATGTATTTGTCAGAAACTATTTACTGGCCTTATCCCGTTCTTTTGCAGAACTCCGGAGGAAAGGTCTCCTGGCTCAGACTCCGCCGCTCGACTTCCTCCTGCATAAGGTGGAGCCCGGAGATTGGGTACTTGTTAAGACCTGGAAAGCCGAAAAGCTCCAGCCGCAGTGGGAAGGACCGTTCCTGGTCCTGTTAACAACTGAAGCAGCTGTTCGGACGAAAGAAAAAGGGTGGGTCCACGCATCAAGGATAAAGGGACCTGTTCCGTCTGAAGAAGAAAGCACTTGGACATGCGAGCAAGGGGACAAGCTGTTGGTGGTAAAACTGAAAAGACAGCAATAATGAACTCTACTTGGACTGTATTGGTGGGGATATTGATCAGTTTACTCCCGTATGTGGGGGAGGGCGAGGGGAGATGTGACAAATGTCGGACTACAGTAAGGCTCGGAATTCGAATCTACTCGGGATCATTTGTGTCCCATTCCTATGTGGACGATTGGTGTTACGATGTGAGTGCACGCCATGAATGTTGGGAGGGTGGAAGACCCTATGATCAGGTGTATAATAAGGGATACGGTGGCAAAATCCGTGGATGCCCTATAAATGACCGCTGGGTGTGTATTAGCAAAACTGGGAGGTGGGGCCTATCCTCCGTGTTGCTCAGGGAGCAGGTTGACAGAGTCAAGGAGACCAAGATACAGAACACTGATCAGGGGTTGGGGAAAGAGCAGGACCGTCGGGGAACGGTCGTGCTCTCTAAAGTGCCATCTGTATACGAAGAGGTAGAAGAAAAGATTGAACTCCCTGATGTTACACAAAACCTGTTTATTGATCTCACCTCTAGAATAGCCACTGTTTTAAATGTTAGCAATTGCTGGGTTTGTGGGGGGCCGCATATGTCGGAACAATGGCCGTGGACTGGTCAAAGCTTAGACATAGGGGAATTGCTGCAAACCACTTGGACTCATGTCAACGAAAGGAAAAGTCAGGGGTGGAGACTGACAAACAGCCCTGAGGGCCAGTTCTGTGTTGAAGGCAAGGGGACCGTGGAGGTAGGGATTAGTCCCTGTCAGAATGTATTGGACGCGACCACGCGAGTATGGTGGCCTGAGGATATTACTTGGTACATTGCAAACTGAGGTCATGGAAATTGCGTTCCAATACGTACTGATTCCTCCTCTGACGAGCTGGGGGCTGATTGCTGGAATTGCAGTGATCCTGGTCCTTATGAGGGCGTCCCTGGGGTAAAGGAGCTATGGGATGACGTTGTGAGGCAGGGGGGACCTGCTCCAGATGGCCTATTTTGGATATGCGGTAATCAGGCATACTCCAAACTGCCCATGGGATGGGCTGGGGTATGCTTCCTGGGTATAATACGACCTGCGTTCTTCCTATTACCCCGGGAGGAAGGCGACGATTTGGGAATTAAACTCTTTGACTCTCTCCGTAGGTCGCCAAGGGATATCCAAGTCGGTGAATGGGGGGATGAGTGGCCACCGGCCCGGGTTATTGCATACTATGGGCCAGCTACATGGGCACAGGACGGATCATGGGGATACCGTACTCCTATCTATATGTTAAATCGTATTATCAGGCTCCAAGCAGTCGTAGAGGTTATTACTAACCGGACTGCCCTGGCCCTGGAGCTGCTGGCTAAGCAGCAGGATCAGATGAGGGCTGCTATATATCAAAACCGACTTGCCTTGGATTATCTGTTGGCCTCGGAGGGGGGCGTGTGCGGGAAGTTTAACCTGACTAACTGCTGTCTAGAAATTGACGATAATGGTCAAGCGGTTTTGGAAATTTCTGATGAAATTCGGAAATTGGCCCATGTGCCAGTACAATCCTGGCGTCCTCTTGGTGGCATCGGATGGTGGGATGGTCTCCTGGGTGGTAGTTGGTGGCGCACGGCGTTGCTGGTGGTTGGGGGGGGGGCGTGATGCTTCTCCTCATATTACCCTGCCTATCCCCCTATATTCAGTTTTTAATTCAGAAAAATATTTCCCAACTCCAGGCAGTGGTGGTTCCACAACATGGGACGCAGGAACTTAAGGTGCTGTTGCTGCGAAAGACCAAGGATTTCCCGGGCCCTTGAGGAAGGAGGGGGGGGGGGGCTTATCTCGGTCAGGCACATCTTAAAAAGAGAAAGGGTGGAATTGTGAAAGGTAATTTCGGTTCAAACAATTAAGATGTGCCTGAACCAACAGGCTGCTCTATAATAAAAGACAAGACTTTTGCTTCTTTTCTAAAACATTTTGTATACTCAAAAGTAGGATAATTTAAATTGTGCAAATGCTGACATTTTGTGAGCAGAGTAAAAACAAGTCCTTGATTGATGAAACCATTAACACAGGCAGGGAAGGATGAGTCCTTGACTGATAAAGACTGCAGGATAGAAAAACAACTCGAGAGACATCTGCTACAGATTGATACAGAGACATCTGCTACAGATTGATAAGACCGCTAGCACAGACAGAGAAGAATAAGTCTTTGACTGATAAGACTACAGGGTAAAAAACAACAACTCTGGAGACATTTGTTGCAGACTTTGTGATAAGGATGCAAATTGGAGAATAATGATGTTTTTAAGAATGTGAACCTCATGGCTCGTTAGAGCCAAGGAAGGGAGGGACTTGTGCTGTATATAATGAGAAACTTTGTAAGCCTTGGCGTGCCTTTTTCTCAGAAGGGTGCCCAACTCTGCAGACTTGCTAATAAAACTTTGTTTTCCTGAATTTGTCTAGAGCGATTATTAAGAAGCGATTTTCGTTTCTAACAGGGGGGAAGGAAAGAGGAAGGAGAAGGGGGAAGGAGAGGGGAAAGGAGAGGGGGAAGGAAGGGAGAAGGAGAGAGAGGAGAAAGAGAGAGGGGAAGGAAGGGGGAAGGAGAGAGGGGTGAAGGAGAGAGGGTAAGGAAGGGGGAAGGAGAGAGTGGAAGGAAGGGGGTAGGAGAGAGGGGAAAAGGAGAGAGGGGGAAGGAAGGGGGAAGGAGAGACGGGAGAAGGAGAGAGGGAATGGAAGACCGAAGGAGAGAGGCGAGAAGGAGAGGAGGGAAGGAGAGGTGGAAGGTGAGAGGGAAGAAGAAGAGAGGGGAGAAGAAGAGAGTGGAGAAAAAGAGGGGGGAGAAGGAGAGGGGAGAAGGAGAGAGGGGAATGAAGGGGGAGGAGGAAGGGGGAGGAGAAAGGGGAGAAGAAGAGAGGGGAAGGAAGGGTGAAGGAGGGAGGGAAGAATGAGAGAGGGGAAGGAAGGGGTGAGGAGAGGGGGGAGGAGAGCAGGATGGAGAGGGGGAGAAGGAGGAGTGGAAAGGAAGGGGGAAGGAGAGAGGGGAGAAGGAGGGGGTAGAGAGGGGGTAAGGAGAGAGGGGAAGGAAGAGTGAAGGAGAGAGGCGAGAAGGAGAGGAGAGAAGGAGAGGGGGAAATTGAGAGGGAAGAAGAAGAGACGGGAGAAGGAGAGGGGCAGGAGGGGGGAGAAGGAGAGAGTGGAAGGAAGGGGGAAGGAGAGAGGGGAGAAGGAGAGAGGGGAGAAGGAGAGGGGAGAGGAGAGGGGGAAGGAGAGAGGGGAGAAGGAGGAGTGGAAAGGAGAGAGGGGAAGGAGACGAGGAGAAGGAGAGGGGGAAAGAGAGAGGGGAAGGAAGGGGGAAGGAGAGAGAGGAGAAGGAGAGAGGGAATGGAAGACGGAAGGAGAGAGGGAAGAAGGAGAGAGGCGAGAAGGAGAGGAGGGAAGGAGAGGGGAAAGGTGAGAGGGAAGAAGGAGTGAGGGGAGAAGGAGAGAGGGGAAGGAAGGGTGGAGGCGAGGGTGAGAAGGAGAGGGGGCAAGGAAGGGGAAGTAGAGAGTGGAGAAGGAGAGTGGGGAGAAGGAGAGGGGAGACGAGAGGGGGAAGGAGAAGGGGAAAGAAAGGGAGAGGAAGAGAGGGGAGGGAAGGGGGAGAGGAGGGAGGGGAGAAGGAGAGGGGGGAAGGAAGGGAGAAGGAAAGGAGGAGAAGGAGAGAGTGGTGAAGTAAAGAGGGAAGGAGAGAGGGGAGAAGGAGGGGTGGAAAGGAAGGGGGAAGGAGAAAGGCGAGAAGGAGAGAGTGGAGAAGGAGAGTGGGGAGAAGGAGAGAGGGGAGAAGGAGGGGTGCAAAGGAAGGGGGAAGGAGAGAGGGGGGAAGGAGAGGGGGAAGGAAGGGAAAAGGAGAGGGGGAGAAGCAGAGACAGGGGTAGGAGAGAGGGGGAATGAGAGAGGGGAAGGAAGGGGGAAGGAGAGAGGGGATAAAGAGAGCGGGAAGGAGAGAGGGGGGCAAGGAGAGAGGGGAAGACGGGGGGAAGGAGAGAAGGGGGAAGGAGAGAGGGGAAGGAATGGGCAGAGAGGGGAGAAGGAAGGGGAGGGGAAGGAAGGGGGAAGGTGAGATGGAGAAAGAGAGAGGGGGGAAGGAGAGAGAGAGGGGAAGAAAAGAGGGGAAGGACCGGGGAAGGAGAGAGGGGAGAAGGAGAAGGGGGAAGGAGAGAGGGGAGAAGGAGAGAAGGGAAGGAGAGGAGGAAAGGAAGGGGGAAGGAGAGAGGGGAGTAGGAGACGGGGTAGGAAAGAGCAGGGAATGGAGAGAGGGGAAATAAGGGGGAAGGAAAGAGGGGGAAGTAGAGAGGTAGACAAAGGAGAGAGGGGAGACGAAGAGTGGGAAAGGAAGGGGGAAGGAGAGATGAGGGAAGGAGAGGGGGGAAGGAGAAAGGGGGGCATGGAGAGAGTGGAACGAAGGGCAAAGGAGAGAGGGGAGAAGGAGGGAGGGGAAGGAAGGGGGAAGGAGAGTGGAGGAGGAGAGAGGTGAAGGAAGGGAGAAGGAGAGAGGGGAGAAGGAGAGAGGGGGAAAGAGAGATGGGGCAAGGAGAGAGTGGAAGGAAGGGGGAAGGAGAGGTGGAGAAAGATAGAGGGGGGAAGGAGAGAGAGGGGAAGGAAAGAGGGGAAGGACCGGGGAAGGAGAGAGGGGAGAAGGAGAGAGGGGAGAAGGAGAAGGGGGAAGGAAGGGGGAAGGAGAGAAGGGAAGGAGAGGAGGGAAGGAGAGACAGGAGGAAGGAGAGGGGGTAAGGAGAGGGGGGAACGAGAGAGGGGTGAAGGAGAGGAGGGAAGGAAGGGGGAAGGAGAGGGGGAAAGGAGAGAGGGGGAGGAAGGGGGAAGGAGAGAGGGGAGAGGAGAGAGGGGAGGCGGAGAGGGGGTAAGGAGAGGGGGAAGGAAAGAGTGGACAGGGAGAGAGGGGGGAAGGAGAGAGGGGATGGAAGGGGGAAGGAGAGAGAGGGGGTAGGAAAGAGGGGAATGATAGGGGAAGGAGAGAGGGGAGAAGGAATGAGCGGAAGGAGAGAGGGGAGAAGGAAAGAGGAGAGGAGGGAAGGAGAGGGGGAAGGAAGGGTGAAGGAGAGGAGGAGAAGGAGAGGGGGGAAGGAAAGAGGAGAAGGAGAGAGGGGAGAAGGAGGGGTGGAAAGGAAGGGGGAAGGAGACAGGGAGAAGGAAAGAGGGGGGAAGAATAGAGGGGAAGGAAGGGGGAGGCGAGGGGGAGAAGGAGAGTGGCGAAGGAAGGGGAAGGAGAGAGTGGAGAAGGAGAGTGGGGAGAAGGAGGGGGGAGGAGAGAGTGGAGAAGGAGGGGGTAGAAGAAGTGAGAAGGCGAGAGGGGAGGAGGAGAGGGGGAGAAGGAGAGAGGGGAGGAGGAGAGGGGTAGGCGGGAAGAAGGTGCAAGGCAGGGGGAAGGAGAGAGGGGAGAAGGAGAAGGGGAAAGGAAGGGGGAAGGAGAGAGGGGAGAAGGAGAGAGGGGAGAAGGAGAAGGGGGAAGGAGAGAGGAGGGACGGAGAGAGAGAGGAAGGAAGGAGGAGAAAGAGAGGGGATAAAAAGAGGGGAAAGGAGAGAGGGGAAGGAAGAGGGAAGGAGAGAGGAGAAGGAGGGGGTAAGGAGAGAGGGGAGAAGGAGAGGGGGGAAGGAAGGGGGAAGGAGAGAGGGGAAGGAAGGGGGAAGGAGAGGTGGAGAAAGAGAGAGGGGGAAAGGAGAGAGAGGGGAAGGAAACAGGGGAACAACTAGGGACGGGGAGAGTGGAGAAGGAGAGCGGGGAGAAGAAGAGGGGGGAAGGAAGGGGGAAGGAGAGAGGGGAGAAGGAGCGAGACGGGTAGGAGAGAGGGGTGAAGGAGAGAGGAGGGCAGGAGAGAGAGGAAGGAAGGGGGTCGAAGAGAGGGGAGAAGGAGAGAGGAGAACGATGGGAAGGAGGTAGAGAAGAAGGAGACAGGGGGAAAGAGAGATGGGTTAAGGAGAGAGGGGAAGGAAGGGGGAAGGAGAGGTGAGGAAAAAGAGAGGGGGGAAGGAGTGAGAGGGGAAGGAAAGAGGGGAAGAACTGGGGAAGGAGAGAGGGGAGAAGGAGAGAGGGGAGAAGGAAGGGGGAGAAGGAAGGGGGAAGGAGAGAGGGGGAAAGGAGACGGGAAGGAAGGGGGAAGGAAAGAGGGGAAAAGGAGAGAGGGGGAAGGAGAGAAGGGGGAAGGAGAGAGGGAAAGGAAGGGGGAAGGAGAGAGGGGAGAAAGAGAGGGGAGAAGGAAGGGGGAAGGAGAGGGTGGAGAAGGAGAGTGGGGAGAAGGGGGGGAGGAGAGGGAGAAGGAGAGAGGGGAAGGAAGGGGGAAGGAGAGAGTGGAGAAGGAAAGAGGGAATGGAAGAGGGAAGGAGATAGGGGAGAAGGAAAGTGGGGGAAGGAGAGGGGGAAGGTGAGAGGGGACAAGGAGAAGGGGAAGGAGAGAGGGGAGAAGAGAGAAGGGAAGGAGAGGAGGAAAGGAATGGGGAAGGAGAGACGGGAGGAAGGAGAGGGGTAATGAGAGGGAGAAAGAGAGATGGGTTAAGGAGAGAGGGGAAGGAAGGGGGAAGGAGAGATGGAGAAAGAGAGAGGGGGGAAGGAGAGAGAGAGGGGAAGGAAAGAGGGGAAGGACCGGGGAAGGAGAGAGGGGAGAAGGAGACGGGGGTAGGAGAGAGCAGGGAATGGAGAGTGGGGAAGGAAGGGGGAAGGAAAGAGGGGGAAGTAGAGAGGTAGACAAAGGAGAGAGGGGAGACGAAGAGAGGGAAAGGAAGGGGGAAGGAGAGATGAGGGAAGGAGAGGGGGGAAGGAGAAAGGGGGGCATGGAGAGAGTGGAACGAAGGGCAAAGGAGAGAGGGGAGAAGGAGGGAGGGGAAGGAAGGGGGAAGGAGAGGGGAGGAGGAGAGAGGTGAAGGAAGGGAGAAGGAGAGAGGGGAGAAGGAGAGAGGGGGAAAGAGAGATGGGGCAAGGAGAGAGTGGAAGGAAGGGGGAAGGAGAGGTGGAGAAAGATAGAGGGGGGAAGGAGAGAGAGGGGAAGGAAAGAGGGGAAGGACCGGGGAAGGAGAGGGGGGAAGGAGAGAGGGAAAGGAAGGGGGGAGCAGAGATGGGAGAAGTAGAAGGAGCACGGAGAGAGGGGAACGAAGAGCAAAGGTGAGAGGGGAGAAGGAGGGAGGGGGAGGGAGGGGAAGGAAGGGGGAAGAAGAGGGGAGAAGGAGAGAGATGAAGGAAGGGGGGAGCAGTGTGGTGAGAAGGAGAGAGGGGAAGGAAAGATGAAGGAGACAGTGGAAAAGGAGAGGGGCAAAGGAAGGGGGAAGGAGAGAGGAGAAGGAAGGGCAATGAGAAGGGGGGGAAGGAGAGAGGAGGGAAGGAGAGAGAGGAAGGAAGGGGGATTGAGAGAGGCGAGAAGGAGTGAGGGGAAGGAAGAGGGGAGAAGAGGGGAGAAAGAGAGGGGGGTAGGGAGGATGGAGGAGAGAAGGGGGAAAGAAGGGGGAAGGAGAGAGAGGGGAGAAGGAGAGCGGGAATGGAAGAGAGGAGGAGAGAGGGGGGAAGGAGAGGGGGAAGGAGAGAGGGGAAAAAGAGAGAGGGGAAGGCAGGGGGAAGGAGGGAAAGGAGGACACAGGGGGAAAGAGAGATGGGTTAAGGAGAGAGGGGAAGGAAGGGGGAAGGAGAGGTGGAGAAAAAGAGAGGGGGGAAGGAGAGAGGGGAGAAGGAGAGAGGAGAGAAGGAGAGGAGGGAAGGAAGGAATAAGAAGAGACAGGAAGGAGAGAGAGGAGAAGGAGAAGGGGGAAGGAGAGAGGGGGAAAGGAAGGAGGAAGGAGGAAGGAGAGAGCGGAGAAGGAGAGTGGGGAAGGAATGGCTAAAGAGAGAGTGGAGAACGAAGGGGGAAGGAGAGGGGAAGGATGAGGGAAGGAGAATGGGGGAAGATAAAGTGGGGGGAAGGATAGGGGGGAAGGAAGGGGGAAGGGGAGAGGGGAGAAGGAGGGGGGAAGGAAGGGGGAAGGGGAGAGGGGAGAAGGAGGGAGGGGAAGGAAGGGGGTAGGAGAGGGGGGAAGCAGAGGCAGAAGGAGACGGGAAGGATTGGGGGAGGAGAGAGGGGGGAAGGAGAGAGGGGGGGAAGGAGAGATGGGAAGGAATGGGGAAAGAGAGAGGGGAGAAGGAAGGGGGAAGGAGAAGGGAAGGAGAGAGGGAGAGAGGGGAGAAGGAGAGAGGGGAAAAGGAGAGAAGGGGATGGAGAGGGGTAAGGAGAGGGGGAAAGGAGAGAGGGAAAAGAAGGGGGAAGGAGAGAGTGGAGAAGGAGAGGGGGGAAGGAAGGAATAATGAGAGACGGGAACGAAGGGGGATGGAGAGAGGGGAGAAGGAAAGCAGGGAAAGAAGGGGGAAGGAGAGAGGAGGGAAGGAGAGAGGGGAAAAGGAGTGGGGGAAAGAGAAAGGCGAAGGAATGGGGAAGGAGAGAGTGAAGAAGGAGAGGGGAGAAGGAGAGAGGGGAGAAGGAAGGGGGAAGGAGAGGGGAAGGATGGAGGGAAGAAGGAGAGAGTGGGGGGAAGGAGAGAGAGGGGAGAAGGAGAGAGGGGAAGGAGTGGGGAATGAGAGAGTGGAGAAGGAGAGTGGGGAGAAGGAGAGTGGGGAGAAGGAGAGTGGGGAGAAGGAGAGAGGGGAGAAGGACGGGGGTGAAGGAGTGAGGGGAAGGACGGGGAAGGAGAGGGGGAGAAGGAGAGAGGGGAAGGAATGTGGAATGAGAGGGGGAGAAGGAGAGGGGCGAGGAGAGGGGGAAGGAGAGAGGGGAGGAGAAAGGCAGAAGGATAGATTGGAGACGGAGAGGAGGGAAGGATGGAGTAAGGAGAGACGGGAAGGAAGGGGAAGGAGAGAGAGGAGAATGAGAGGGGGGAAGGAGAGAGGGGAGAAGGAGGGGGTGAAAGGAAGGGGGAAGGAAGGGGAAAGGAGAGAGTGGGGGAGGGAGAAAGTGGGGGAAGGAGAAAGTGGAGAAGGAGAGAGGGGAGGCGGAGAGGGGGTAAGGAGAGGGGGAAGGAAATAGTGGTCAGGGAGAGAGGGGGGAAGGAGAGAGGGGATGGAAGGGGAAGGAGATGTGGAGAAGGTGAGAGGGGGGGTCGGAAAGAGGGGAAGGATAGGGCAAGGAGAGAGGGGAGAAGGAATGAGGGGAAGGAGAGAGGGGAGAAGGAGAGAGGGGAGAAAGAAAGAGGCAAAAAGGAGAGGAGGGAAGGAGAGGGGGAAGGTGAGCGGGGAGAAGGAGAGAGGGGAGAAGGAGAGGGGGAAGGAAGGGTGAAGGAGAGGTGGAGAAGGAGAGGGGGGGAAGGAAAGAGGAGAAGGAGAGAGGGGAGAAGGAGGGGGGAGGAGAGGGGGGAAAGAAGGGGAGAAGGAGAGGGGAAAAGAAGGGGAGAAGGAGAGAGGGGAAGGAAGGGGGGAGGAGAGAGTGGAGAAGGAGGGGGGGTTGAAGAAGGGAGAAGGCGAGAGGGGAGGAGGAGAGGGGGAGAAGGAGAGAGGGGAGGAGGAGAGGGGTAGGCGGGAAGAAGGTGCAAGGCGGGGGAAGGAGAGAGGGGAAAAGGAGAAGGAGAAAGGAAGGGGGAAGGAGAGAGGTGAGAAGGAGAGGGGGGAAGGAGAGAGGAGGGAAGGAGAGAGAGAGGAAGGAAGGAGGAGAAAGAGAGGGAACAAAGAGAGGGAAAAGGACAGGGGGGGAAAACGAGAGAGGGGAAGGAGAGAGGAGAAGGAAGGGGTAAGGAGAGAGGGGAGAAGGAGAGGGGGGAAGGAAGGGGGAAGGAGAGAGGGGAAGGAAGGGAGAAGGAGAGGTGGAGAAAGAGAGAGGGGGGGAAGGAGAGAGAGGGGAAGGAAACAGGGGAACAACTGGGGACGGGGAGAGTGGACAAGGAGAGCGGGGATAAGAAGAGGGGGGAAGGAAGGGGGAAGGAGAGAGGGGAGAAGGAGAGAGAGGGGTAGGAGAGAGGGGTGAAGGAGAGAGGAGGGCAGGAGAGAGAGGAAGGAAGGGGGTCGAAGAGAGGGGAGAAGGAGAGAGGAGAACGAAGGGAAGGAGGTAGAGGAGAAGGAGACAGGGGGAAAGAGAGATGGGTTAAGGAGAGAGGGGAAGGAAGGGGAAAGGAGAGGTGAGGAAAAAGAGAGGGGAGAAGGAGTGAGAGGGGAAGGAAAGAGGGGAAGAACTGGGGAAGGAGAGAGGGGAGAAGGAGAGAGGGGAGAAGGAAGGGGGAAGGAGAGAGGGGGAAAGGAGACAGGGGAAGGAAGTGGGAAGGAAAGAGGGGAAAAGGAGAGAGGGGGAAGGAGAGAGGGAACGGAAGGGGAAGGAGAGATGGGAGAAAGAGAGGGGAGAAGGAAGGGGGAAGGAGAGGGGAAGGATGGGGGAAGGAGAGAGTGGGGGAGGAAGGGGGAAGGAGAGAGTGGAGAAGGAGAGTGGGGAGAAGGGGGAGGAGAGGGAGAAGGAGAGAGGGGAAGGAAGGGGGAAGGAGAGAGTGGAGAAGGAAAGAGGGAATGGAAGAGGGAAGGAGATGGGGAGAAGGAAAGAGGGGGAAGGAGAGGGGGAAGGTGAGCGGGGAAAAGGAGAAGGGGAAGGAGAGAGGGGAGAAGGAGAGAAGGGAAGGAGAGGAGGAAAGGAAGGGGGAAGGAGAGACGGGAGAAAGGAGAGGGGTAATGAGAGGGAGAAAGAGAGATGGGTTAAGGAGAGAGGGGAAGGAAGGGGGAAGGAGAGATGGAGAAAGAGAGAGGGGGGAAGGAGAGAGAGAGGGGAAGGAAAGAGGGGAAGGACCGGGTAAGGAGAGAGGGGAGAAGGAGAGAAGGGAAGGAGAGGAGGAAAGGAAGGGGGAAGGAGAGACGGGAGGAAGGAGAGGGGTAATGAGAGGGGAAGGAGAGAGGGGAGAAGGAGAGGAGGGAAGGAAGGGGGAAGGAGAGAGGGGAGTAGGAGACGGGGGTAGGAGAGAGCAGGGAATGGAGAGAGGGGAAGGAAGGGGGAAGGAAAGAGGGGAGAAGGAGAGAGGGGGAAGTAGAGAGGTAGACAAAGGAGAGAGGGGAGACGAAGAGAGGGAAAGGAAGGGGGAAGGAGAGATATGGGAAGGAGAGGGGGAAGGAGAGGGGGAAGGAGTGAGGGGGGCACGGAGAGAGTGGAACGAAGGGCAAAGGAGAGAGGGGAGAAGGAGAGAGGGGAAGGAAGGGGAAAGGAGAGTGGAGGAGGAGAGAGGTGAAGGAAGGGAGAAGGAGAGAGGGGAGAAGGAGAGGGAGGAAGGAAGGGGGAAGGATAGAGAGGAGAAGGAGAGAGGGGGAATGAGAGATGGGGCAAGGAGAGAGCAGAAGGGGGAAGGAGAGAGGGAGAAGGAGGGAGGGGAGAAGGAGGGAGGGGAGAAGGAGGGAGGGGAAGGAAGGGGGAAGGAGAGTGGAGGAGGAGAGAGGTGAAGGAAGGGAGAAGGAGAGTGGGGAGAAGGAGAGGGAGGAAGGAAGGGGGAAGGAGAAAGAGGAGAAGGAGAGAGGGGGAAAGAGAGATGGGGCAAGGAGAGAGTGGAAGGAAGGGGGAAGGAGAGAGAGGAGAAGGAGAAAGGAGGAAAGAGAGATGGGGTAAGGAGAGAGCAGAAGGAAGGGGGAAGGAGACAGAGTTGAAGGAAAGAGGGGAAGGACCGGGGAAGGAGAGAGGGGAGAAGGAGAAGGGGGAAGGAAGGAGGAAGGAGAGGGGGGAGAACGAGAGAAGGGAAGGAGAGGAGGGAAGGAGAGACAGGAGAAAGGAGAGGGGGGAAGGAGAGGGGGAAAGGAGAGAGGGGGAGGTAGGGGGAAGGAGAGAGGAGAAGAAGAGAGGGGGAAGGAGAGAGGGGGGCACGGCGAAAGGGGAACGAAGTGCGAAGGAGAGAGGGGAGAAAGAGAAGGGGGAAGGAGAGACAGGAGAAGCAGAGAAGGGAAGGAGAGGAGGGAAGGAAGGGGGAAGGACAGACGGGACGAAGGAGAGGGGTAATGAGAGGTGGAAGGAGAGAGGTGTGAAGGAGAGGAGGGAAGGAAGGGGGAAGGAGAGAGGGGAGAAGGAAGGGGGAAGGAGAGAGGGGAGAAGGAGAGAGGGGAGAGGGAGAGCGGGGGGGAAGGAGAGAGAGGGTAAGGAGAGGGGGGGAATTGAGAGAGGGTAAGGAAGGTGGGAGCAGAGATGGGAGAAGTAGAGGGGGCACGGAGAGAATGGAACGATGGGCAAAGGCGAAAGGGGAGAAAGAGAGAGGGGAAGGAAGGGGGAAGGAGACAGTGGAAAAGAAGAGGGGGAAAGGAAAGGGGAAGGAGAGAGGAGAAGGAAGGGTGAGGAGGGGGGAAGGAGAGAGGAGGGAAGGAGAGAGAGGAAGGAAGGGGGATTGAGAGAGGGGAGAAGGAGTGAGGGAAGGAAGGGGGAGGAGAGGGGAGAAAGAGAGCGGGGAAGGGAGGGGTGAGGAGACAAGGGGGAAAGAAGGGGGAAGGAGAGAGAGGGGAAGGAGATGGGGAAGGAGAGAGGGGAGAAAGAGAGAGGGGAAGGCAGGGGAAGGAGGGAGAGGAGAAGGAGACAGGGGGAAAGAGAGATGGGTTAAGGAGAGAGGGAAAGGAAGGGGGAAGGAGAAGTGGAGAAAAAGAGAGGGGGATGGAGAGAGGGGAAGGAAAGAGTGGAAGGACCTGGGAAGGAGAGAGGGGAGAAGGAGAGGGGGTAAGGAGAGGGGGGGAATGGAGAGAGGGGAAGGAAGGGGGAAGGAAAGAGGGGAGAAGGAGGGGGGAAGGAGAGAGGGAAAGGAAGGGGGGAGTAGAGATGGGAGAAGGAGAGGAGGGAAGGAGAGAGGGAAAGGAAGGGGGGAGGAGAGATGGGAGAAGTAGAAGGAGGACGGAGAGAGTGGAATGAAGGGCAAAGGTGAGAGGGGAGAAGGAGATAGGGGAAGGAAGGGGGAAGGAGAGAGATGAAGGAGGGGGGGAGGAGTGAGGTGAGAAGGAGAGAGGGGAAGGAAAGGTGAAGGAGACAGTGGAAAAGGAGAGGTGGAAAGGAAGGGGGAAGGAGAGAGGAGAAGGAAGGGAAATGAGAAGGGGGGAAGGAGAGAGGAGTGAAGGAGAGAGAGGAAGGAAGGGGATTGAGAGAGGCGAGAAGGAGTGAGGGGAAGGAAGAGGGGAGGAGATGGGAGAAAGAGAGGGGGAAGGGAGGGGGGGAGGAGAGAAGGGGGAAAGAAGGGGGAAGGAGAGAGAGGGGAGAAGGAGGGGGTGAAAGGAAGGGGGAAGGAAGGGGGAAGGAGAGAGTGGGGGAGGGAGAAAGTGGGGGAAGGAGAGAGGGGAAGGAAGGGGGAAGGAGAGTGGGAGAAGGAGAGAGGGGAGAAGGAGAGAGGGGAAGGAAGGGAGATGGAGAGAGTGGAAGGAAGGGGGAAGGAGAGAGGGGAGAAGGAGAGAGGGGAAAGAAGGGGGAAGGAGAGAGGGAGAAGGAGAGAGGGGAAGGAAGGGGGAAGGAGAGAGGGGAGAATGAGAGGGGGTTGAAGGAGAGTGGGGGAAAGTGAGGAGAAGAAGGGGGAACGAGAGAGTGGAGAAGGAGAGAGGGGGGAAGGAGGGGGGAAGGAGAGAGGAGAAGAAAGGGGAAGCAGAGAGTTGAGAAGGAGAGAGGGGGGAAGGAGAGAGGAGAAGGAAGGGGGAAGGAGAGAGGGGAGAAGGAGAGAGGGGAAGGAAGGGTGAAGGAGAGAGCGGGAAACGAAGGGGGAAGGGGAGAGGGGGAGAATGAGAGGGGGGAAGGAAGGGTGTAGGAGAGAGGGGAGAAGGAGAGGGGGGAATGAAGGGGGAAGGAGATAGGGGAAACGGAGAGGGGTGAAGGAGAGAGGGGAAGGAAGGGGGAAGGAGAAAGGGGAGAAACAGAGCGGGGAAGGAGAGAGGGGTGA
Source organism: Chiloscyllium punctatum (assembly GCF_047496795.1). Classification (NCBI taxonomy): domain Eukaryota; kingdom Metazoa; phylum Chordata; class Chondrichthyes; order Orectolobiformes; family Hemiscylliidae; genus Chiloscyllium; species Chiloscyllium punctatum. The sequence continues at coordinate 69,913,532 of NC_092751.1, read as the reverse complement.
AGGAGAGAAGGGAGAAGGAAGGGGGGGAGGAGTGGGGGAAGGAGAGAGGGGAGAAGGAGAGAGGATAGAAGGAGTGGGGGAAGGAAGGGGAAGGAAGGGGAAGGAGAGATAGGAGAAGGAGAGAGGGGGGAAGGAGATAAGGTTGAAGGAGAGAAGTTAAGGAATGTGGAAGAAGACAGGGGAGAAGGTGAGAGGGGAGAAGGAGACAGGTGGGGAAGAAGAGAGGGGAAGGCAGCAGGGAGGAGAAAGGGGAGAAGGAGAGGGGGGAAAAGAGAGGGGCAGAACGAGTGAGGGGAAGGAAGCGGGAACGAGACACTGGAGAAGGAGAGAGGGGAAGGAAGGGTGAAGGAGAGAGCGGGAAACGAAGGGGGAAGTGGAGAGGGGGAGAATGAGAGAGGGGAAGGAAGGGAGGAGAGAGGGGAGAATCAGAAGGGTTTGAAGGAGAGTGGGGGAAAGCGAGGAGAAGGGGGAACGAGAGAGTGGAGAAGGAGAGAGGGGGGAAGGAGAGAGGAGAAGATGCTGGAACGAGAGTGAAGAAGGACAGAGGGGGGAAGGTGGGGGGAAGGAGAGAGAAGAAGGAAGGGGGAAGCAGAGAGGGGAGAATGAGAGGAGGGGAAGGATGGGGGAAGGAGAGAGGGGAGAAGGAGAGAGGGGGGGAAGGAGAGAGGGGAGAAGCAGAGAGGGGGGAAGGAGAGAGGGGAAGGAGAGAGGGGAGAAAGCGAGGGGGAAGAAGAGGGGGACCGATAGAGGGGAGAAGGAGAGAGTGGGGAAGGAGGGGGGAGCGAAGATGGGGGAAGGAGAGAGGGGGGAAGGAGAGAGGGGAAGGAGAGAATGGGGAAGGATCGAGGGGGAAGGAGGGAGGGGAGACAGTGAGGGGGGAAGGATAGAGGGAGAAGGAGGGGAAGGGTGATGGAGAGAGGGGAGAAGGAGAGAGGAGGGAAGGAAGGCGGAAGGAGAGAGGGGAGAAGGAGAGAGGGGAAGGAAGGGGGAAAGAGAGAGGGGGGAGGTAGAAAGGAAGGAAGGTGAAGGAGAGAGGGGAGAAGGAGAGAGGGGAAGGAGAGAAGGAGAAGTAGAGAGGGGAAGGAAGGGGGAAGGAGAGAGGGGAGAATGAGAGGGGGTTGAAAGAGAGTGGGGGAAAGTGAGGAGAAGAAGGGGGAACGAGAGAGTGGAGAAGGAGAGAGGGGGAAGGAGAGAGGAGAAGGAAGGGGGAAGCAGAGAGGGGAGAAGGAGAGAGGGGAAGGAAGGGGGAAGGAGAGAGGGGAGACGGAGAGGGGAGAAGGAGAGAGGGGAAGGAAGGGGGAAGGAGAGAAGGGAGAAGGAGAGAGGATAGAAGGAGTGGGGGAAGGAAGGGGAAGGAGAGGGGGGAGAAGGAGAGAGGTGGAAGGAGAGAGTGGGGAAGGATAGAGGGGGAAGGAGGGAGGGTAGACAGAGAGAGGGTAAACGGAGATGGGGGGAAGGAGGGGATAAGGAGAGAGGGAGATGGAGGGAGGGGGAAGGAGAGAGGGGGACGTAGGGAGGGGAGAAGGAGAAAGGGGATGAAACAGGGAAGGAAAGAGGGAGAAGGAAGGAGAGAGGGGAGAAGCAGAGAGGGGAAGAAAGGGGGAAGGAGAGAGGGGAGAAGGAGAGGGGGGAAGGAGAGGAGGGAAGGAAGGGGGAAGGAGAGAGGGGAGAAGTAGAGAGGGGAAGGAAGGGGGAAGGAGAGAGGGGGAAGGAGAGTGAGGACACGGGGGGGAAGGAAAGATGGAGAAGGAGGGTGGGGGAAGGAGAGCGGAAAGGAGAGAGGGGAGAAGGAGAGGGGGAAGGAGAGAGGGGAGAAGGAGAGCGGGGAAGTAAGGGGGAAGGAGATAGGGGAGAAGGAGAGAGGGGAAGGAAGGGGGAAGGAGAGAGGGGAGAAGGAGAGGGGGAAGGAGAGAGGGGAGAAGGAGATGGCTGGGGAAGAAGAGAGAGGAAGGAAGGGAGAAGGGGAGAGGGGGAAGGAGAGAGGGGGGAAGGAGAGAGTGGAGAAGGAGTGAGGGGGGTAGAAGAGAGGGGAAGGAGAGAGGGGAGAAGGAGAGAGGGGAAGGAAGGGGGATGGAGAGAGGGGAGAAGGAGAGAGGGGAAGGAAGGGGGCAGGAGAGAGTTCAGAAACAGCGGGGACGGAACGGGGAAGGAGAGAGGGGAGAAGCAAGGAGGAAGGAGTGAGGCGAGAAGGAGAGAAGGGAGAAGGAGAGGGGCGAAGGAGTGGGGGAAGGAGAGAGGGGAGAAGGAGAAAGGGGAAGGAGAGAGGTCACTAGGAGAGTGGGGAGAAAGAGAGTGGGGAAGGAGAGGAGGACGGATAGAGGAGGAAAGGAGACATTGGGAAGGAGGGTGGAAGGATATGGGGGAGGTAGGAGAGAGTGGGGAGGGGGCAACAAGAGAGGGGGAAGGGGGGAAGGAGTGAGGGGAGAAGGAGAGAGGGGAGGAAACAGGGAAGAAAAGAGGGGGTGGGGGAAGGAAGAGGGGAGGAGAGAGGGGTGATGGAGAGAGGGGAGGAGAGAGGGTTGAACTAGAGAGGGGGAAGGAAAGAGGGGTGAAGGAGAGAGGGTAAGGAATGGGGAAGGAGAGAGGGGAGAAGGAGAGAGGGGAAGGAGAGGGGAAGGACAGAGGGGAGAAGAAGAGGAAAAGGAAGGGGAAGGAGAGAGGGGAAGGAAGGGGGGAGGAGAGGGGCAATGAGGGAGGGGAGAAAAAGGGATGGGAAGGAGTGAGGGGAAAAGGAGAGAGGGGAGGAGAGGGGCTGAGGAGAGGGGGAATGATGGAGGGGAGAAATAGGGAGGGGAAGGAGAGAGGGGACAAGGAGAGAGGAGGGAAGGAGAGGGGGGACGGATAGATGGGGGAAGGGGAGAGTGGGGAAGGAGGGGGGAGCGAGAGAGGGGTGAAGGAGGGAAGGAGTGAGGGGAGAATTAGAGATGGGGAAAGGAAAGAGGGAGGAAGGAGAGAGGTGGAAGGAGAGAGTGGTAAGGAGGGGGGGAAGGAGAGAGGGAAGACGGAGAGGGGGAAGGAGGGGAGAAGGAGTGAGGGGGAAGGAGAGGGGAGAAGGAGAGAGGGGAGAAGGAGAGAGGGGAAGGAAGGGGGAAGGAGAGAGGGGGGAAGTCGAAAGGGAAGGAAAGGGGAAGGGGATAGGGGAGAAGGAGAGAGGGGGGAAGGAAATGGGAAGGAGAGAGGGGAGATGGAGAGGGGGAAAGGAGGGGGGAAGGAGAGAGGCAGAAGGAGGGAGAGGGAAGGAGAGGGGAAAGGAGAGAGGGGGAAGGAGAGAGGGGGAAGTAGGTTGGTGGAAGGAGAGGGGAAAGGAGAGAGGGGAGAAGGAGAGAGGGAGGAAGGAGTGAGGGGAGAAGGAGAGAGGGGGGAAGGAAGCGGGAAGGAGAGATGAGAGAAGGAGAGAGGGGAAGGAGAGAGGGGAAAAGGACAGACGGGAAGGAAGGCACTGATTAAGAAATAGGAAAGCACAATGTATCTGGAAATGGAGTAATCTCGTTCCAAGAATGCGAATTGGAAAAGTCTATCGGATGAATGTCCTGTTCCTTCCCACAATGCAACATCCTGACAGTATTGACGGTTCCATTCCCCTTCACAGGTGGGTGTTAATATCTCTTCTGAAGTAGTGAGGTGTTTCCATTGTCCTGTTCCTGGAGGGTGTCCTTGTTGGTGCCTCTCTGTCTGACCCACTCCTTGTGTGACTTTAGTATTGCTGGGTTGTGAAACTGTCCTTAGGACTTTGAGATAACTATGGTGTTGTGTCATGTCAGTGGGAGCAGAAATCCTAATCCCTTGACAATCACCTGTTGAAGGAGCATCGCTCCGAAAGCTGGTGTGCTTCCAATTAAACCTGTTGGACTATAACCTGGTGTTGTGTGATTTTTAACTTTGTACACCCCAGTCCAACACCGGCATCTCCGAATCCTAATCCCTTGTATGTGTGCTGTCTGATTCGGCTTGTGAGCTGCTTGGGAATTCTGGGGGTTCTGGTACAGTTAGGCCCACAAAAGCAAAATTGGCCAATCGTGGGTTAGAAAATCTTTTCCCACACTGATTTGTCCTGACCCGACATTTATCCAACTGTCGGTGGTTACTGATTTGCACTGACCCAAAATGTTTCTAATGTTGTGGGTTCCTGATTTGCACTGTCCAGAAATGTTTCGAAATGTCAGTGCTTACTGATTTGTACTGACCTGTAATTTTTACACCTTTTGGTGCTTACAGATTTGTACAGACCCGAAATTTTTCGAAGTGTCAGATATTACTGATTTGCACGGCCCCAAAGTTTGTCGAAGTGTCAGTGTTTCCTGATTTGCACCCAACCAGAAATGTCTCCATGTGTCAGTGGATACTGATTTGCACTGACCCTAAATTTTTCCAACTGGCTGCGGTTACTGATTTGCACTGGACCCAAATTTTTCTTAGTATGGTTGGTTACTGATTTGCACTGACCTGAAATGTTTCTTACTGTCACTGGTTCCTGATTTATACTGACTTGAAATTTTTCAAACTGTCAGTGGTTACTGATTTGCACTGCCCCAAATTTTTACGAAAAGTCAGTGTTTCGACCAGAATTTTTTTTCCATGTATCAGTGGTTACTGATTTGTACTGACCACAATTTTTTCTCAGTTTTGGTGGTTACTGATTTCTACTGACCCGAACCTTTTCTAAGTGTGGATGGTTACTGAGTTGCACTGACCCAAATTCTTTTGAAGTGCCAGTGCTCACCGATTTGTACTGACTTGAAATTTTTCTTATTGTCACTGGTTCCTGATTTGTACTGACTTGAAATATTTCAAACTGTCAGTGGTTACTGATTTGCACTGCCCCAAAGTTTGTCGAAGTGTCAGTGTTTCCTGATTTGCACCAACCAGACTTTTTTTCCATGTATCAGTGCTTACTGATTTGAACTGACAATAAATTTTTTAAACTGTCAATAGTTACTGATTTTCACTGACTAGAAATTTTTTGAAGTGTCAGTGCTTGCTGATTTGAACTGACCCTAAATTTTTCCAACTGTCAGCGGTTACTGATTTGCACCGACCAGAATTTTTATTCCATGTATCAGTGGTTACTGATTTGTACTGACCACAAATTAATCTCAGTGTCAGTGGTTATTGATTTCTACTGATCCAAACATTTTCTAAATGTTGATGGTTACAGATTTGCATTGTCCCAACTTCTTTTCAAATGTCAGTGCTCACCGATTTGTACTGACTGTAATTTCTCTAACTGTTGGTGGTTACTGATTTGTACTCATCCAATACTTTTCTATGGATCAGTGCTCACTGCTTTGAACTGACCATAAATTTTTCAAACTATCAATAGTTACTGATTTTTACTGACTAGAAATGTTTTGAAGTGTTAGTGTTTGCTGATTTGAACTGACCCTAAATTTTTCCAACTGTCGGTGGTTATTGATTTCTACTGACCTGAAATTATTCTAAGTGTCGGTGATTACTGATTTGCACTGCCCTGAAGTTTGTCGAAGTGTCACAGTTTCCTGATTTGCACAGACCAGAATATTTTCCATGTATCAGTGTTTACTGATTTATACTGACCCCAAATTATTCTGTTTTGGTGGTTACTGATTTGTACTGACCCGAACCTTTTCTAAGTGTGGATGGTTACTGATTTGCACTGACCCAAATTCTTTAGAAGTGTCAGTGCTCACCGATTTGTACTGACCCGAAATGTTTCTTATTGTCACTGGTTCCCGATTTGTACTGACTTGAAATATTTCAAACTCTCAGTGGTTACTGATTTGCACTGCCCCAAAGTTTGTCAAAGTGTCAGTGTTTCCTGATTTGCACCAACCAGAATGTTTTTCCATGTACCAGTGTTTACTGATTTGCACTGACCCGAACATTTTCTCAGTGTCGGTGGTTACTGATTTTCACTGACCCTAATTTTTTCCAACTGTCATTGGTTACTGATTTTCACTGACTAGAAATTGTTTGCAGTATCAGTTCTTACTGCTTTGAATTGACCCTAAACTTTTCCAACTGTCAGTGTTTCCTGATTTGCACCGACCAGAATTTTTTCCATGTATCAGTGGTTACTGATTTGTACTGACCCAAAGTTAGTCGGAGTGCCAGTGTTTCGTGATTTGCACAGACCAGTACTTTTTCCGCGTACCAGTGTTTACCGACTTGCACTGACCCAAACATTTTCTCAGTGTCGTAGTCATAGAGATATACAGCACGGAAACAGACCCTTCGGTCCAACGTGTCCATGCTGACCAGATATCCCAACCCAATCTAGTCGCACCTGCCAGCACCCGGCCCATATCCCTCCAAACCCTTCCTATTCACATACCCATCCAAATGCCTTTTCAATGTTGCAATTTTACCAGCCTCCACCACTTCCTCTGGCAGCTCATTCCATATATGTACCACCCTCTGTGTGAAAACTTTGTCCCTTCGGTCTCTTTTATATCTTTCCCCTCTCACCCTAAACCTATGCCCTCGCGTTCTGGATTCCCTGACCCCAGGGAAAAGATTTTGTCTATTTACCCTATCCATGCCCTTATAATTTTGTAAACCTCTATCAGGTCACCCATCAGCCTCTGACACTCCAGGGAAAACAGCCCCAGCCTGTTCAGCCTCTCCCTATAGCTCAAAACTTCTAAGCCTGGCAACATCCTTGTGAATCTTTTCTGAACCCTTTCAAGTTTCACAACATCTTTCCGATGGGAAGGAGACCAGAAATGCACACCATATTCCAACAGTAGCCTAACCAATGTCCTATTTATCCACAACATGACCTCCCAACTCCTGTACTCAATACTCTGACCAATAAAGGAAAGCATACCAAAAGCCTTCATCATTGTCCTATCTACCTGCGACTCCACTTTCAAGGAGCTATGAACCTTCACTCGAAGGTCTCTTTGTTCAGCAACACTCCCTAGGACCTTACCATTAAGTGGATAAGTCCTGCTAAGATTTGCTTTCCCAAAATGCAGCACCTCGCATTTATCTGAGTTAAACTCCATCTGCCACTTCTCAGCCCATTGGCCCATCTGTTCGAGATCCTGTTGTAATCTGAGGTAACCCTCTTCACTGTCCACTACACCTCCAATTTTGGTGTCATCCGAAAACTTACTAACTGTACCCATTATGCTCGCATCCAAATCATTTATGTAAATGACAAAAAGTAGAGGGCCCAGCACCGATCCTTGTGGCACTCCACTGGTCACAGGCCTCCAGTCTGAAAAATAACCCTCCACCACCACCCTCTGTCTTCGACCTTTGAGCCAGTTCTGTATCCAAATGGTAATTCTCCCTGAATTCCATGAGATCTAACCTTGTTAACTAGTATCCAATGGGGTACCTTGTCGAACGCCTTACTGAAGTCCATATAGATCACATCTACTGCTCTGCACTCATCAATCCACTTTGTTACTTCTTCAAAAAACTCAATCAAGTTTGTGAGACATGATTTCCCACACACAAAGCCATGTTGACTATCCCTAATGAGTCCTTGCCTTTCCAAATACATGTACGTCCTATCCCTCAGGATTCCCTCCAACAACTTGTCCACCACTGACATCAGGCTCACCGGTCTATAGTTCCCTGGCTTGTCTTTACCACCCTTCTTAAACAGTGGCACCACGTTAGCCAACCTCCAGTTTTCCAGCACCTCACCTGTGAATATCGATGATACAAATATCTCAGCAAAAGGCCCAGCAATCACTTCTCTAGCTTCCCACAGAGTTCTAGGGTACACCTGATCAGTTCTGGGGATTTATCCAGCTTTACCCGTTTCAAGACATCCAGCACTTCCTCCTCTCTAATATGTACATTTTGCAAGATGTCACCATCTATTTCCCTACAGTCTATATCTTCCATATCCTTTTCCACAGTAAATACTGATGCAAAACATACGTTTAGTATCTCCCCCATTTTCTGTGGCTCTACACAAAGGCCACCTTGTTGATCTTTGAGGGGCCCTATTCTCTCTCTAGTTACCCTTTTGTCCTTAAAGTTTTTGTAAAAACCTTTTGGATTCTCCTTAATTCTATTTGCCAACGCTACCTCATGTCCCCTTTTTGCCCTCCTGATTTCCCTCTTAAGTATAATCCTACTACATTTATACTCTTCTCAGGATTCACTCTATCTATCCTGCCTAAACCTTACATATGCTTCCTTCTTTTTCTTAACCAAACCTTCAATTTCTTTAGTCATCCAGCATTCCCTACACCTACCAGCCTTTCCTTTCACCCTGACAGGAATATACTTTCTCTGGATTCTCGTTATTTCATTTCTGAAGGCTTCCCATTTTCCACCCATCCCTTTACCTGCGAACATCTGCACCCAATCAGCTTTTGAAAATTCTTGCCTAATACCGTCAAAATTGGCCTTTCTCCAATTTCGAACTTCAACTTTTAGATCTGCTCTACCCTTTTCCATCACTATTTTAAATCTAATAGAATTATGGTCGCAGGCCCCAAAGTGCTCCCCCACTGACACCTCAGTCACCTGCCCTGCCTTATTTCCCAAGAGTAGGTCAAGTTTTGCACCTTCTCTGGGAAGTACATCCACATATTGAATCAGAAAATTTTCTTGTACACACTTAACAAATTCCTCTCCATCTAAACTCTTAACACTATGGCAGTCCCAGTCTCTGTTTGGAAAGTTAAAATCCCTGACCATAACCACCCTATTATTCTTACAGATAGCTGAGATCTCCTAATAAATTTGTTTCTCAATTTCCCTCTGACTATTAGGGGGTCTATAATACAATCCCAATAAGGTGATCATCCCTTTCTTATTTCTCAATTCCACCCAACTAACGTCCCTGGATGTATTTTCAGGAATATCCTCCCTCAGCACAGCTGTAATGCTATCCTTTATCAGAAACATCACTCCCCCTCTCTATTGCCTCCTTTTCTATCCTTCCTGTAGCATTTGTATCCTGGAACATTAAGCTGCCAGTCCTGCCCATCTCTGAGCCATGTTTCCATAATTTCTATGATATCTCACAAATGTGAGGTGATGCATTTAGGCAAGACTAATTCAAGAGCAAATTATATAATGAACAGAGGACCCTTGGGAAAAGTTGATGGGCAGAGAGAGCTGGGTGTGCAGGTCCATTGTACCCTGAAGGTTGCTGCACAGGTGGATAGAGTGGTCAAGAAGGCATATAGTCTGCTTGCCTTCATTGGACGGGGTATTGAGTATAAGAGCTGGCAAGTCATGCTAAAATTGTACAAGACATTGGTTCAGCTGTATTTAGAGAATACTGTGTACAGTTCTGGTCTCCACATTCCCAAAAGGATGTGGATACTTTGGAGAGGGTGCAGAGAAGGTTTATGAGGATGTTGCCTGGTATGGAAGATGCTAGTTATGAAGAGAGGTTGAGTAGGTTAGGTTTATTTTCATTAGAAAAAGGGAGATTGAGGGGGGCCGTGATTGAGGTTTACGAAATCATGAAGGGTATAGACAGGGTAGATAGAGATAAGCTTTTTCCCAGGGTGAAGGATTCAATAATGAGAGGTCACACTTTCAAGGTGAGAGGTGGAAAGTTTAAGGGGGATACACACGCCTAGTACTTCCCACAGAGTGTGGTGGGCGTTTGGAACGTGTTGCCAGCAGAGGTGGGGGGGGGCAGGCACGGTTGGGACATTTAAGATGTGTCTGGACAGAGGCATGAGTAGGTGGGGAGCAGAGGGATACAGATCCTTAGGAATTGGGTGACGGGTTTAGACAGGACATTTGGATCAGCTCAGGCTTGGAGGGCAGAAGGGCCTGTTCTTTAACTGTACATTGTTGTTCTTTAACGCAGTCCCTTGTTCCTAACCGTGCCCTGAGTTCATCTGCCTTCCATGTTAGGCCCCTTGCATTGAAATAAATGTCGTTTTATTTATTAGTCCTACCTTGTTCCTGCCTGTCCTGACTGTTTGACTCACTTCTGTACGTAACTGTCCCAGTCTCAGATTGATATCTTTCCTCACTATCTCCCTGGGTCCCACCCCCCCACCTTACTAGTTTAAATCCTCCCGAGCGGCTCTCGCAAATCTCCCCGCCAGTACATTCGACCCCTTCCAATTTAGGTGCAATCCATCCTTCTTGTATAGGTCACTTCTACCCAGAAAGAGATTCCAATGATCCCAAAAAGTGAATACTTCTCCCATACACCAGTCCCACAACAGGAGAGAGGAGGAAAGGAGGGTGAGGAGAAGGGTGAGGGGGTGTTAGGGGGGAATGGAGGGGGGGGGGAAGGAGGGGACAGGAAGGAGACGTGGAAGGGAAGGGAGGGGAGGGAGAGGAGTGGAAGGAGAAGGTGTAGGAGGGGGGAAGGAGGGGTGGAGGAGTGGAGGAAGGAGACATGGGGGAGGGAAGGGTGAAGGAGAAGGCGGAGGGGGCAAGGAGAGGGTGATGGGAGGAGAGGGGTGAAGGAGAGGGGGAGGAGTAGGGTGAATGAGCGGGGGAATGAGGGGGAGGAGAGGGTGGGGAGGAAATGGGGGAGGAAAGGGTTGAGGAAATGGAGAAAGGAGAGGATGGAAAGAGAGGGGGGAAGAGAGGGGGGAAGGTGAGGTGGGGAAAGGGAGGAACGGGAAGGAGATGTGGGAAGGTAGGGGAGGGGAAGGAGAGGAGTGGAAGGAGAAGGTGGTAGAAGGGGGGAAGGAGGGAAGAGTAGGGGTGGAGGAGAGGGGGAAATGAGGGAGGGGAGGAAGGAGAGGAGGGGGAGTATGCGGGGGGAAGGAGAGTTGGGGGAAGGAGAGAGGGGAAATGTTGAAGGGAAAGGAGAGGGGCAATGTAGAGGGGGAAAGGGAAGAAGAGAGTGAAGGGGAAGGCGAAGTGGGGGAAAGAGAGTTGGGGAGGAAAGGATGGGTGGAAGGAGACATGCGAAGTGGGAATGAGAGGGGGAAGGGGAAGGGGTGAAGGAGAGTTGGGTAAGGAGAGGGGACAAGGAGCGGGGAGGAGAGTGGTGGCAGGGGGAAATAGGGTTGGAAGGAGAGTGGGGGGGGAAGGAAGGGAGAAGGAGAAGGGGTTGAAGGAAAGGGGGAGGAGAGAGGGAGGAAGGAGAGGGGGTGAATGGGGAGGGAAGGGAGGATGGGGAGGAGGGGAAGCAGTGCGGGAAGGGGGTAAGAATTGGGGTGGAAGGAGAAAGGGGGTGAAGAAGACGGGGTTTGAGAGGTGGAGGAGAGGGTGGGAGGAGAGGGTGAGAGGAGAGGGCAGAGTTGGGGCAGGAAAGCGATTGGCATGGAAGGAGAGGGGGAAAGTAAGGGGGATGGAGGGGAGAAGCAGAGCGAGAGAGAGAGAAAAGAGTGGGGGGATGGAGGAAGGAGGGGAGGGGAGGGGAGAGGAGGGGAGAGGAGAGGGGAGGGGAGAGAAGGGGAGAGGGGAGGGGAGGGGAGGTGGGAGGGGAGAGGAGGGGAGGTAGGAGGGGAGGTAGGAGGGGAGGGGGAGGGGAGAGGAGGGGAGGGGAGAGGGAAGAGGAGGGGGGAGAGGAGGGGAGGAGAGGAGAGGAGAGGAGAGGGATGGAAGGGGGTGACAGAGAGGCTTGAATGAGGGGAGAGGAATGAAGTGGAGAAGGAGAGGAGGGGAAGGAGAAGAGGGGGAAGGAGAAGGTGGAGGGGGTCGAGGTAGGGAGGAGAGGGAAATGGGAAGGAGGGGTGGATGGGGGAAGGAGAGGGGGAGGTGGGTAGAGGGGAAGGCGAGTGCTTGGGAAGGGGAGGAAGGTAAGGGCGATGGAGGGGAAGACAGAGAGAAGAGTGGGGAGGAAGGAGTGGGGAGGAGAGGAGGAGGAGGGGCAGAAAGAAGAGAGGGAGAGAAGAGGGGAGTAGAAAAGAGTGAGAGAGAGACATAGAAATGTCCCTCAGTCCTCCCTCTGCTCTCTGACATGTGTTAATGACATGTGCAGCCCCACCACATGGTACTGAGTCCAAATCTCCCTCAGGGACAGGAGGACAGGGAGGGAGGGGGGTGTGGTCTCCCCCAGTTTCCTCATTCCCCCTCCCCCTGACGCCAGATCCAACCTTCCAGCTCAGCCCCACCCCCATGACCTGCCCCACCTGTCAATCTTCCTTCCCACCAATCCGCTCCACCCTCCTGTGGCTGCTGAATCCTCCTCCCCGCCGCCAGAGGGATCCGCTCTGCCTCTCCTCACGGCCCTGGTCTGAGTCACCTCTTCCCTCCTCCCCTTCCTCCTTGTCAATCCTTCCCCTGTGCGGGCGGCCATCCTGGGGTGACGTCACCGCGCAGCCCCTTGCGTCTTTGCGTCACCCAGGTGATTGTGACGCTGTCAGTGAGTGAGAGTCCCCCTGAGTGTAACCATCTGGAACACAGTCTGTGTCCCATCAGCTGATTCCCAGCTTTTACAGATGGAATGTCCAGGAGAAAGTGTCACAGTCACGGGATGTCCCTCAGACCATTGTCAGGGAAGAGGGGAATCTGGTTACAATCTCATGGTCATTTGGACAATTAACAGATCCGTGTAATCACTGGGTGTCCGTCTGTGAAATGGATTGATGATGATGGAGAGGAGTTGTGTTCTCCAGAATTAGGTGGAATAAACTTGCAGTGCAGCTTGTTCAGCACCACAGCTACAAACATCCCCTGTCTCCACCACCGACACTCAGTAGCAGCAGTGTGTACCATAGACAAGATGGACTGGAGAAATTCCCCAAGGTTCCTTCCAGAGCAGCTTCCAGACCCACGGCACTATCATGTGGAATGCTGAACACAGCAGATACACGGGAACACCACCAGGTGACAATTCCACATCAAGACACTCCCCGCCCTGGCTTGGAAAAACATCTCAGTCCCACAAGTGCCATTGGTTGGAAATCCTGGAACTCCCTCCCTTACATCATTGTGGGTTTATCTGCACCAAATAAATGGCAGCAATTCAAGGCAATAACTCACCGTCACCTTCACCAGAGCAATTATATCTGAGCAATCCGTGGGGACCCAGCGGCAATGACCCAAACACATTAATGAATCACAAAATAAAGCTCAGTATTTGGGACCCGTGTGCTCCAGGGCTGAGTATCTGAATAAATTGGGTCTATATTCTAGAAAATTAAAAGGTGGTTTCATTGGAATGTCTCAGATTTTGAAGAAGCTTGAGAGGGGAGATGCTGAGAAATTAATCCTGTGGGTCTGGGAATCTGAAACATGATAACACAGTCTCAGGATTTGCTGGAAAAGCTCAGCAGGTCAGGCAGCATCTGGACAGAGAAATCAGCATTAATGTTACAGCATCCGCAGTTTATTCGGGTTTGATTGCCACCCTCTCAGGGTAAGGGGCAGGTTATTTGGGACTGAGATGAGGAGACAGCCCTTTACTCTGAGGCCTCTGAGTCTTTAATATTCTCTCTCCCTGAGGATTGTGGATACTCCCTCACTGAGTTCATTTCAGATTGGAATAGACAGATTTCCGGTGTCTCAGGGAGTCACGGGATATGGGAGTGGATAGGAAACCGGATTTGAAATCTCAAACCAGCTCTGATTGGATTGACTGCCAGAACAGATTGGACAGTTTAAACAGGCTGTATAGTCTCCTCCAGCTCACATTTCCTGAGCTCTTAGATGTTTACTGAACCAATTCCCAATCCCTTTGGATTTAGTTCCATAAAACCTTTATCAATAAATCTCTGCAGCCTCCATCCTATTACAAACCATCTCATTTTTCTTCAGCGTTAACCCCATTCCAATTGCTCAGAAATCATTACTTTTCTAACTTTCTCCCACTCTGCTGAATCCCCCCACCCTCATAACACTCGGGTTAACCTTCGCTTCTCCCTATAGATGCTGCCTGACCTTATCAGATTTCTCAGCATGGCCTGTGTTTATTTCAGAGGGAATGACATCTCCCTGTTCCTGTTTCTGTGAGAGGATACATTCCCCAATCCGACTCCTTGATATTCCGTTTGTTCACAGAGAAAAGAGGGATCGCTCTGTCCAAATTCATAACACGCACAGAAGGGCATCAATATATTGTGATGATATTAAAAATAAAACATCTTTAACCAAATGAAATCCATGTGGAAATGGCATGTTTCAATGGGATCTGTAAGGGGCAGGAATTCAATCCGCCCTCCCCCTGTTGTTATTGGGTATGATGCTCCTGACTCTCCAATACACAGATCTGACTGAATGCACAAACAACCCCTCTCCATCCATTCATTCAGAATAAGGTCAATAACAGGACGGATAAAAACACAATACAAACTGATGAATGCTGCATGTAGGGAGACATGTTACTGTAGAGTTTTTACAGCACTGAGATCAGGCTGTTCGGCCCATCATTCACATACCAGTCTAACCGCCTGGACTCCCTCTCTAAACCTCTCCAACTCCCCTGATCCCTGTCTAATTGAAGACTGTCTGTGTGGGGTTTGCACATTCTCCCCGGGTCTGTGTGGGTTCCCTCCGGGTGCTCCGGTTTCCTCCCACAGTCCAGACACGTGCCGGTTAGGGTGGGTTGGCCGTGGGAAACTATCCGGAGTATCCAGGGATGTGTCGGTGAGGTGGATTACCCATGGGGAATGCGGGGTTACAGGGAGAGGTGGGGGCGTGGGTGAGTCTTGGTGGGATGCATGATGGGCCGAATGGCCGGTTTCCACACTGTAGGGATTCTATGATTCCATGCTCCTCCCCATCTGCCTCTATGGATGAGGGAGACGATCACCTGACCCAATATCCCCTTCGGTGGTTCAACGTTTGCTTTGTTTCCAACAAAGAACTGCAGATGCTGCAGATCTGAGAGACAGCACAGAAATTGCTGGGGAAACTCAGCAGGTCTGGCAGCATCTGTGGGGAGGGAACCTTTCAGATCCAGGGATTGGTCTTCAGAACTGAAGGCTTCTGATTCTGGTGCTGTCAGACCTGCTGAGCTCCCCAGCAGTTTCTGTTTGTATTTCACTCCCAATCCAATTGGTCCTGATCACGGCCTCGGGAATAGCTTGCCAATTACTGGGAAAGGGTTGGACATGTCTCCTTCCCAGCAGTTAACCCGGTCTCGAACCCCTGCCATTGCACTGTTGCACTTTGAAAGCAATCTTAAACGGGGAAAAACGCTGAGATGGAATGAATGAGATTGGACTCTCCGAGGTGTCCCAAACATGGCCACATTAGGGGGGACAGGGTGGGTCCCACCTGCTATTACATTCTCAGAGCTGGATTACAGGATTACTGCTCATGTGCCTGACTGGGATAGTTCAGCTGAGACAAGATGGTCTGTCGAAATTCCCCAAGGTTCCTTCCAGATCAGCTTCCAGACCCACGGCACTATCATGTGGAATGCTGAACACAGCAGATACACGGGAACACCACCAGGTGACAATTCCACATCAAACCACTCCCCGCCCTGGCTTGGAAAAACATCTCAGTCCCACAAGTGCCATTGGTTGGAAATCCTGGAACTCCCTCCCTGACATCATTGTGGGTTTATCTGCCCCAAATAAATGACAGCAGTTCAAGGCAATAACTCACCGTCACCTTCACCAGAGCAATTATATCTGAGCAATCCGTGGGGACCCAGCGGCAATGACCCAAACACATGAATGAATCACAAAATAAAGCTCAGTATTTGGGACCCGTGTGCTCCAGGGCTGAGTATCTGAATAAATTGGGTCGATATTCTAGAAAATTAAAAGGTGATTTCATTGGATTGTCCCAGGTTGTGAAGAGGCTTGAGAGGGGAGATACTGAGAAATTAATCCTGTGGTTCTGGGAATCTGAAACACAATAACACAGTCTCAGGAGTTGCTGGAAAAGCTCAGCAGGTCAGGCAGCATCTGTGCAGAGAAATCAGCGTTAATGTTACAGCATCCGCAGTTCATTCGGGTTTGATTACCACCCTCTCAGGGTCAGGGGCAGGTTATTTGGGACTGAGATGAGGAGACAGCGCTTCACTATAAGGATCTGTCAGACCTGCTGAGATTCCCCAGCAATTTCTTGTTTGGATTTCAGCCCCAATCCAGTTGGTGATGATCACGGCCTTGTTAAGTGTGTTTGGGAAAGGGGAGGGAGCTGCTAGCAGGTTGATGGTGGGATAGTGGGGAGCATAGCTGTCTTCCAAACAGCTGACCCGGGTTCGATTCCTCGCCATCGCTGTGTTGTGGTTTTCAAATCGGTTTTGGAAGGAAAGCCGCCAGGAGAGAAACGGATTTTTCCAATTGCTCCTTGTTTTCCCTGGCGATGGTGCCTGTGAATTGCAGTGTGGAACCGGGCAGCATTGCTCGGCATCTTGGAAGCTTTCCCCTCTGCTGCTTCCCATTTCTTATTGAAATATTGGGTGCAGCACAAGGATGGGTTTGTTTTGTTCGAAAAGTGAGAGACTGCTCCCGTCAGGAACCTGAAATAATTATAGAAGCCGCTGGAAACACTGAACAGTGGTGGGGACGGAGGGTTAATGTGTCAAATCTACACAAAGATAAAATAAACTCCAGCCTCAAAACAGTCAGAGTTCCTAAGTTTTACAAACATCCGCATAACATTTTTCTGAGCCATCAATTCCCCTTGAACCCTTCCAATGCGGAATAGCATCTTTCTGATTCTCACTTTGAGAGATGTCCCTCAGTGAGCTCCTTCACCATTCTTTCAATTTCACTGGGGACCCACTATCCACAGTCTCCAATCAAATGACCTGAACTCAGACACACAGAGATTTTAAAGAGTGACACAATGCAGATAGGAAGTTGATTTCATTCCTGGTTCTGAGTCCAATCTTCACTCAGTGAGACAGAGTCAGGTATTCAAGGCTCCAACAAGAGCTGGATTCTGCTTCTGGTGATTGTCTTCATTCAGTGAGAAGGAGGGCCGTGGGCTGGAAGGAGCTCATCATTGTGTTTCGGGTTGTCTGCTCAGTCTGCAGCATTGCAGGCCGTGGGAGCAGGGCAGTGGGAAGGGTACCTCGTGTGGACTGCAATAGGACTTTCAACACATTGTTCCAGGGCAGTTACAGAGCTTCAGGAATTCTGAATGAGGATCGGAAAAATGCATTGATTGAAGGAGGTGGATCAGGAAAACAGGATAAAGCTGATGAGATCAGCAGGATTTCTCGGTCTAACTCTGTACCATACTTTATTTTCTGCTTCATAAATCTACAATCCGGAGCTCAACCCACTCAGAGCAATATAAGCTCAGAAACAAATAATTCAGTCCAACACATCCATGCTGAACTGATATCCGATGTCAATCTCATCCTATTTATCAGAATTTGGCCCATGTTCCTCTGAACCCTTTTTAATTCCTACACGCTCCCAGACACCTTTTAAATGTTGTAATTGTACCAGCCTCCACTACTTCCTCTGGCAGCTCATGCACACAGTGCCCTCTGCTTGAAAAATGTTCCCCTTCGGTCCCTTTTATGTTTCCCCTCTCAAATTTAACATATGCCATCTGCTTCTGGACTTCCCCACCACAAGGAAATCACCTTGCCTTTTTACCCTATTGAGGGGTCCTTCATGATTTTGTGAACCTTTTATAAGGTTACCCCTCTGCTACTGACGTTCCAGGGATAATAGCCTCAACCTATACAGTCTTAACATCCAGCACAAACCCTCCAACCCTGGCAACATCCTTGTAAATCTTTTCTGAACCCTTTAACGTTTCACAACACCCTTCTTATAGGAGGGAGTCCAGAATTGCATATTATGTAGCAAAAGGGGCTGAACCAATACTGCAACATGACCTCCCAACTCCTTTACACAATTAGCTGAGCAATAAAGACAAAAATGACAAACGCTTTCTTCACAATCCATTCGAAATGTTAGTCCACATTCAACGATCTATGATGCTACACTCCAGGTCTATTTGTTAAGCAACATCCCTAGTACCTTGTCCATCCCTAGTAAATGTCCTGCTCTCTTTTGCCTTTCCAAAATGGAGCACCTCACATTTATCCAAATTAATCTCCATCTGCCACTCCTCAGCCCACTGGCCCATCTGATTAAGATTCTGTTGTACTGTGAGGTAACCATCTTCACTGTCCTCCACACCTCTAAATTTACTGTCATCTGCAAACTTACTAACCATTTATCCTATGGCCACATCCAAATCTTTTTTATAAATGACAAAACAACAGTGGACCCAGCACCGATCCTTGTGGCACACCGCTGGGCACAGGCCTCCAGTCTGAAAAGCAACCCTCCCCCTACCACCCTCTGTCTTCTACCTTCGAACCAGTTCCCTACCCAAAGGGTAATTCTACTGCCCCAACATACACGTTTGACAATATGACACCAGTCTCAAAAGTCCAACAAGTATCTATTCCTGATGCCAACAGGCGGGTCAGTTTGCCACCGGTGCTTTTTACACTTGGAATATACCTGGAGCAGAACAACACAAACCCAACTGGAGAAGGTGGCTCTGTATAAGGAGAGTCAGTGTGGAGTTAAAATTCAACAAATGTGATGGAATAAAATCAAAGATGAATGAAGGCAAGGCCCTCCAATCTGTTTCACAACTTATTACATAAGAGGCTGGATAAAAACTGAAGCATTTATAATAAATGGCTCAAGCTCACCATGGAGAATTAATGTGCTAGGACAGAAAAATGCAAAGAGATCATAAATTACTGCAACTTGCAAACAGCAGAATTAATATCCAATTTGCTTTTTTACTGTAAGGATGAATATTTTAATCATGTTGTTCTCTATATACGAATGATACAGACGGTCATTTATTATCGAGACAGAAAAGACAATCAATATGTTCTTTGACATCTAACTTGGATTTGGAGAAGATACTGAGGATAATACTGGCCAACAGGATTGTTTGTACAGACAGGCGAATAATAATGTCTCCAGGCAATAGCAGAAGGTTGTGGAGGGAAATGAACAGACTGAAGCCCGCTGTGATGGAGTTCGGTATAAAAGGCTAAAGAGAGACAAACCCGACCGAACTACAGAGTGTGAAATGTGAACATGGATAGAGTTACCTTGGTGTTCATGTGCACAGGTCTTTTACTGTGACAAGATCTGCTGAAGGGGGAAATAGAAAACATGTGGGATCTTAAGCATCACAAATGACCCATTGAGTAAGGAGAAAGAAAATACGTAAAGGGAAACCCCTGCTGTTCCTGGGGATCTGAAATCTAACCTCAGCAGGTCAGGCAGCATCTGTGAGAAGGGAACCAGAACCCATTTCTCCCACAGCAGTCTGCAAGGCACCAAGGGATCTCCCTGATCTGATTGGCCCTGTGCTAACTAACACTGCACACAGATATTAATCCAGTGGGTCAGCTTCTTAGTTAAACAGTGAGTTCCTGAGAGTGACGAGGCAGACCCTTATATGTTGTTCACACCTACATGGTCAGTAAAATGGTATCGTGCCTGTCCCATTGCAAACCCAGCTTCAGCTCTGACCATATTTCCTGAAACCCAGCATGGGGAGGAAACACTGCCTCCTGGGCTTAGGTTCTTTGCTGTAGGAAAAGGGGTCACTTCCTGTGATCTCCCTCTGACAACTCCATTGCTTTTAGTTTGTCTCACATAATCAGCTTTCTGTCCCTTCTGGTTTCATGGTCTCGTCACACTTACCAAAGCTGAGGCTCCTGCTAAATGGTAGAATCTGGCTCGGGCATCAGTCAATGGAAGAATTAGTACAGGGGTATGAGTAAATGGGAGATTTGGTGGGAATCAATAAATGGGAGATTCGGTGCACAGAGGCATTACATTGGAAAACTGTTGTGAGTGTCAATATATGAGAGAATTGGAGCAGAGCATGTCTAAATTGGGAAATAGGGGCAGGAAATCAATAAGAAGAATTGTTGTTGCAAGCATCAGTTAATTGGAGATTCAGTTCAGTGCACCATCAAATGAAAAAAAATGCAGGTTGCCAATAATTGGAGAATTCATTCAGGTGCCATTAAATTCGAAGTGGGAGAACGGGGGCAGGATAACACTCAATGGGAGAGTTGGTGCAGTTCCAGAATTTGTGCAGGATTGGAAAATGGGGGAAATACCCATAAATAGAGTCATACAATCATAGAGATTTACAACACAGAAACAGATCCTTCGGTCCAACTTGTCCATGCATCAATTTAAGAATTCTGGCAGCGCTCCAGTAAATTGGAGAATCATTGCAAGGAACTACTGAATGGGAGAATTGGGGAAGGGCTTATCGAAATGTGAGAAATGAAACAGGGCATCAGATAATGGGAGAAGTGGGGCAGTGTAACACTAAATGGGAGAATTCGGGCAGGACAATACTTGATGGGAGATTTAGAGTAGGGCACCCAAAAAGCGTTCGAGGGCCTCAGTCAATATAAGGATTCGTGTAAGGCAGCACTGTGAGGAGAACTGGTTCAGGACTTCAGTAATTAGGGAAAGTGGTGCTAAACAACACTGAATTGGAGAATTGGTGTGTGGTATCAGTAAATGAAAGACCTGGTGCAGGGTGCTGATAACTTCGAGAATTGGAGCAAATGGGAGAACACGGGCAGTGAATCAGTAAATAGGACAAATGTTGCAAAGGGTTAGTGGTCCAGATTCAATACAGTGTAACATGAAATGGGGGAGTTGGTGCAGTTCACCACGAAAGGGAAGATATGTGTAGGATCGGTATTTGGAGATTTGATGCAGGGATAGCCAAGATTAGAGAATTCTGGCAGCTGGTTTCTAAATGAGAGATTTGTTGCAGAGAAATACTAAATGGAAGACCTGGTGCACAGTGAAGCTAAATTAGAGAATCTGGAAATGGGAGAATTAGAGTAGCGCACCCTTAAATGGTAGAATCAGGCTCAGGCATCAGTAAATGGAAGAATTAGTACAGGAATATGAGTAAATGGGAGATTTGGTGGGAATCAACAATTGGGAGAATAGGAGCCAGGGAATTAATAAAAAGAAGAAATGTTGCAAGTATTGGTAAATTGGAGATTCAGTTCAGTGCACCAAGAAATGAAAACAATTCAGCAGGGCATCTGTACCTGGAAGATGTGTTGCAGGGAACAATTAAATGGAAGGAATTGTTGAAGGGCATCAGGAATTGGAGAATTCATGCAGGTACCTTTATATTGGGCAGGATAATGCTCAATGGGAGAGTTGGTGCAGTTTCAGGATTTGTGCAGGATTGGTAAATGGGAGAAATGGCGCAGAGCAGCGGAGTCATAAACAGTCATACAATCATAGAGATGTACACCATGGAAACAGACACTTCAGTCCAACTTGTCTATGACTCAGTCTTAGAATTCTGGCAGCGCTCCACGAAATTGGAGAATCATTACAAGGAACTACTAAATGGAAGAGTTGGGCAAGGGCTTATCGAAATAAGAGAATTTGGAAAAGGACATCCGATTATGGCAAATTGGTGCAGTTAGCACCAAACGGGAAAATTGGGGTAGGACAAGACTTGATGCGGGACTGAGAGTAGGGCACCCCTACATTGGGTGAGGGCATGAGTCAATATGAGGATTGGTGTAAGGCAACACTGAATGGAGAACTTGTTCCGACGTCAGTAATTGGGGGAAATGGTGCTAAGCAACACTGAATTGGAGAATTGATGCGGGACATCAGTCACTGAGAGACCTGGTGCACGGTGGAGCTAATTTAGAGAATTGGTGCATGGCAACAGTAAATGGGAGAATTAGAGTAGCGCACCTTTAAATGGTAGAATCGGGCTCGGGCATCAGTCAATGGAAGGATTAGTCCAGCGATATGAGTAAATGGGAGATTTGGTGGGAAACAATAAATGGGAGATTGGTGCACAGTGCCGTTACATGAGAAAATTGATAGGAGTGCCAATATATTGGAACATTGGAGCAGAGCATGTCTAAATTGGGGAATAGGGGCCAGGGATTCAATAAAAAGAAGAAATGTTGCAAGCATCGGTAAATTGGAGATTCAGTTCAGTGCATCACTAAATGAAAAAAAAAGCAAGACATCCGTTCGTGGAAGATGTGTATCAGGGAACAACAAAATGGAAGGAATTGATACAGGGCATCAATAATTGGAGAATTCATGCAGGTGTCATTAAATTCGAAGTGGGAGGACTGGGGCAGGATAACGTCAGTGGGTGAGTTGGTGGAATTCCCGACTTATTGCAGGATTGGTAAATGGGAGAATTGGTGCAGGGAAGCGGAGCACTAATTAGAGCCTTAGAGATGTACAGCACGGAAACAGACCCTTTAGTCCACCTTGTCCACGCCTAAATTTAAGAATTCTGGCAGTTCTTCACGAAATTGGCGAATCATTGGAAGGAACTACTAAATGGAAACAATTGGGAATGAACTTATCGAAATGTAAGAGTTTGCAACAGGGCATCAGAAAATGGGAGGATTCGTGAGGTGAGGGCATCAATCAATTTAAGGATTGGTGTAAGACAAATCTGAGTGGAGAACTTGTTCATGGCGTCAGTAATTGGGGGAAATGGTGCTAAGCAACACTGAATTGGAGAATTGATGCGGGACATCAGTCAATGAGAGACCTGGAGCACAGTGGAGCTAAATTAGAGAATTGGTGCATGCCGACAGTAAATGGGAGAATTAGAGTTTTACACCCTTAAATGGTAGAATCGGGCTCGGGCATCAGTAAATGGAAGGATTAGTACAGTGATATGAATAAATGGGAGATTTGGTGGAAACAGAACATGGGAGATCTGGTGCACAGCGCTGTAACATGAGAATATTGGTGGGAGTGCCAGTATATTGGAAAATTGGAGCAGGGCATGTCTAAATTGGGGAATGGGGGTCAGGGATTCAATAAAAAGATGAAATGTTGCCAGAATTGGGAAATTGGAGATTCAGTTCAGTGCATCACTAAAAGGGAAAAAAATCTGCAAGACATCCGTACATGGAAAATGTGTATCGGGAAACAAATAAATATAAGGAATTGATGCAGGACAACATTAATTGGAGGTGCTATTAAATTCGAAGTGGGAGGACTGGGGCAGGATAACCTCAATGAGTGAGTTGGTGAAATTCCCGAATTAGTCCAGAATTGGCAAATGGGAGAATAGGTGCAGGGAAGCGGAGCACTAATTACAGCCTTAGAGATGTACAGCACGGAAACAGACCCTTCGATCCAACTTGTCCACTCATAAATTTAAGAACTCTGTCAGCTCTGTACTAAATTGGAGAATCATTTCAAGAAACTACTAAATGGAAACATTGAAAAGGGCTTATCAAAATGTGAGAATTTGCAACAGGGCATCAGATAATGTGTGTATTAATGCAGTTCAGCACGAAATGGGTGAGTTATGCTGTATTGCACTAAATGGGAGAATTGGGATAGGACAATGCTATTTTGGAGATTTATAGTTGGACACCCCTAAATTGTTCGAGGACTTCAGTCAGTATGAGGATTGGTGCAAGGCAACACTGAGTGGAGAACTTGTTCAGGATATCAGTAATTGGGGGAAATGGTGCTGAGCAACACTGAATTGGAGAATTGGTGTGGGGTATCAGTAAATGAGAGACCTGGTGCAGGGTGCTGATAACTTCGAGAATTGGAGCAAATGGAAATGGGAGGACACCGACAGTGAATCATTAAATAGGACAAATATTGCAAAGGATTCGTGGTCCAGATTCAATAGAGTGGAGCACGAAATGGGGGAGTTGGTGCAGTTCACCACTAAAGGGCAGATATGTGTAGGATCGGAAATTTGGAGATATGATGCAGGGATCTCCAAGATTAGAGAATTCTGGCAGCGGTCTACTAAATGGGAGAATTGTTGCAGGGAAATACTGAATGGAAGAACTGGTGCACAGTGGAGCTCAGTTACAGAATGGGTATATGGCAACAGGAAATGGGAGAATTAGGGTAGGGCACCCTTAAATGGTAGAATCAGGGTCGGGCATCAGTAAGTGGGAGAATTAGTACAAGTTCTGAGTAAATGGGAGATTCGGTGCACATACGAAAACTGGAGCGAGTGCCAATATATTAGAAACGTATAGCACAGCATGTGGAACAGGGGCCATGGAATTAATAAAACGAAGAAATGTTGCAAGCATCGGTAAATTGAAGATTCAGTTCAGAGCATCACGAAATGAAAAAAAAAATCAGCAGGTCATCCGTACGTGGAAGATGTGTATCAGGGAACAACTAAATGGAAGGAATTGAGGCAGGGCAACAGGAATTGGAGAATTTATGCAGCGGCTTTTATATTGGGCAGGAGTTGGTGCAGTTTCCGGATTTGTGCAGGATTGGTAAATGGGAGAAATGGTGCAGAGCAGCGGAGACATAAAATGTTATACAATCATAGAGATGTACAACATGGAAACGGACACTTCAGTCCAACTTGTCTGTGGATCAATTTTAGAATTCTGGCAGTGCTCCACAAAATTGGAGAATCATTCCAAGGAAATACTAAATGGAAGGATTGGGCAAGGGCTTATCGAAATAAGAGAATTTGGAACGGGGCATCTGATATTGTCAAATTAGTGCAGTTAGGATCAAATGGGAGAATTCAGTTTAGCAGTAAATGGGAGAATTGGGACATAACAATGCGTGATGTGGGAATGAGAGTAGGGCATCCCTAAATTGGGCGAGGGCATCAGGAAGCATGAGGATTGGTGTAAGGCAAAACTTAATGGAGAACTTGTTCAGGACGTCAGTAATTGGGGGAAATGGTGCTCAACAACACGGGATTGGAGAATTGGTGCGGGCCATCAGTAACTGAGAGACCTGGAGCACAGTGGAGCTAAATTAGAGAATTGGTGCATGGCAACAGTAAATGGGAGAATTAGAGTAGCGCACCCTTAAATGGTAGAATCGGGCTCGGGCATCAGTAAATGGGAGAATTAGTACAGGGATATGAGTAAATAGGAGATTTGGTGGGAAACAATAAATGGGAGATTGGTGCACAGTGCCGTTGCATTAGAAAATTGATGGGAGTGCCGATGTATTGGAAAATTGGAGCAGAGCATGTCTAAATTGGGGAATAGGGGTCAGGGAATCAATAAAAAGAAGAAATGTTGCAAGCATCGGTAAATTGGAGATTCAGTTCAGTGCATCACTAAATGGAAAAAAAAACAGCAAGACATCCGTAAGTGGAAGATGTGTATCAGGGAACAAATAAATGGAAGGAATTGATACAGGGCATCAATAATTGGAGAATTCATGCAGGTGTCGTTAAATTCTAAGTGTGAGGACTGGGGCAGGATAACCTCAATGGGTGAGTTGGTGAAATTCCCGACTTATTGCAGGATTGGTAAATGGGAGAATTGGTGCAGGGAAGCGGAGCACTAATTAGAGCCTTAGAGATGTACAGCACGGAAACAGACCCTTCAGTCCAACTTGTCCACGCCTAAATTTAAGAATTCTCGCAGCCCTCCACTAAATTGGAGAATCAGTGCAAGAAACTACTAAATGGAAAAGTTGGGAAAGAGCTTATCGAAATGTGAGAATTTGCAACAGGACATCAGATAATGGTGAATTAGTGGAGATCAGCACTAAATGGGTGCGTTATGTTGTATTGCACTAAATGGGAGAATTGGGGCAGGGAGATTTAGAGTAGCGCACCCCTAAATTGGGCGAGAGCATCAGTCAGTATGAGGATTGGTGTAAGGCAAACTGAATGAAGAACTTGTTCAGGACGTCAGTAATTGGTGTTAAGCAACACTGAATTGGAGAATTGGTGTGGGGTGCCAGTAAATGAAAGACCTGGTACAGGGTACTGATAACTTCGAGAATTGGAGCAAATGGGAGACCCCGGGCAGTGAATCAGTAAATAGGACAAATGTTGCAAAGGGTTAGTGGTCCAGATTCAATACAGTGCACCACGAAATGGGGGAGTTGGTGCAGTTCACCACGAAAGGGGGGATATTTGCAGTTTGGGGAATTTGGAGATATGATGCAGGGATTGCCAAGATTAGAGAATTCTGTCAGTGGTCTATTAAATGGGAGAATTGTTGCAGGGAAATACTGAATGGAAGACCTGGTGCACAGTGGAGCTCAATTACAGAATGGGTGTATGGCGACAGTAAATGGGAGAATTAGGGTAGCGCACCCTTAAATGGTAGAATCGGGCTCGGGCATCAGTATGGAGAATAGGTAGTACAGGGGGATGAGTCAATTCGAGATTTGGTGAGAATCAATAAATGGGAGATTCGGTGCACAGTCTCCTTACATTGGAAAACTGGTGGGAGTGTCTGTATGTTAGAAAATTGGAGCAGAGCATGTCTCAATTGGGGAATGGGGGCCAGGGAATCAAGGAAAAGAAATGTTGCAAGCATCGGTAAATTGGAGTCAGGTCAGTGCACCACTAAATGAACAAATATAATCAACAGGGCACCCGTACGTTGGAAATGTGTATCAGGGAACAACTAAATGGAAGGAATTGATGCAGAGCAACAATAATTGGAGAATTCATGCAGGTGCCGTTAAATTCTAAGTGGGAGGACTGGGGCAGGATAACCTCAATGGGTGAGTTGGTGAAATTCCCGAATTCGTGCAGGATTGGTAAATGGGAGAATTGGTGCAGGTAAGCGGAGCAGTAATTACAGCTCAGAGATGAACAGCACGGAAACAGATCCCTCCAACCTGTCCACGTTCAAATGTAAGAATTCTCTAAGCTCTGCACTAAACTGGAGAATCATTGCAATAAAATACTAAATGGATAAATTTCGAAAGGGCTTATCGAAATGTGAGAATTTTCAACAGGACATCAAGTAATGGATGAATTAGTGCAGTTCAGTGCTAATTGGCTGAGTTATGCTGTGTTGCAACTACATGGGAGAATTGGGGCAGGACAATACCTTTTGGGAGATTTCGAGTAGCGCACCCCTAAATTGGGCGAGAGCATCAGCCAGTATGAGGATTGGTTTAAGGTAACACTGAACCTGTTCAGGACATCAGTAATTGGGGGAAATGGTGCTGAGCAACACTGAATTGGAGAATTGGTGTGGGGTATCAGTAAATGAAAGACATGGTGCAGGGTGCGAATAACTTTGAGAATTGGAGAAAATGGGAGACCCCGGGCAGTGAATCAGTAAATAGGACAAATGTTGTAAAGGATTAGTGGTCCAGATTCAATACAGTGCACTACGAAATGGGGGAGTTAGTGCAGTTCACCACGAAAGGGAAGATATATGTAGGATCGGTAATTTAGAGATTTGATGCAGGGATCTCCAAGATTAGAGAATTCTGGCAGGAGACTACTAAATGGGAGATTTGTGGCAGGATAATACAGAATGGAAGACCTGGTACACAGTGGAGCTGAATTACAGAATGGGAATATGGCACCAGGAAATGGGAGAATTCGGGTAGCGCACCCTGAAATGGTAGAATCGGGGTCGGGCATCAGTAAATGGAGGAATTACTACAGGGATATGAGTAAAAGGGAGATTTGATAGAAACACAAGATGGGAGACTCAGTGCAGATTGCCATTCCATCAGAACATTGGAGAGAGTGCCAACATATTTTCTATAATGCAGGTGGAAGTACAGACGCTGCACCAGCTCCTTTATTTTCTATAATACAGGAGGAAGCAGTGACGCTGCTCCAGCTCCTTTATTTTCTATAATACAGGAGGAAGCAGAGACGCAGCTCCAGCTCCTTTATTTTCTATAATGCAGGAGGAAGCAGTGACGCTGCTCCAGCTCCTTTATTTTCTATAATACAGGAGGAAGCAGAGACGCTGCTCCAGCTCCTTTATTTTCTATAATACAGGAGGAAGCAGTGACGATGTTCCAGCTCCTTTATTTTCTGTAATACAGGAGGAAGTAGTGACGCTGCTCCAGATCCTTTATTTTCTATAATAAAGGAGGAAGCAGTGAGGCTGCTCCAGATCCTTTATTTTCGATAACACAGGAGGATGCGGTGACGCTGCTCCAGCTCCTTTATTTTCTATAATACAGGAGGAAGTAGTGACGCAGCTCCAGATCCTTTATTTTCTATAATACAGGAGGAAGCAGTGAGGCTGCTCCAGATCCTTTATTTTCTATAATACAGGATGAAGCAGTGACGCCGCTCCAGATCCTTTATTTTCTATAATACAGGATGAAGCAGTGACGCTTCTCCAGCTCCTTTATTTTCTATAATACAGGATGAAGCAGTGACGCTTCTCCAGCTCCTTTATTTTCTATAATACAGGAGGAAGCAGTGACGCTGCTCCAGCTCCTTTATTTTCTATAATACAGGAGGAAGCAGTGACACTGCTCCAGCTCCTTTATTTTCTATAATACAGGATGAAGCAGTGACGCTGCTCCAGATCCTTTATTTTCTATAATACAGGAGGCAGTGACGCTGCTCCAACTCCTTTATTTTCTATAATACAGGAGGAAGCAGAGACGCTGCTCCAGCTCCTTTATTTTCTATAATACAGGAGGAAGCAGTGACGCTGCCCCAGCTCCTTTATTTTCTGTAATACAGGAGGAAGCAGTGAGGCTGCTCCAGCTCCTTTATTTTCTATAATACAGGAGGAAGCAGTGACGCTGCTCCAGATCCATTTTTTTTTGTAATACAGGAGGAAGCAGTGACGCTGCTCCAGATCCTTTATTTTCTATAATACAGGAGGCAGTGACGCTGCTCCAGCTCCTTTATTTTCTATAATACAGGAGGAAGCAGAGACGCTGCTCCAGCTCCTTTATTTTCTATAATACAGGAGGAAGCAGTGACTCTGCTCCAACTCCTTTATTTTCTATAATACAGGAGGAAGCAGAGACGTTGCTCCAGCTCCTTTATTTTCTATAATACAGGAGGAAGCAGTGACGCTGCTCCAGCTCCTTTATTTTCTGTAATACAGGAGGAAGCAGTGACGCTGCTCCAGCTCCTTTATTTCATATAATACAGGAGGAAGCAGTGACTCTGCTCCAACTCCTTTATTTTCTATAATACAGGAGGGAGCAGTGACGCTGCTCCAGCTCCTTTTTTTTTGTAATACAGGAGGAAGCAGTGACGCTGCTCCAGCTCCTTTATTTTCTATAATACAGGAGGAAGCAGTGACGCTGCTCCAGCTCCTTTATTTTCTATAATACTGGAGGAAGCAGAGACGTTGCTCCAGCTCCTTTATTTTCTATAATACTGGAGGAAGCAGTGACGCTGCTCCAGCTCCTTTATTTTCTATAATACAGGAGGAAGCAGTGACGCTGCTCCAGCTCCTTTATTTTCTATAATACAGGAGGAAGCAGTGACGCTGCTCCAGCTCCTTTATTTTCTATAATACAGGAGGAAACAGTGACGCTGCTCCAGCTCCTTTATTTTCTATAATACCGGGGGACGCAGTGACGCTGCTCCAGGTCCTTTATTTTCTATAATACAGGAGGAAACAGTGACGCTGCTCCTTTATTTGGTGGGAACAGCAAATGGGTCTGTTCCATGTTGTACATCACTCTGACTGTATTTAAAAGTTATCTGAATGGGATATAGACAGGGAGGCGTTGGAGGAGTAAGGGACAAATGTTGGCAAATATAGCTTGATTAATTTTCGTACTCTGGTCAGCAGGGACGAGCTGGAATGGAGGGTCTGTTTCTGTGCTCAGTCCCTCCGAGATTCTGATGAAGGACTTTTGCCCGAAACGTCGATGTTCCTGCTCCTCGGATGCTGCCTGACCTGCTGTGCTTTTCCAGCACCACTCTGATCTAAGCTCTGAAATGCACTCTTTCAGAGTTCCATCAACCTGATCTCATACACGTCTCATACAGGTGACTTCTCCTGCCTCCCGAAGGTGCACCGAGCCAACACACCAGGATGTCCCATCATATTAGGCAATGGGACCCTATGTGGGAACCTCACTGCCGTTGTCAAATACATCTTGAAAGCCATGAGGCAGGGTATCCCCAGCTTCTGCCACGACAGAACATTGGGACACAGGCAGATTTCAACCTCACACCTTCAAGGCTGAATCTGAGCTGAGAGGGCACCTATTGTTAAAGATTTACCTGAGAATTTAGCTATTTTTACAGACGGTTTACATATGAAAGAACAAAATCTAACATGTTATTTCTAACACTTAGGTAAAAACAATGACTGCAGCTGCTGAAAACCAAATACTGGATTAGTGGTGCTGGAAGAGCACAGCAGTTCAGGCAGCATCCAAGGAGCAGCGAAATCGACGTTTCGGGCAAAAGCCCTTTATCAGGAGTAAAGGCAGTAAGCCTGAAGCGTGGAGAGATAAGCTAGAGGAGGGTGGGGGTGGGGAGAGGGTAGCATAGAGTACAATGGGTGAGTGGGGGAGGGGATGAAGGTGATAGGTCAAGGAGGAGAGGGTGGAGTGGATAGGTGGAAAAGAAGATAGGCAGGTCGGACAAGTCCGGACAAGTCAAGGAGACAGTTACTGAGCTGAAAGTTTGAAACTAGGATGAGGTGGGGGAAGGGGAAATGAGGAAGCTGTTGAAGTCCACATTGATGCCCTGGGGTTGAAGTGTTCCGAGGCGGAAGATGAGGCGTTCTTCCTCCAGGCATCTGGTGGTGAGGGAGCGGCGGTGAAGGAGGCCCAGGACCTCCATGTCCTCGGCAGAGTGGGAGCGGGAGTTGAAATGTTGGGCCACGGGGCGGTTTGGTTGATTGGTGCGGGTGTCTCGGAGATGTTCCCTAAAGCGCTCTGCTAGGAGGCGCCCAGTCTCCCCAATGTAGAGGAGACCACATCGGGAGCAACGGATACAATAAATGATATTGGTGGATGTGCAGGTGAAACTTTGATGGATGTGGAAGGCTCCTTTAGGGCCTTTGATAGACGTGAGCGAGGAGGTGTGGGCACAGGTTTTACAATTCCTGCGGTGGCAGGGGAAAGTGCCAGAATGGGAGGGTGGGTCGTAGGGGGGGTGTGGACCTGACCAGGGAGTCACAGAGGGAACGGTCTTTGCGGAAGGCGGAAAGGGGTGGGGAGGGAAATATATCCCTGGTGGTGGGGTCTTTTTGGAGGTGGCGGAAATGTCGGTGCATGATTTGGTTGATGCGAAGGTTTGTAGGGTGGAAGGTGAGCACCAGGGGCGTTCTGTCCTTGTTACGGTTGGAGGGGTGGGGTCTGAGGGCGGAGGTGCGGGATGTGGACGAGATGCGTTGTAGGCTATCTTTAACCACGTGGGAAGGGAAATTGCGGTCTCTAAAGAAGGAGGCCATCTGGTGTGTCCTATGGTGGAACTGGTCCTCCTGGGTGAAGATACGGCGGAGGCGGAGAAATTGGGAATACGGGATGCCATTTTTGCCAGAAATAGGGTGGGAAGAGGTGTAATCCAGGTAGCTATGGGAGTCACTGGGTTTGTAAAAAATGTCGGTGTCAAGTTGGTTGTCATTAATGGAGATGGAGAGATCCAGGAAGGGGAGCGAGGTGTCAGAGATAGTCCAGGTAAATTTAAGGTCAGGGTGGAATGTGTTGGTGAAGTTGATGAATTGCTCAATCTATACAGACTGAACAGACAATACACTTTTATTTTTAAATATAAAATTTCAGTAGCATCACCCTGTAATCTTTTGCTATAAATTCTGTGTGGTATGATGTTATGCTCCACAACCACCTGATGAAGGAACAGCGCTCCAAAAGCTGGTACTATCAAATAAACCAGTTGGACTATAATCTGATGTTGTGTGATTATTGAATTTTGTCCACCCCAGTCCAACACCTGCACCTCCAAATCTTTACTACATATTGTTTACACTAACTCACACGCAGTTCAGGTCAGTTTTGCACAATGACCCTGTTCCTCTTTTTGTGAGGTTCCCTGTGTATATTAACAGAGTTAATGGGCCGGAGAGGATGAATACATTCTCTTTATCCTGTCAGTTTAAACAATTGAACATATCAGTTTGAAGCCAATGGAAGAGGAGATTGTCTTTTTCTGTACAATTTCAGTGCAGAACGTTGAGCCTTAAACTGTCTTTGCAAAAGTGGGGGTTGAATGCAATTCTCACTGAGCAACATTAATACAGCAAAAACACAATTCCGAGTTCCTGTTATCAATTGGTTAAGGAACTGGGATGATAAAACCACTTGTGGTGTGGTGCCGTGCCTCAGTTTGTGAACTTGCCTCCATCATAAACAGCCCACAAAGATTTCACATCGTAGTGGTGCCTGTGAATTTTACCAAATGCATGGTTGTTTCAACATCTCCCAAGTCAGTGTTGCTCATCAGTCAACCATGCATCCTGTTTGAGTGTCAGCCTGTTTTGTTGATCCTGATCTGCTCCCTGGTTTAGTTCCTCCAGTGGATATTGTTTCTTCCGAACTATTCATTCAATCTGGAGTTTCCTTCCTGTGTTTGACAAGAACTTCTGTTTCTTCTCCTCCTTTATTACGCCTCGTTCATTTCCAGGTTGTTGGGAATAACGAGGTGAGCCAGGAGACATGGCAGACCCGTCGGTGAATGTTGTAGTAATGGCGCAGACACCAAGAGCTGTTCACCCTAATTCTCTGCTGTCAACATTCATTCATTCCACACCAACAGGAAATACTTCATTGCACTCCTATCGTTGTGGTTTGCACTGTGATTGCGGTTTCTTTTCTTGTGGATTATGGAGTCTATTTAGAACTCGAAAGGATCATAATATTTGGAGGAAGGAATGACTCCTCACCTCAGGCAAAATGCCAGACACATTATTCGGAGAATGTGAGCCCAATCCCACACATGCTACCGAGGGGGCAGAAAGCCTGTTAGCTGGTCCACTCTCAATTTGTCTCCGAATGTCAGACTTTTCAAAGATCAGAAATGGGAAATGAGGAATATGGACAGACCAAGAGTCCGAGAATATGAAAGAGGGTCAGGTGCATTCACAGAGAAAGAAAGAAATATGGAGACGTATATTGAGGGAGATACTGAAAGGACCAATTCTCCAATCGACATGGCTGCTGAGTGATAGAAACAAATAGGAATAAAAAGGGAACTATTAAGCACAGCCTTTCACCAGCTTCGGGTAACGGAAGGATTCTTACAGCCAACAAAGTCATTTTGAATTTTCAACATTGACGGTTGTAATTTAATGAAAGACTTTGGTAAATATCCTGACAGGGAAAACTGATCATTTTACCAAAAACATAATACAGAAATGTCGAGGTAACCTCGCTCTGCCGATTTGAAACATTAACTCTGATCTCTCCACTGTCCTACTGAGTTTTTCTATCAAATCTTGGTTTGGGTTCAGATTTCAAACATCTGCAGTCCTTTGTTTCATGTTATTCTTAACAACGTTTGAGACAAAACCAATGACCTGACGGCTTCAGAAAATCGGTCAGAAATGCTGTTAGCAAGATATCTTTGCAGAACACATCGCCCATTCCCTGACTAGGAATCACCCTTTCCCCTTCAGAGAGTGCACCAACTCCTAACTGTGAGATTAAACGGGAAGGAGACAGAAACTGTCGCATTTATTCTCAATGAAACCACTTATACATTTCATTTTGGACCATTTTCACTGCACATTAGTTTCTCGTTGTAGTCGAGGTTTCTTTTAACACAATTGGAAAATACCATTCGGCCCATCGTACAGTGTGGCTCATCAGATAGTCATCTGTTTTCGATCCAGTGTCCAGCTTTGGCACGATACCTTGTGTGTTCTGATGTTTTTTAGCGCAAAATTCCGAAAAGATTATCCCTGTGATCTTGAAGGAGACACCAATGGGAGTGAGTTATACACCGTCACACTGAAGTGAAATCCCCTCGAGCAACCCATTCACATTATCACCCATAGAGTGAGTCACAGACACACATGCCCGGAGGTGGGGAGGGGGTGTGGGGAGGGCAGAGGTTACGGGATTATATCAGCTTCTTGTGCTTCAGTACCGCTCCCCCACCCAACACACACACACACACGTTTCTCTGACAAAAGGCAGCTTTAGGTGCTACTAAAGCCAGTTTTACAGACAATGAGAGACGTTGTGCTGAGCTGGAATTTAAAATGGACAATTGTCTCACATGCAACTTTCAAATTTGAAAACACACTGATACAAAGTCTGCAGCTCCTCAAAATCTGTCGCACATTGAGATGCAATACTCCCAAATTCGAGACCCACTGATCCAATCCCTGCAGTACATTGCACACAAATCAGGAAGGATTCGAACCACCAAAACTCAGAGACATTATCCATGATGTCAGTGTCCCAACGGCAGCCGGAGGTCCGACAGGGAGTCGATATGAAATGGAAACATGGACATCGGGGGAAACAGTATTCACAAGGTGAACAATCAGTAAAAATAATTATCGTCACTGTTTCCCATCGGATGTCCCACTCCGTGAAGCAATGTCTTTCAATGGCCCAAGGAAACATATTTACCCTCAGGGACCTGCTTCAGGGTCGCCTGCGTCTCTGCTGGAATTTGCCGTCATTTTATTAACAGTCACTCCGCGATTTTTTGATTCACTCCAGTGAAATATCTTTTCATACCTTGTGTCATGGCGTCTTCCAGTCAAGATCCTGAACCAGTCCAGTGAGAAACCTCTGTTGATTTGAATCCCGGGATGGAGAATCAGACGAGATGAACAGCGCCTTTTATTGGCGGAACCCCTTCACTTCAATCTCACGCCTCAAAACGGGTCTCTGCCCGTGTCAACCTGTTCTGTACATTCCTGCATTACACCGACTGATTACCACAGCTCTGCTTTCTTTACTTTGAAACCCAAGGCGATAATATGAAGTGTTTGCAAAATTGAAGAGAGAAACTTTGTTGCCGAAGGTGGTTGTGAAGGGGTGGACAGGCACAAGGGTGTGTACAAGTCAGGTCGGTTTGGATACTGTCAGCATTACCGGGGGCCCGTGCTGAGGAGTCAAAGTTTGTATTGTCCAGACATGGATACAGTTCCCATTCAGGGAATGAAGGTTTAATTCTCTTCATGTGAATTGTCTGAATGAAAACCCATTCCCCGTCCCACACAGAAGACAGACCGGGATCCCTCCAGAATCAGCCCATTGACTGCCTGAACCATGTAGAAGGACAATGACAGCGGACAGATACGATAGTGACCCCTTCAAATCTCCCTCCAATCATCTCATCTTCCTGAGGTGGAAATATGTTGGTGTTCCTTCAGTATCTCTGGGTGTAAATCCAGGAAATCCCGCGCTTGCACCATAATGGCTGTACCTCCGTGTGAAGGAGTTCAATGGTTCACAAAAGTAACTCATCTCCTCCATCTCTGGGAGATTTAGGGATGGACAGCGAGTCCTATTCCATTGAGTGATATCTTTATCCCAGGAATGCGTTTCTAACAGTGGTAGGTTCCAATCGGACACCTGCAGGAGATCGGTAGTAAGTTGGGAAGTGGAGCAGGGAAGTGAAATTGACGTGAATGACAATGATGACTGGGAGGCATGAGGCAGGAAGTGAGTCTGGATCTGGTGGTGCAAGGCTCAGTGTCGCTGCTAATGGGTCAGCCTTTACTGCAAACTGTTTACATTGGCTCACACACCATTCCTGGTCAATTCATGGCAATGACACTGTTCCTCTTCGTGTGAGATTCCCTCTGTGTGTATTAAAGCTGTCAATACGCTCCAAGAGGATGAAAAATGTCCCCTTTGTTCT
The DNA here is from genome assembly GCF_047496795.1 of Chiloscyllium punctatum. NCBI lineage: Eukaryota > Metazoa > Chordata > Chondrichthyes > Orectolobiformes > Hemiscylliidae > Chiloscyllium > Chiloscyllium punctatum. The sequence continues at coordinate 69,878,198 of NC_092751.1, read as the reverse complement.
GTCAGTTTAAACAGATACAAATATCTGTTTGAAGCCAATGCAAGAGAAGATTGCCCTTTTATGTGCCTTTACATTGAAGAATGTCCAATCGTGAAATGTCTGGTTTTGCAAAAGCGGGGTTTGATTGTAAATCACACTGAGTAATATTGATACAGAAATGTATTTCCGAGTTACTGTGGTCATGTGGTTAAGGAACTGCACATATGGCCGTCGCTTAGTTATTTCAAACCCCTCCTTGGTTAGCAGCTGACCATAGGTTCCAATCACAGCTGCTCCCGCTTGTTGTATTGAAGGCTCGTAGGTTCACCTTTTATTAAGTGTCGTGTTACTGATGAAGGGACTCAGCATCCTGTTTGAATTCGAGCCTGTTATCGTTTGGTAAACCCACTCCTTTTTCCTGGTTTAGTTCCAGCAGTGTATGTTGTCCTTCCTAACCAATACACCAACCTGGAGTTTCTTGCCGCTGTTCCAAAAGCACTCCTTCTTCTCCTCCACGTTTATTCACCCTCCTTCATTCCAAGTTTGGTGGGAATAACGGGGTGAGGCAGGAGACACTACAGAAAGGCCGTGGGATGTTGTGGTTATGGCACAGAAACCACGAGTGGGTCACCCTCATTCTCTGCTGTCGCCATTCATTCATTTTACAGCATCAGTAATGTTTCCATGTTCTCCTATAGTTGTAGTTTATTTTCTCTTGGATAAGGAATGCAACTTTAATTTCGAAAGGGTTACAATATTTTGAGAAATAAATGGCTCCTTGTATCACATCCAAGTGGCAGACGTATTATCCGTAGAGTATGAGCCAAGTTTTCCAGTCTCCTGCCAGGTTCCAGAAAACCTCTCAGCAGCTCCATTCTCAAACTATCCCTGAACGTCAGGCTTTTCATAGAGTAGCAATGGGAAATGAGGGATATTGGCAAATAAAGGGTCAAAGAATATGATAAAGGGTGAGGTAGATACACAGAGATAAAGACAGAAAATTAGAGACTCATCTTGAGGGAGACCCTGAAAGAATCAGATCTCGGGTCGACATGGCTGCTAACTGGCAAAAAAAGGATTTTGATAACTATCCTAATTCGACCGATAAAACTGACCATTATCCCGGCATTGTGGTCTAGAAATGAAGAACTAATCTGGTTCTGTCGTTGTGAATCATTGTCTCTGTTTCTCCCCACAAATGTTGTCAGGACTAGTCAGTTTGCACGTCAATTCTTGTTTTGTTCAGATTTCCAATATCTGCATCTCTTGGTTTTCTGTTAAACTTTAAAACGGTTGGCACAAAACCGATGTCCTGCCAGCTTTGGAATTTAAAATGGACAATAGACCTAAATGTAAGTTTTAAATTCGACAACACACTGATCCAAACCATTCAGATCCTCAGAACCTGACAAAACAGGACCAGCCATACACCTGTCTGACATTGAGCTGTAATGGACCCAAAACCAACATTTCATTTGAATACACACTGATCCTATCCCTGCAGCTCGAAAGAACCGAAGGAAATAGCAACTGACAACATGCAATTGGCTGAACTAACACGTTACACTCGAGACATGTAGGATGTAAACCTACAATCGTCTGATTCAAAGTCAGATGTTTTATCTATTGCTTCACTAGCCGGATGCACACACACACGCTGGACACCTTTCCGTATGTGATGTAAACATGGAGATCTGGGAAACAACATTCATAAGGTGATCACCCAGCAAAGATAATCCACTTTGTGTAACAGGGCCTTTCAATGGCAAAGCAAATACATTTGTCCTCAGGTACCTGCTTCTGTGTCGCCTGTTCTTCTGCTGGACGTCTCCAGCATTTTATTCACAGTCACTGCGCTGTCTTATGATGCACTCCACTGAAATGTACTTTCATACTTGGATTTAGTGTCACTTCCAGTAAAGGTCCTGAACAAATTCAGCGAGAAACCTCTGGTCATTTCCAACATGGAATTTGGAATCAGACGATTTGAACGAAGGCTTTATTGGGGCCGCCCAATCACCACAGATCAACGCCTCAAAACGAGCCGCTGTTAGTATCAAACTGTTCTGTACCTTCCTGCAGTAAATCAGGTTAGCACAGCTCCGCTTTCTTCACATTGAAACCAGGGCGGCAATATGAATTGTTTGGAAACTTAGAGAGAGAAACATTGCTGCTGAAGAAGATGATAACGTGAAGATCATACACAGAGTCTGGACAGATCAGGTCACAAGTGTTACTGTCAGCTTCAGTAGGGTCACTGGTTCGGAGTCTGAGTTTGTAATGCCCAGACCGGGATACAATTCCCAGTCAGGAAATGAAGATTTATTTCTCTTCTTGTGAGTTATCTTATTGAAAACTAACTCCTGCTTCCTCACAGAACACAGACCCAGACCAACCCAGTGATTGTTTGCATCTATCTAGAAGTACAATAGCAACAGATACAGGAGAGAACTGTAACCACAAATCACCCATCTCGGACCTCGCTTTTCTGAGTTGGAAATATCTCGCTGCTCCGACAGTGCTTTTGGGTCTAGATCCTGGAACTCTCTCCCTAACAGTATCAAGGCTGTAGCTCCGTGGAGCAGGGTGATTGAAATAAAATGAAAGGTAAAGCCGACTGGAAGGCTTGAATCAGTAAGTGAGAGAGGAGCTTGTGGAGCAAGGCTCAATGTTAGACCTAAAATATCAGCCTATACTGCCCACTGTTTATACTGACTCACACAACACTCCTGATCCATTCACCACAATGACCCTGTTCTCTTGGGGTGATATTCCCTCGGTACATATTAACGCAGTTCATGGGCTCCAGGAGGATGAACACATCCTCTTTATCCTGTCAGTTTAATGAAGATGGAGGGATCAGTTTGAACCCAACGCAAGAAGAGATTGCCTCTTCCTGTGCATTTTCACTGGGGAATGTCCAGCTGTGAACTATTCTTTTCTGTATAAGAGGAGGCTGATTTAAATTCGCACCGAGCAACTTTCAACCCGAAACAAATGTGCGAGTTACTCTGATTGAATAGTTAATGAAGTGCAGATCTGGATTTGAAGAGCAGTGTCTGCGCTGTCTCCGTGGATTAATGAGTTAAAGTGCCCGGTAATAATCAGACCAGGACGGTGTCAAATCCTGGCCTTGCATGTCCTGTATATTGAAGGTTCGTTGCTTAACCATCCCGTAAATGCCATTGTGTTGACCCCCGATACCGAAAGAGACGGCTCAGAATCCTTCTGGTGTTTGAGCTCAGCCCATTGGGATTTCATGTTCCCACGTCCTACCGCCTCCTGTGGCCCCACCAGTCAACGCTCTATCTTTCTAATTCCACTTTTATTCTCCCTCCTTCATTCTCACTTTGTTGGGAATAACGAGGTGAGGCAGGAGACACTGCAGATATCCCAGCAATGTTGTGGGAATGGCACACCCACTGCAAGATGATACCCCTCCTTTTCTGCTGTCACCATTCATTCGTTCAATTGAAGCAAAGGATTCACTTCAATCGGATAATTGGGGTGAAATTGTTTTTGTTTGGTGGATTATGAATTCTATTAAGAATTGTAAATGTTCATCATATTTTGATGAAGAAATGTCACCTTACCACAGGCCTCAGTGACATAGACTCTACCCGGAGAATGTGAGGACAGTTCTACACACTCTACCCAGGGGCGGGGAAAGCCCGTTAGTAGGTCTACTCTCAAACTATCTCCGAATGTCAGACTTTTCAAAGAGCAGAAATGGAAAATGAGGGATATTGATCGACAGAGAGTGTGAGCATGTGGAAGAGAGTGAGGTGGATACACAGAGGAAATGATAGACGAGTAGAGACACATATTGAGGGAAAGACTGAAAATAGAAACTCTCCATTTAAAATGGGTGCTCACTGACGGAAAGGGGAATAAAAAAGAACAATTGAAGGGCAGTGTTTCACAAGCTCAAGGCAACAGAATCAGCATTACACCCGGAAAAGTCGGTTGACATTCAGAAAGTTGACATTTCTCGGCTAATATAATATTCTGATAAATATGTTGATTTGCTCAGTGAAACTGACAATTACTTGAGCATTAAAACAATATAATGCATAACTAGTCTGGTTCTGTCGATCTGAAACATTAAACCTGTTTCTCTCCACAGATGCTGCCAAGTCTGCCGAGTTTCTCTGTCAATTTCCGTTTCTGATTCCGAATTCCAGCATTCGCAGTGCTTTGTTTAAAGTTACTCTGCATTAAGTATGGGACAACACTTGATCAATTGTCAGCTCCATACTTCATTCCCGGCTTCGGGAAGGCTGTCCCCACGATGAATGGGACGAGGAAAACTCCACTTGCTGCAACAGTGAGAAAACTGAATCCTCACCAGGAGGCGAACAGGGAAAGCAAAAAGAAAAGGCACTGTGTGTTTTCATCAGGAAACCGCTTTTGTCTTTCCATCTGTGATCATTTTAGCTGCAGATTAGTTTCTCCCTTTCTTCCGATTTTACAGCGTGAAAAAGACCTTTCAGCCCATCTGCAGTGCGGGTCATTGGACTTCCATCTATTCTCGTCCCAGTTCCCATAAACCTGCGTTTCTGATGTTACCAGGGCGAATCTAAATGGGATTCTCCCTGTGACCTTAAATGACCCAACAATGGTACTGAAGTTGGACATGGTCACATGATGTTGTAACACCGCCGAGGAACTCCACCTCATATTTACCCACAGATGGGAACAAACAGAGGGCTCAGGATTAGTCCCGTGCCATATGCTTCCCATCCGCCAGTTTCTCCGACCAGCTCACCGCAGCTGGTCAAAGAGGTCTGCAGCACAGAAAATGCCCTTCGGCCCATCAAGTCTGCACCAGTCGGAGACTAACCCCTGACTGTTTTCTTCACGTTTTCCAACGGTTGGCTCGTAGCTTCAACAAAGTTGGGATGGAATTGTTCAATTCATAGTGTCTCAACTTTCTCTGGGGATTTCTGTGTGTTGTACCCTGAGAGGCAGAGGGTTGGAGATTGCCCCCATTCCCAACCTGTCTGAAATGTCTTGTTTCCCTTCTCCTGTGTTTTATATGTGAAAGATGAAGACAGGGTGTAATCTCCCTTTTTATTTGTTGTCATCACTGAATCGTAACCGGTAGGATTCCAGGCTGTGAGGGTAAAGCCAAATGAATTTCAAGTCCATTGCCTTAAACACGCATCGACGATTACAGAGCCACACTGTCCTCTTCATTTTCCAGGTGTCTCAGCACATTCAAAGAATACGGCAGAAGCTCGATGGGTCTAGCAGTATCTGTGAAAAGAGAACCAGAAATAACGGTTTGAGTGTGGTATATACTTCTGTTTGAGAACTCCAGCAGCCCATGTCTTATCAAATGATTCGCCTGTCTTGCTGAAGTTTGAGCAAGAATATACCCTACAGGAAGTTGTTCAAGATGTAGTCGGCAGGATTCAACCCTGCATGGGGAAACATCAATGGATTATTAACCCATCGCCTTACTCACTCTGCCACGAATACTCTTGCGTGCAAGAGGCTTAATATTTCTTCTAGAATGGAGAGTTGTAACCTGAAACACCAGTATTTGGCTTGTCCTGTCCGCAGCATGACCCCAGTATTCACTGTCACCCTCTCTTGGTTCAGAACGGAGGAGGATGCTGGGAGATCAAGTTGAATGACACACACATTGATGAGAGGTAAAGGGGATGGGAAGGATCCATTTTCATGTGCAGAGAGATTCATAAACACAGCAGTGGATCGAGAAAGAAAAATGTCCTTGTACTTGTCTAGCGCTTTCCCCGCGAGCTGGATTACGGTCAGTGACGTGCTTTTGAAAAGATTCACTATTGGCAAACCAAAGTGCAAATCTGGTCGATTTATTTAATCAGAGGTCAAAACAGGAAAATGTTTCGAATGCACACAGCTGGCACTGGACAGTGCAGACCTATTCTCAGGGAGTTATTCTGCTCTGATTTACGTCTGGGACAATGTGGGAACAGGGGGATTTCTAACAGTGGAACGGGTCACAAATTTCAGACTCTGATGAGAAGGATATTCTTTCTTTCAGAGGGGAGGAAAACTATGGAATTCTACAGGTAAAGGGCTGTGAAGGCTAGCTATATTCAAGACTGAGATAGACAAACATTTAGTTCATTCACAATCAAATGCTACGGTGATCAGGCTGAAATGGGGGGGGCGGGGGGGGGGGGGTTGAGGATTAACAAATTAGCCGGGATCTCATTGAAACCTGTCGCCCACGTGATCGGCTAAATTGCTTCCATCTGCTCTCATATCTTTGCTGTTACTTGGAAGATGCGAAACACCAGTATAAAATAAGAAAAGCAGAAAGTTAGGAAGAGATGATTGCAGTGAAACTGTGTCAAAATTATTGCTTGGAAGGAGTAACATTTTTGGAAATTTGCCAGGTTTCTTTATAACATGACCAGCAGAGCTGATCAAGGGAGCTATTGATCTGAGTGTTCTTGGACAAGAAACAAACAAAGGTGAGTGACATTTTTTTCTGACAAAAGAAATGGCCTTTCCTGATGCTCACAATGAAAGAGATGGTTTCCAAGAAAAGACAAAGACTAAGTCGCCTGTAAACTAATTGCCTGTAAACTAAACTTATGGCTCGCGTTGTTCTATGGGACATATGTGATTTATTGTGCAAAATCAAGTCTAATTGTTTAATCAGATGTCAAATATGATTTTTTTTTCACATACTCACAGCTGGCAGTAGAGAGTGTAATCTACCTTCAGGGGTTCATTCTGCTCGGATTTACACCCAGGATAATGTGGGACGAGAGGGCCTCATCACAGCTGAAGGGGTCAAACGCTGAAGACTCTGATGGGGAGGATATTCTCTCTATGAGAGGGGAGCAAATCAGTGGGTGGCACTGTGGCACAGTGGTGAGCTGCTGCTTCACAGCGCCAGAGACTCGGGTTCAATTCCCGCTTCAGGCGACTGACTGTGTGGAGTTTGCACGTTCTCCCCGTGTCTGCGTGGAATTCCTCCGGGTGCTCCGGTTTCCTCCCACAGTCCAAAGATGTGCAGGTCAGGTGAATTGGCCCGTAGTGTTAGGTAGAGGGGTGAATGTAGGGGTAGGGGTGGGTTGCGCTTATGTGGGTCAGTGTAGACTTGTTGGGACGAAGGGCCTCTTTCCACACTGTAATGTAATCTAATAGAGGGCTGACAAGGCTCGGTATTTTCACGGCTGAGATAGACAGACATTTAGTCAATTCACCATCAAGGGCCAGGCTGAGAAGGGGAGTTGAGGATTAAACAAATCAGCCCGTGATTTCATTGAAAACTCGCCAGCTTGATCGGCGAAAATGATTCCAACTGCTCTAATATCTTTGCTGTTACTTGGAAGATGCTAAACCCCACTGTAAACGAAGGAAAGCACAAAGTTAGGAAGAGATGACTGCAGACACACGGAGTCACAATTATTTATTGAAAGGAAAATCAAACTGTAAATTTGCCAGATTTCTTTGCTAACGTGGGCGGTAGAGTTGATCAAGGGAGCTGGTGATTTGAGTGTTCTTAGATATGAAACAAATAAAGGTCAGTGGCATTTGTTTTCTGGCAAAATATATGGCCTCTCCTGAAGCTCACAATGAAAGAGATGGTTTCCATGAAAAGACAGAGACTAAGTCACCTGTAAAGTAATCGATGGCCAAGATATGACTCGCGATGTTCTGTGGGACATATATGATTTATTGATTATTGTTCTCCAAACTTCCTTTACAATGGAACCGGGAGTGGGAGCGGGGAAACTAAACCCACCCATAATTATTGCCACCTTTTATCACTCACACACACTATTTATTTCTTGTACGTTTTATTTCACATTGTGGTTACTGCGAGTGGGCTTGTAAACTGCATCTGCTGGTGAGTTCTTTCCTCACTGTTCCTAATCTCTTCCAAAACACATTCTGCATTCTTATCTCCTGAATGAAGGTAATCTCTAACCATTATATAAGTGTCACTAAAACCTCGGCATTTCACACGCCTCTGTATGTCACCTCCCAATATTAATTGACAATTTACTGTGTTGCAATTGTGCATAATATGTGAAAAACAAAATAGAGACTGGCGGACCTGGGTTTCCAACGCACATTATTGCAGCCAAACCGCAGATGACTGCTCAAAATCCGATCATGGAAACACACACCGATCCATCAGGCAACACAGAATAAGCTCAGCACGAGAGGACATGTCAGGAACAGCATCAGAAACACAACAGAAATATTTCTCTGCGCTGCTCTGGTGGATGTATTTCTCAATGAGCAATCGGGAGTTACATGTGTTCCATCAGGAGTGACGTCACACCCGGAAGTAACCAGTGTCACAGACGGTCATGTGATCCAAGTTCCAAGCCCCGGAATCCGAGACACTCAGTTCCCTGTGGATAGCTCCAAGGAACAGCCGTCCGTGACGTTTATGGGTTAGTTGAACTTTGTGAATGCAGCTCGCTAGTTGTCGGCCTGTTTCTCCGATATAGTGTTTCATGCAGTCGCTGCGTGGAATCGACACAACCAGGTTTGGACATGATGGGTATTGGGTGTGGTGCTCTGGGGAGTTTTGTCTGAGTGAGGCTGTCGGTTTATGTGTCTGTTGTAACCCAGTGTGTTCAGAGGAGTCTGACCGTCAGTTCCCAGCAATTTATTTTAATAAAGGGGAGTATCCTTTTCAAATCGCCTGGTGACATATCCTCGTTGCGAATTTCGTGTGCCAGATATCTGGGAATGAAATTGTGGGGATATCCATGCTTGGCGAAGAAATTATGTGACAGTCCCGAATTGTCACGGACCAACTGTCCCGAGTAGCAATCCGTCCAGACGGCAAGGTTTGGTGAGAACAGCACAATAGGAATAGGAAAGGGCAAAGAGAAGGCAGACAGAGAAGTTCTAGAAGCAGGGCACTCATCCACGGATTCCATCAATAAACAGATTCATCTGGACCCAGTCTGTAACCCCAAAAACAGGAAGCAGCGGGAATGAAACCAAATCAATTCCAACTGCCCCAGGACAGCAGCGCTTCACAACAGACTCTGCAGCCCTGAGGATGGCACCCAGAAATGTGAGGAAAATGCTGCAAACCATCTTCCCAGCTCGGCCAAACATTCCACCAACAACTCCAGGAGGCACACGGACTCCACATCTTTCTGCTCCAAAACACTCCGGTTTTCTCCAGCAGAGTATTGTACCCTGAACCCCCAGGACCAAGGTGAGGATGCCAACACGTACACGGCCAGGAACGGCAGTGAGAGCGAGGGCAACAGCTGCCATTGTCGTATGGACATCCACAAACACTCCCTTTGAAAAGGACTTTGTCCATATGAAAGTCTGTCCAGCAGTATAACCCGGGGACCAAACAGACTGTGCTGGGGATTCATATTCCAGACAATTTACGGTGGGCACCGTTTTCCCTGAAAGTGAGTGGGGATTGATATTTCATTGCTGATGTGAAACCGGATCCTACACTGAATCTGCTCGCCGGTTTTTGTTGCTGTGGTGAAACGGTGGGCAATCACGGTGTGAAACGTTGTTCTAGCTCTCTGGTTTCCTTCATTCCTGTCCTGGTCAGGGAGGCTGGGGATTGGTCCTCTCCATCAGATGGAGGGACCAGCGCATTGTTGACCCAATTTAATCAAGAATGGAATTGGTCATCTTCACTTCTCATGGTTCATTGTTGTTCTGTTTTGTTGGATGTTACTTGAGCACTTTCTGGGACTTGACAATGCATTAAAGCTCCAGTATGTTTGGAAGCACGGTTTGGAATTGTCTCGCTGCCATTTGTGTGAGCAGTACATGACATAGACGACTCGCACTCCCTCAAAGTCAGCATGTCAGTGTGTCATGCAATGGTTCTGCCTTTTCTGTTCCACGCTGAGAGCTGTCAGGTTTTGGATTCGCTGGAGTGCTGAGGGGGTAAGACAATTTGTGTGGTATTTTTCTTCAGGCCAAACTCCACCCTCCAGGAAAAATAGCCCAACATGCTGAGTAACAAACACCACGCGTTTTTTAGCAAATGGTCTATTCAAGCTGGTGTCAGCTTCTGGAGCGTCTCAGAGTTGCCAAGCACGGAAACAGACCCTGCTATCTAACTTGCCACTGCTAAAAAGGTAACCGAAATTAATCTAACCAATATTTGCCAAAAATTGTCCCTTATCTCTCCGAACCCTTTCAGATGCCTTTGAAATGTTGTGAGCACACCAGTCTCTGCCACGAAATATGGCAATTCATTCTGGACACACGGAAATGTCTGTGTTCAAAACAAGTGTCCCTCACATCCCCTTTAAATGTTAGTGTTCTCACATTAAACCAATGTTATCTCGCTTTGAACTCATGTGCCTTGTGAAAAATTACTCCCTAACTCTTTTCTCTGTCCGTCTGCCTCATGACTTTATAAAATTCTGGAAGGCCATTCCTCAGCCCTGAAGCTCCAGGGAAAACTGTCGAAGCCAATTCAGCTTCGTGCTATTGTCCAAACAGTGCAAACCTTGGAAACCCTTTCAAATACTTTCGAAATTGCACCACGTTCGTTACTGAATGTGCGATCTGTTAGGGCCTGAAGTGAAGCGATTCCTGGAAAATCTCAGCAGGTCTGCTCACATTTTGGAAAGGAAGAGAGTTAAGACTTGGGGACTAGTGACATTTCTTTTTGCATGTCCATCTCCCTCTGGATTGGTGCACTCTTCCTTTTTATTGACTATCTTCTGACTTCCAACTTTATACTCAGATTCTCTTTTATTTTGTTTTCCTCTCCAACAATTTCCCCAGTTTTTAAATGTGTATCAGATCTGTCCCATCTCTCACTTTGCCCAGTTATGACCGGAGAACTTGGAAATGAACAATTAACTCTGTTTCTCATTCCTTAGATACCAGGTGACCAGAGACCGGAAGGTATAGGATGATGGTTAGAGCTTTCAGCCCATAGTCTGCTCTGCCATTCGATCACAGCTAATACCGTTCTCAATCCCATTCTCCAGTCTTCTCCCTGTAACAGTGACATCGCCTGCACTGATAAACTTGTCTCTGGCACTTCCAGGAAAGTGGAGACAGCTTTCAATCAGAAACCGAGGTGTGATCAAACACAGTCGGATCGACGTGTCCAAACCAACCCCTGCACTGGGTTGCAATACTGCAAGTGGAGCAGAGAGCTGGATTTCTTTAAAGGAGGGAAAGGGCCCATCGTGAGGCTTGAACCTACGGCCCTGAGATTAAACATCTCATGCTCTACCGCCTAAAGTAGCTGGGCCTGGCTCACGATTGATGAGTGTGTCATTTCATACTGAGCATATTTCACCTGGCATTGCAATTTGCAAGGATCCAGTTCATTCCTCCCAATCACAAATGTCATCATTCACACTTTCCATTTCTCAGCTATTATTCCTTCAGAACATTATTATCTATTTAGCACTTGTCTCTGGATTTAAGATTCAATATAAATATTTTCATATTTTTATCCGCATCTTTTTGTCTCCGGAGTGATTCCCAGTCTCTCTGGTAGACGGTAAATCAATTGGGAAATTACCCAAGGAAACCCAATCATTTCTGTTTCGAGTGTAAGGAATCCCATCTGCTGACGAGACAGAGTCCTCACAGTCAACACTTTCTCTATTCTTCCTGCCAACAACTTTTCCCACTTCTTATTTGCGAGACAGGAGTTTTGTTTATGAAACGTTCCAAGAACAGGAACAATCCTCTGAAGCCGTGTCCAATTTAAAGTGGAATGGTTGTCCCTTTCACACGGGAAGAGCCGTTCCTGGGGAAGGATTTTCCATGTGCTGTGTCCCAGGGCTGAGCAGGAAGCCGCTGATTGAAGCTTCAGTAGCCGCTTTCTGTTGGCAGCGGGGCCTTGGAGAGATTGGGGCCACATCCAGCTGCAGACTCTGGTGAGTTCTCGTGGTTGCAGTGTCGGTACATGGTTGGTCTCAATGCTTGAACTGAAATAATTGAGGCAAGGTGCGAAATGCGCTTCCTTTTTGAGACAAAGAAACTGGCACTGGCTCCGACAGCAATGGCCAGCACTGCTTTCAGAGTGAGTGTGGGGAAGAGGCCTGAGCAGCTGCAAACACAACAACGAAAAGGCAGAGGGCCTGGTATGTTCATCTGCCTGCAGTAGCACAGTCGCAATTCTGGTAGTAGTGGGATTCGAACCCACGACTCGATAGAAACTGCAGCTTAAATCCAGCGCCTTAGACCATTCGGCCCGGCTACCGTACAGGGGCCGCAAGTCAAAAGTGTCATTACTAGTGTTTCAGTATCGCTTCACTTCAGGCGCTAACAGATCGCGCATTCGGGAACGAACGTGGAGCAATTTCGAAAGTATTTGAAATGGTTTGCACTGTTTGGACAATAGCACGAAGCTGAATAGGCTTCGACAGTTTTCCCTGGAGCTTCAGGGCTGAGGAAAGGCCTTACAGAATTTTATAAAGTCATGAGGCAGACGGACAGAGATAAGAGCTGAAAATGTGTTGCTGGAAAAGCGCAGCAGGTCCGGCAGCATCCAAGGAGCAGCAGAGTCGACGTTTCGGGCATCAGCCCTTCTTCATCTCATTCCTGAAGAAGGGCTGATGCCCGAAACGTCGATTCTCCTGTTCCTTGGATGCTGCCTGACCTGCTGCGCTTTTCCAGCAACACATTTTCAGGACTGATCTCCAGCATCTGCAGTCCTCACTTTCTCCTTGGACAAAGAAAAGACTCAGGGAGTAATTTTTCACAAGGCACATGAGTTCAAAGCGAGATAACATTGGTTTAATGTGAGAACACTAACATTTAAAGGGGATGTGAGGGACACTTGTTTTGAACACAGACATTTCCGTGTGTACAGAATGAATTGCCATATTTAGGGGCAGAGACTGGTGCGCTCACAACATTTCAAAGGCATCTGAAAGGGTTCGGAGAGATAAGGGACAAATTTTGGCAAATATTGGTTAGATTAATTTCGGTTATCTGTTTAGCAGTGGTAAGTTAGATAGCAGGGTCTGTTTCCGTGCTTGGCAACTCTGAGACGCTCCAGAAGCTGACACCAGCTTGAATTGACCATTTGCTAAAAAAAAACGCGTGGTGTTTGTTACTCAGCGCGTTTGGGCTATTTTTCCTGGAGGGTGGAGTTTGGCCTGAAGAAAAATACCACACAAATTGTGTTACCCCCTCAGCATTCCAGCGAATCCAAAAACTGACAGCTCTTAGCGTGGAACAGAAGCAAAACAGAAAAGGTGGAACCATTGCCAGACACACTGACATGCTGACTTTGAGGGAGTGCGATTCGTCTATGTCATGTACTGCAGCGAGACAATTCCAAACCATGCTTCCAAACAGACTGGAGCTTTAATGCATTGTCAAGTCCCAGAAAGTGCTCAAGTAACATCCAACAAAACAGAACAACAATGAACCATGAGAAGTGAAGATGACCAATTCCATTCTTGATTAAATTGGGTCAACAATGCGCTGGTCCCTCCATCTGATGGAGAGGACCAATCCCCAGCCTATTTGACCAGGACAGGAATGAAGGAAACCAGAGAGCTAGAACAACGTTTCACACCGTGATTGCCCACCGTTTCACCACAGCAACAAAAACCGGCGAGCAGATTCAGTGTAGGATCCGGTTTCACATCAGCAATGAAATATAAATCCCCACTCACATTCAGGGAAAACGGTGCCCACCGTAAATTGTCTGGAATATGAATCCCCAGCACAGTCTGTTTGGTCCCCGGGTTATACTGCTGTACAGACTTTCATATGGACAAAGTCCTTTTCAAAGGGAGTGTTTGTGGCTGTCCATACGACAATGGCAGCTGTTGCCCTCACTCTCACTGCCGTTCCTGGCCGTGTACGGTTGGCATCCTCACCTTGTTCCCGGGGGTTCAGGATACAATACTCTGCCGCAGAAAACCGGAGTGTTTTGGAGCAGAAAGATGTGGAGGCCGTTTGCCTCGTGGAATTGGTGTTGGAATGTTTGGTGGAGCTGGGAAGATGGTTTGCAGCATTTTCCTCACATTTCTGGGTGCCATCCTCAGGGCTGCAGAGTCTGTTGTGAAGCGCTGCTGTCCTGGGGCAGTTGGAATTGATTTGGTTTCATTCCCGCTGCTTCCGGTTTTTGGGGTTACAGACTGGGTCCAGATGAATCTGTTTATTGATGGAATCCGCGGATGAGTGCCCTGCTTCTAGAAATTCTCTGTCTGCCTTCTCTTTGCCCTTTCCTATTACTATTGTGCTGTTCTCACCAAACCTTGCCGTCTGGACGGATTGCTACTCGGGACAGCTGGTCCGTGACAATTCGGGACGTCCACACAATTTCTTCGCCAAGAATGGATATCCCCACAATTTCATTCCGAGATATCTGGCACACGAAATTCGCAACGAGGATATGTCATCATGCGATTTGAAACGGATACTCCCCTTTATTGAAATAAATTGCTGGGAACTGACAGTCAGACTCCTCTGAACACACTGGGTTACAACAGACACATAAACCGTCAGCCTCACTCAGACAAAACTCCCCAGAACACAACACCCAATACCCATCATGTACAAACCTGGTTGTGTCGATTCCACGCAGCGACTGCATGAAACACTATATCGGAGAAACAGGCCGACAACTAGCGAGCTGCATTCACAAAGTTCAACTAAGCCATAAACTCCACGGACGGCTGTTCCTTGGAGCTATCCACAGGGAACTGAGTGTCTTGGATTCCGGGGCTTGGAACTTGGATCACATGACCGTCTGTGACACTGGTTACTTCCGGGTGTGACGTCACTCCTGATGGAACACATGTAACTCCCGATTGCTCATTGAGAAATCCATCCACCATAGCAGCGCAGACAAATATTTCTGTTGTGTTTCTGGTACTGTTCCTGACATGTCCTCTAGTGCTGAGCTTATCTGTGTTGCCTGATGGATCGGTGCGTGTTTCCATGATCGGATTGTGTGCAGTTATCTGCGGTTTATCTGCAATAACGTGTGTTAGAAACCCAGGTCCGCCAGTCTCTATTTTGTTTTTCTCAAATTATGCAGAATTGCAGCACAGTAAAGTATCAATTAATATTGGGAGGTGACATACAGAGGCGTGTGAAATGCCGAGGTTTTAGTGACACTTATACAATGGTTAGAGATTACCTTCATTCAGGAGATAAGGATGCAGAATGTGTTTTGGAAGAGATTAGGAACAGTGAGGAAAGAACTCACCAGCAGATGCAGTTTACAAGCCCACTCGCAGTACCCACAATGTGAAATAAAATGTACAAGAAATAAACACTGTGTGTGCGTGATAAAAGATGGCAATAAACATGGGTGGGTTTAATTCCCCGCTCCCACTCCCGGTTCCATTGTAAAGGAAGTTTGGAGAACAATAATCAATAAATCATATATGTCCCACAGAACATCGCGAGTCATATCTTGGTCATCGATTACTTTACAGGTGACTTAGTCTCTGTCTTTTCATGGAAACCATCTCTTTCATTGTTCCCATCAGGAAGGGCCATATATTTTGCCAGAAAACAAAAGTCACTGACCTTTATTTTTTTCATATCCAAGAACACTTAAATCACCAGCTCCCTTGGTCAACTCTACCGCCCACGTTAGCAAAGAAATCTGGCAAATTTACAGTTTGATTTTCCTTTCAATAAATAATTGTGACTCCGTGTGTCTGCAGTCATCTCTTCCTAACTTTGTGCTTTCCTTCGTTTACAGTGGGGTTTAGCATCTTCCAAGTGACAGCAAAGATATTAGATCAGTTGGAAGCATTTTCGCCGATCAAGTCGGCGAGTTTTCAATGGGATCACGGGCTGATTTGTTTAATCCTCAACTCCCCTTCTCAGCCTTATCTCCCTGGCCCTTGATGGTGAATTGACTAAATGTCTGTCTATCTCAGCCTTGACAGCCCTCTGTTAGAAAGAATTCCACTGATTTGCTACCCTCTCATAGAGAGAATATCCTCCCCATCAGAGTCTTCAATGTTTGACCCCTTCCGCTGTTATGAGGCCCTCTAGTCCCACATTATCCTGGGTGTAAATCAGAGCAGAATGAACCCCTGAAGGTAGGTCTACACTCTCTACTGCCAGCTGTGAGTATTTGAAAACATTTCATATTTTGACATCTGATTAACCAATTAGAGCTGATTTTACACATTAGATTTGCCAATGGAGAGTCTTCTTCAAGAGCACTTCAATGGCTGTAATTCAGCTGGCGGTGTAAGTGCCAGTCAAACACAAGGACACTTGGTGCACTGCTGTGTTTATGAATCTCTCTGCACATGAAAATGGATCCTTCCCATCCCCTTTACCTCTCATCAATGTGTGTGTCATTCAACTTGATCTCCCAGCATCCTCCTCCGTTCTGAACCAAGAGAGGGTGACAGTGAATACTGGGGTCATGCTGCGGACAGGACAAGTCAAATACTGGTGTTTCAGGTTACAACTCTCCATTCTAGAAGAAATATTCAGCCACTTGTCCGCAAGTGTGTTCGGGGCAGAGTGATTAAGGCGATGGGTTAGTAATCCATTGGTGTTTCCCCATGCAGGGTCCAATCCTGCCGACTGCATCTTGAACAACTTCCTGTCGGGTACATTCTCGCTCAACTTTCAGAAATCCCCTGTCAGCCGACCAGGCCAGTTATTTGATTAGACGTAGGCTGCTCGAGTTCTTAATCAGAAATATACCACACTCCAACCGTTATTTCTGTTTCTCTTTACACAGATACTGCTAGACCCATCGAGCTCCTGCAGTATTCTCTGAATGTACTGCCCAGAAGTGCTGCTTTTTATTAGAATCCTTTAATCCCAGTCCCTCTGTTCACTGCCTCTGGTCAGTGGTAACACTTGCTCCTGCTCGTCAAAGTGCCCAGGCCCACGGTTCCCACTCCCATCATTATAAACAGCCGCAGGAAATTGCCGGTTAACCATCTTTACTCCAAAGAGAAACTCACCAGCCTCGGGAATCTCTCCACAAAACGGGATTTCTCATCCCTGGACACGGTGTAAGACAGAGGATTGTGAAGAGATTTTGGGAAAAAGATTGTCAGTTGGCAGGTGCACAAATGTTAAAGGCACATCCCGTATAACACAGTTTCCAGCTTTGTGAATCTTCGGGAACTCTTTGGGAAATAGAATCAGAGGAGAATGAAGAAGGGTGAACTCTCGGGCTGAGCAGAAACAGTCAAGACACCTTCCCCTTCTTTAAGAGGACACCACATGAACTGATCGGAGACATTGAAAGAATTCTCGTTCCTGTACATGAGGAATACAAATCTCATCTGGACTCTAGATCAATGAAATAACTCGGGACCACACAAGACACTGGGAGGCTCGAAGGAAGATGGTCCCGGTTGGAGGAGAGCTGGTTCCCAGTCACATGGGTGTGTCTGTAGTGGGTGGGATCAGACTGTTCCCATGTCGCCAGAATGAATGTCTCAGTCTATATTCTGGCAAAGTAAAACTGATAGAGGACAGTTAGCGTTCCGGGAAGGTCAGACTGAAGTGGGAAGTCAGTCACAGCCTGCTTTAGAGGATCGTGCAAGGTGTTAGGTTAGAAGTTTCAGCGCATTCGACTGTTAAATGAAAGGTTCCTGGTTCAAGAGCCCCCAGGGCGACAGCGATGGTTGTTCTTGCTGCATCTGTTTTGGATGCTGCACAGTTTCGTGTGTCGAGTGGGGTCAGGAAAATGTTCTCCAAACGGAACCCTTCCGTGTGAGGAACCACAAAGAAGTTTCTGCGTTGATTTAATGGTTCATGTAAAGAACTGTGGATTCTTGGAATCTGAAGCAAAAACAGAAGCTGCTGTCGAATCTAACGGGTTTGGCAGGACCTGTGGGAGATTACCGAGTTCTGATGAAGTTTTGACATGTTGTCTCTGATTTTCTCTGCATAGATGCTGTAAGATCTGCTGAGTTTCTCTTGCAATTCTTGTTCTTGGTTTGAAATGAATGTCCGTTCCATCTATCAGGATGATACAATCAGACCCACCATGGGCCAAAATTTAATGCTTTTACAAACTGTGAAGTGATTGGATTCAAACCAACCCGATAATGATTCACTCTTCCTCAGCTCCACAATGAGAGACACCTGGAAAATGAAGAGGACAGTGTGGTTCTGTAATCGTCGATGCGTGTTTAAGGCAATGGACTTGAAATTCATTTGGCTTTACCCTCACAGCCTGGAATCCTACCGGTTACGATTCAGTAATGTCAACAAATAAAAAGGGAGATTACACCCTGTCTTCATCTTTCAGATACAAAACACAGGAGAAGGGAAACAAGACATTTCAGACAGGTTGGGAATGGGGGCAATCTCCAACCCTCTGCCTCTCAGGGTACAACACACAGAAATCCCCAGAGGAAGTTGAGACACTATGAATTGAACAATTCCATCCCAACGTTGTTGGAGCTACGAGCCAACCGTTGGAAAACGTGATGAAAACAGTCAGGGGCCAGTCTTCGACTGGTGCAGACTTGATGGCCCGAAGGGCATTTTCTGTGCTGCAGACCTCTTTGACCAGCTGCGGTGAGCTGGTCGGAGAAACAGGCGGATGGGAAGCATATGGAACGGGACTAATCCTGAGCTCACTATTTGTTCCCATCTGTGGGTAAATCTGAGGTTGAGTTCCTTGGCGGTGTTACAATATAATGAGACCATGTCCAACTTCAGTCCTATTGTTGTGTCATTTAAGGTCACAGGGAGAATCCCATTTTGATTCGCCCTGGTAACATCAGAAACGCAGGTTCATGGGAACTGGGACTGGAATAGATGGAAGTCTAATGACCCGCACTGCAGATGGGCCGAAAGGTCTTTTCCATGCTGTAAAAATCGGGAGAAAGGGAGAAACTAACCAGCAGCTAAAATGATCACAGATGAAAAGACAACAGCGGTTTCCTGATGAAAACACACAGTACCTTTTCTTTTTGCTTTCCCTGTTCGCCTCCTGGTGAGGATTCAGTTTTCTCACTGTTGCAGCAAGTGGAGTTTTCCTCGTCCCATTAATCGTGGGGTCAGCCTTCCCGAAGTGGGGAATGAAGTATGGAGCTGACAATTGATCAAGTGTTGTCCCATACTTAATGCAGAGTAACTTTAAACAAAGCACTGCGAATGCTGGAATTCGGAATCAGAAACGGAAATTGACAGAGAAACTCGGCAGATTTGGCAGCATCTGTAGAGAGAAACAGGTTTAATGTTTCAGATCGACAGAACCAGACGAGTTGTGCATTTTATTGTATTAATGCCAGAGTAATTGTCAGTTTTAATGAGCAAATCAGCATATTTGTCAGAATATTATATTAGCCGAGAAATGTCAACTTTCTGAATGTCAACCGACCTTTCCGGGTGTAATGCTGATTCCGTTGCCTTGAGCTGGTGAAACGCTGGCCTTCAATTGTTCTTTTTTATTCCCCTTTCTGTCAGTGAGCACCCATTTTAAATGGAGAGTTTCTATTTTCAGGCTCGCCCTCAATATGCGTCTCTATTTGTCTATCATTGCCTCTGTGTATCCACCTCACTCTCTTCCACATTCTCCCACTCTCTGTCTATCAATATCCCTTAGTTTCCATTCCTGCTCTTTGAAAAGTCTGACATTCGGAGATAGTTTGAGAGTAGACCTACTAACGGGCTTTCCCCGCCCCTGGGTAGAGTTTGTAGAACTGTCCTCACATTCTCCGGGTAGAGTCTATGTCACTGAGGCCTGTGGTAAGGTGACATTTCTTCATCAAAATATGATGAGCTTTTACAATTCTTCATAGAATTCAGAATCGACCAAACAAAAACAATTTCACCCCAATTATCCGATTGAAGTGAAGTCTTTGCTTCAATTGAACGAATGAATGGTGACAGCAGAAAAGGAGGGGTATCATCTTGCAGTGGGTGTGCCATTCCCACAACATTGCTGGGATATCTGCAGTGTCTCCTGCATCACCTCGTTATTCCCAACAAAGTGGGAATGAAGGAGGGAGAATAAAAGTGGAATTAGAAAGATAGAGCATTGACTAATGGGACTACAAGAGGCGGTAGGACGTGGGAACATGAAATCCCAATGGGCTGAGCTCAAACACCAGAAGGATTCTGAGCCGTCTCTTTCGGTATGGAGGATCAACACAATGGCATTTACGGGATGGTTAAGTAACGAACCTTCAATATACAGGACATGCAAGGCCAGGATTTGACACCGTCCTGGTCTGGTTATTACCAGGCGCTTTAACTAATTAATCCACGGAGACAGCGCAGACACTGCTCTACAAATCCAGATCTGCAGTTCATTAACTAGTCAATCAGAGTAACTCGGACATTTGTTTCGGGTTGAAAGTTGCTCGGTGAGAATTTAAATCAGTCTCCCCTTATACAGAAAAGAATAGTTCACAGCTGGACATTACCCAGTGAAAATGCACAGGAAGAGGCAATCTCTTCTTGTGTTGGGTTCAAACTGATCCCTCCATCTTCATTAAACTGACAGGATAAAGAGGATGTGTTCATCCTCCTGGAGCCCATGAACTGCGTTAATATGTACCGAGGGAATATCCCCCCAAGAGAACAGGGTCATTGTGGTGAATGGATCAGGAGTGTTGTGTGAGTCAGTACAAACACTGGGCAGTATAGGCTGATCTTTTAGGTCTAACATTGAGCCTTGCTCCACAAGCTCCTCTCTCACTTACTGATTCAAGCCTTCCAGTCGGCTTTACCTTTCATTTTATTTCAATCACCCTGCTCCACGGAGCTACAGCCTTGATACTGTTAGGGAGGGAGTTCTAGGATCTAGACCCAAAAGCTCTGTCGGAGCAGCGAGATATTTCCAGCTCAGAAAGGCAAGGTCCGAGATGGGTGATTTGTGGTTACAGTTCTCTCATGTATCTTGCTATTGTCCTTCTAGATAGATGCAAACAATCACTGGGTTGGTCTGGGTCTGTGTTCTGTGAGGAAGCAGGAGTTAGTTTTCAATAAGATAACTCACAAGAAGAGCAATAAATCTTCATTTCCTGACTGGGAATTGTATCCCGGTCTGGGCATTACAAACTCAGACTCCGAACCAGTGACCCTACTGCAGTAACACTTGTGACCTGATCTGTCCAGACTCTGTGCATGATCTTCACGTTATCATCTTCTTCAGCAGCAACGTTTCTCTCTCTAAGTTTCCAAACAATTCATATTGCCGCCCTGGTTTCAATGTGAAGAAAGCGGAGCTGTGATAACCTGATTTACTGCAGGAAGGTACAGAACAGTTTGATACTAACAGCGGCTCGTTTTGAGGCGTTGATCTGCGGTGATGGGGCGGCCCCAATAAAGCCTTCGTTCAAATCGTCTGATTCCAAATTCCATGCTGGAAATGACCAGAGGTTTCTCGCTGAATTTGTTCAGGACCTTTACTGGAAGTGACATTAAATCCAAGTATGAAAGTACATTTCAGTGGAGTGCATCATAAGACAGCGCAGTGACTGTGAATAAAATGCTGGAGACGTCCAGCAGAAGAACAGGTGACACAGAAGCAGGTACCTGAGGACAAATGTATTTGCCAATTCAGCCAATTGCATGTTGTCAGTTGCTATTTCCTTCGGTTCTTTCGAGCTGCAGGGATAGGATCAGTGTGTATTCAAATGGAATGTTGCTTTTGGGTCCATTACAGCTCAATGTCAGACAGGTGTATGGCTGGTCCTGTTTTGTCAGGTTCTGAGGATCTGAATGGTTTGGATCAGTGTGTTGTCGAATTTAAAACTTACATTTAGGTCTATTGTCCATTTTAAATTCCAGTTCAGCTCCACATCTCTCATTGCCTGTCAAACTGGCGAGTGTTCCACCGAAAGCTGCCTTTGTCAGAGAAGCTGTTGTATGGAGCAGAGAGAGGAAGTGAAGCACAAGGAGCTGGTATGATCCTGAGACATCTGTTCCTCCGCGGATATGTTTCTGTGTGTCTCCCTCTGTGGGTGAAAATGAGGTTCAGTTCCTCAAGGTGGTTACAACACAGTGTGACCATGTCAGACCTCAGTCCCATCGTCGTGTTGTTTAAATTCACAATGAGAATCGCATTGATATTTGCTCTGGAAACATCAGTACACATAACATTTTGAGCCAAAATTAGAAACTAGGACTGGAATACATGGATGTCCGATGAGCTACAATGCACGATGGGCCGAACGGTCTCTTCCCACTCTGTGAAATCTCGAAGACAAGGAGGACCTAATCTGCAGCAAGACTGATCAGAAATGTAAAGGCAAAAGTGTTTTCATTCTGAATAAATGTAAGGGCGCCTTCTGCCTTCCCTTGTCGTCTAGTAGCCAGCATTTGGCTCTCTCACCGCCGTGACCGGTTCTATTCCCGGTCAAGGAATGCGGGCTTTGTTCTGCACACACATCGTGGTAAGAATATTTCTGACCACTTTTCCAAAACTGGCAGAAAATCGCTTTTGTGCCAAGCGTTTTAAAGTTTAACAGAAAACCAAGAGATGCAGATGTTGGAAATCTGAACCAAAAACAAGAATTGACGTGCAAACTGACTAGTCCTGACAACATCGGTGGGGAGAAACAGAGACAATGATTCACAACTTCAGAACCAGATTAATTCTTCATTTCTAGACCACAATGCCGGGATAATGGTCAGTTTTATCTGTCGAATGAGGATAGTTATCAAACTCCTTTTTTTTGCCAGTTAGCAGCCATGTCGACCCGAGATCTGATTCTTTCAGTGTCTCCCTCAAGATGAGTCTCTAATTTTCCGTCTTTATCTCTGTGTATCTCCCTCACTCTTTATCATATTCTTTGACCCTTTATTTGCCAATATCCCTCATTCCCCATTCCTACTCTATGAAAAGCCTGACGTTCTGGGACAGTTGGAGAAAGGAGCTTCTGAGAGGTTTCCTCGAACCTGGCAGGAGTCTGTAAAACATGTCTCACATTCTACGGATAATACATCTGCCACTTGGATGTGATACGTGGAGCTATTTCTTCCTCAAAATATTGTAACCCGTTCGAAATTAAAGTTGCATTCCTTATCCAATTCGAAAAAAAAACCTACAACTATAGGAGAACATGGAAGATTTGATAGAAAAACTCAGTCGGACAGTGGAGAGAAACAGAGTTAATGCTTCATATCGGCAGAGTGAGGTTACTTCGACATTTCTGGATTATATTTTTGGTAAAATGATCAGTTTTCCCAGTCAGGATATTTACCAAAATCTTTCATGAGTTTATAACCGTCAATGTTGAAAATTCAAAATGACTTTGTTGTTTGTAAGAATCCTTCCGTTACCCGGAGCTGGTGAAAGGCTGTGCTTAATAGTTCCCTTTTTATTCCTATTTGTTTCTGTCAGTCAGCAGCCATGTCGATTGGAGAATTGGTCCTTTCAGTATCTCCCTCAATATGCGTCTCCATCTTTCTTTCTTTCTCTGTGAATGCACCTGACCCTCTTTCACATTCTCGGACTCTCGGTCTGTCCATATTCCTCATTTCCCATTTCTGCTCTTTGAAAAGTCTGACATTCGGAGACAAATTGAGAGTGGACCAGCTAACAGGCTTTCTGTCCCCTCGGTAGCATGTGTGGGATTGGGCTCACATTCTCCGAATAATGTGTCTGGCATTTTGCCTGAGGTGAGGAGTTATTCCTTCCTCAAAATATTATGATCCTTTCGAGTTCTAAATAAACTTCATAATCCACAAGAAAAGAAACCGCAATCACAGTGCAAACCACAACGATAGGAGTGCAATGAAGTATTTCCTGTTGGTGTGGAATGAATGAATGTTGACAGCAGAGAATTAGGGTGAACAGCTCTTGGTGTCTGCGCCATTACTGCAACATTTACCGGCGAGTCTGCCATGTCTCCTGGCTCACCTCGTTATTCCCAACAAACTGGAAATGAACGGGGTGTAATAAAGGAGGAGTAGAAGTAGAAGTTCTTGACAAACACAGGAAGGAAACTCCAGATTGAATGAATAGTTCGGAAGAAACAATATCCACTGGAGGAACTAAACCAGGGAACAGATCAGGATCACCAAAACAGGCTGACACTCAAACAGGACGCATGGTTGACTGAAGAGCAACACTGACTTGGGAGATTTTGAAACAACAATGCATTTGGTAAAATACACAGGCACCACTACGATGTGAAATCTTTGTGGGCTGTTTATGATGTGGGTAAGTTCACGAACTGAGCCACGGCATCACACCACAAATGGTTTTCACATTCCAGTTCCTTAACCAATTGATAACAGGAACTGGGAATTGTGTTTTCTGTATTAATGTTGCTCAGTGAGAATTGCATTCAACCCCGACTTTTGCAAAGACAGTTTATGGTTGAACGTTCTGCACTGGAATTGTACAGAAAAAGACAATCTCCTCTTCCATTGGCTTCAAACTGATATGTTCAACTGTTTAAACTGACAGGATAAAGAGAATGTATTCATCCTCTCAGGGCCCATTAACTCTGTTAATATACACAGGGAACCTCACAAAAAGAGGAACAGTGTCATTGGGCTAAACTGACCTGAACAGGGTGTGAGTTAGTGTAAACAATATGGAGTAAAGATTTGGAGGTGCCGGTGTTGGACTGGGGTGGACAAAATTAAATAATCACACAACATCAGGTTATAGTCCAACAGGTTTATTTGATAGTACCAGCTTTTGGAGTGCTGTTCCTTCATCAGGTGGTTGTGGAGCATAACATCATACCACACAGAATTTATAGTAAAAGATTACAGGGTGATGCCACTGAAATTAAATATTTAAAAATAAAGTGTAGTGTCTGTTCAGTCTGTATACTTTTAGAAATACCATGTTAGATTTTGTTCTTTCATATGTAAACCGTATGTAAAAATAGCTAAATTCTCAGGTAACTCGTTCACAATAGGTGCCCCCTCAGCTCAGATTCAGACTTGAAGGTGTGAGGTTGAAATCTGCCTGTGTCCCAATGTTCTGTCGTGGCAGAAGCTGGGGGTTCCCTGCCTCATGGCTTTCAAGATGTATTTGACATCGGCAGTGAGGTTCTCACATCGGGTCCCATTGCCTAAGGTGATGGGACATCCTGGTGTGTTGTCTTTGTGTACCTTCGGTAGGCAGGAGAAGTCGCCTGAATGAGAAGTGCATTTCAGAGCTTAGATCAGAGTGGTGCTGGAAAAGCACAGCAGGTCAGGCCGTATCCAAGGAGCAGGAAAATCGACGTTTCGGGCAAAAGCCCTTCATCAGGATTTCGGAGGTGCCGAGCACAGAAACAGACCCTACATTCCACCTCGTCCCTGCTGACCAGATAATAGGAATTAATTAGCCATATTAGCCAACATTTATTCCTTACCCATCCAAACCCGACCTGATTACATTGCATCCAGATGCCTTTTAAATACAGACATAGAGATGTACAGCATGGAAACAGACCTATTTAATGTTTCCACCAAATAAAGGAGCTGGAGCAGCGTCTCTGCTTCCTCCTGTATTATAGAAAATAAAGGAGCTGGAGCAGCGTCACTGCTTCCTCCTGTATTACAGAAAATTAAAGGAGCAGGAGCAGCGTCACTGCTTCATCCTGTATTAAAGAAAATAAAGGAGCTGGAGCAGCGTCTCTGCTTCCTCCTGTATTATAGAAAATAAAGGAGTTGGAGCAGCGTCTCTGCTTCCTCCTGTATTATAGAAAATAAAGGAGCTGGAGCAGCGTCACTGCTTCCTCCTGTATTATAGAAAATAACGGAGCTTGAGCAGCGTCTCTGCTTCCTCCTGTATTACAGAAAATAAAGGAGCTGGAGCAGCGGCACCGCTTCCTCCTGTATTATACAAAATAAAGGAGCTCGAGCAGCGTCTCTGCTTCTTCCTGAATTATAGAAAATAAAGAAGCTGGAGCAGCGTCTCTGCTTCCTCCTGTATTATAGAAAATAAAGGAGCTGGAGCAGCGTCACTGCATCCTCCTGTATTACAGAAAATAAAGGAGCTGGAGCAGCGTCACTGCTTCCTCCTGTATTATAGAAAATAAAGAAGCTGGAGCAGCGTCACTGCTTCCTCCTGTATTATAGAAAATAGAGGAGCTGGAGCAGCGTCACCGCTTCCTCCAGTATTATAGAAAATAAAGGAGTTGGAGCAGCGTCACTGCATCCTCCTGTATTACAGAAAATAAAGGAGCTGGAGCAGCGTCACTGCTTCCTCCTGTATTATAGAAAATAAAGGAGCTGGAGCAGCGTCACCGCTTCCTCCTGTATTATAGAAAATAGAGGAGCAGGAGCAGCGTCACTGCTTCCTCCTGTATTATAGAAAATAGAGGAGCAGCAGCAGCGTCACTGCTTCCTCCTGTATTATAGAAAATAAAGGAACTGGAGCAGCGTCTCTGCTTCTCCTATATTATAGAAAATAAAGGAGCTTGAGCAGCGTCACTGCTTCCTCCTGTATTATACAAAATAAAGGGGCTGGAGCAGCGTCACTGCATCCTCCTGTATTGTAGAAAATAAAGAAGCTGGAGCAGCATCTCTGCTTCCTCCTGTATTATAGAAAATAAAGGAGTTGGAGCAGCGTCACTGCTTCCTCCTGTATCATAGAAAAGAAAGGAGCTGGAGCAGCCTCACTGCTTACTCCTGTAATATAGAAAAAAAAGGAGCCGGAGCAGCGTCACTGCTTCCTCCTGTACTATAGAAAATAAAGGAGCTGGAGCAGCGTCACTGCTTCCTCCGGTATTATGGAAAATAAAGGAGCTGGAGCAGCGTCTCTGCTTCCTCCTGTATTATAGAAAATAAAGGAGCTGGAGCAGCGTCACCGCTACCTCCTGTATAAAAGAAAATAAAGGAGCTAGAGCAGCGTCTCTGCTTCCTCCTGTATTATAGAAAATAAAGGAGTTGGAGCAGCGTCACTGCTTCCTCCTGTATTATAGAAAATAAAGGAGCTGGAGCAGCCTCACTGCTTCCTCCTGTACTATAGAAAATAAAGGACCTGGAGCAGCGTCACTGCTTCCCCCGGTATTATAGAAAATAAAGGAGTTGGAGCAGCGTCACTGATTCCTCCTGTATTATAGAAAATAAAGGAGCTGGAGCAGCCTCACTGCTTCCTCCTGTATTATAGAAAATAAAGGAGTTGGAGCAGCGTCACTGCTTCCTCCTGTATTATAGAAAATAAAGAAGCTGGAGCAGCCTCACTGCTTCCTCCTGTACTATAGAAAATAAAGGACCTGGAGCAGCGTCACTGCTTCCCCCGGTATTATAGAAAATAAAGGAGTTGGAGCAGCGTCACTGCTTCCTCCTGTATTATAGAAAATAAAGGAGCTGGAGCAGCCTCACTGCTTCCTCCTGTATTATAGAAAATAAAGGAGTTGGAGCAGCGTCACTGCTTCCTCCGGTATTATAGAAAATAAAGGAGTTGGAGCAGCGTCACTGCTTCCTCCTGTATTATAGAAAATGAAGTAGCTGGAGCAGCCTCACTGCTTCCTCCTGTACTATAGAAAATAAAGGACCTGGAGCAGCGTCACTGCTTCCCCCGGTATTATAGAAAATAATGGAGTTGGAGCAGCGTCACTGCTTCCTCCTGTATTATAGAAAATATAGGAGTTGGAGCAGCATCACTGCTTCCTCCTGTATTATAGAAAATAAAGGAGCTGGAGCAGCCTCACTGCTTCCTCCTGTACTATAGAAAATAAAGGAGCTGGAGCAGCGTCACCGCTTCCTCCTGTATAATAGAAAATAAAGGAGCTGGAGCAGCGTCACTGCTTCCTCCTGTATTATAGAAAATAAAGGAGCTGGAGCAGCGTCACTGCTTCCTCCTGTATTATAGAAAATAAAGGAGCTGGAGCAGCGTCACCGCTTCCTCCTGTATAAAAGAAAATAAAGGAGCTAGAGCAGCGTCTCTGCATCCTCCTGTATTATAGAAAATAAAGGAGCTGCAGCAGCGTCACTTCTGCCTCCTGAATTATAGAAAATAAAGGAGCTGGAGCAGCGTCACCGCTTCCTCCAGTATTATAGAAAATAAAGGAGTTGGAGCAGCGTCACTGCATCCTCCTGTATTACAGAAAATAAAGGAGCTGGAGCAGCGTCACTGCTTCCTCCTGTATTATAGAAAATAAAGGAGCTGGAGCAGCATCACTGCTTCCTCCTGTATTATAGAAAATAAAGGAGCTGGATCAGCCTCACTGCTTCCTCCTGTACTATAGAAAATAAAGGACCTGGAGCAGCGTCACCGCTTCCTCCTGTATAATAGAAAATAAAGAAGCTGGTGCAGCGTTACTGCTTTCTCCTGTATTATAGAAAATAAAGGAGCTGGAGCAGCGTCACTGCATCCTCCTGTATTACAGAAAATAAAGGAGCTAGAGCAGCGTCTCTGCTTCCTCCCGTATTATAGAAAATAAAGGAGTTGGAGCAGCGTCACTGCTTCCTCCTGTATTATAGAAAATAAAGGAGCTGGAGCAGCGTCACTGCTTCCTCCTGTATTATAGAAAATAAAGGAGCTGGAGCAGCGTCACTGCTTCCTCCTGTATTATAGAAAATAAAGGAGTTGGAGCAGCGTCACTGCTTCCTCCTGTATTATAGAAAATAAAGGAGCTGGAGCAGCGTCACTGCTTCCTCCTGTATTATAGAAAATAAAGGAGCTGGAGCAGCGTCACCGCTTCCTCCTGTATAAAAGAAAATAAAGGAGCAGGAGCAGCGTCTCTGCTTCCTCCTGTATTATAGAAAATAAAGGAGTTGGAGCAGCGTCACTGCTTCCTCCGGTATTATAGAAAATAAAGGAGTTGGAGCAGCGTCTCTGCTTCCTCCTGTATTATAGAAAATAAAGGAGCTGGAGCAGCGTCACTGCTTCCTCCTGTATTATAGAAAATAAAGGAGTTGGAGCAGCGTCACTGCTTCCTCCTGTATTATAGAAAATAAAGGAGTTGGAGCAGCCTCACTGCTTCCTCCTGTATTATAGAAAATAAAGGAGTTGGAGCAGCGTCACTGCTTCCTCCTGTATTATAGAAAATAAAGGAGCTGGAGCAGCGTCACCGCTTCCTCCTGTATAAAAGAAAATAAAGGAGCAGGAGCAGCGTCTCTGCTTCCTCCTGTATTATAGAAAATAAAGGAGTTGGAGCAGCGTCACTGCTTCCTCCGGTATTATAGAAAATAAAGGAGTTGGAGCAGCGTCTCTGCTTCCTCCTGTATTATAGAAAATAAAGGAGCTGGAGCAGCGTCACTGCTTCCTCCTGTATTATAGAAAATAAAGGAGTTGGAGCAGCGTCACTGCTTCCTCCTGTATTATAGAAAATAAAGGAGCTGGAGCAGCGTCACTGCTTCCTCCTGTATTATAGAAAATAAAGGAGCTGGAGCAGCGTCACCGCTTCCTCCTGTATAAAAGAAAATAAAGGAGCAGGAGCAGCGTCTCTGCTTCCTCCTGTATTATAGAAAATAAAGGAGTTGGAGCAGCGTCACTGCTTCCTCCGGTATTATAGAAAATAAAGGAGTTGGAGCAGCGTCTCTGCTTCCTCCTGTATTATAGAAAATAAAGGAGCTGGAGCAGCGTCACTGCTTCCTCCTGTATTATAGAAAATAAAGGAGTTGGAGCAGCGTCACTGCTTCCTCCTGTATTATAGAAAATAAAGGAGTTGGAGCAGCCTCACTGCTTCCTCCTGTATTATAGAAAATAAAGGAGTTGGAGCAGCGTCACTGCTTCCTCCTGTATTATAGAAAATAAAGGAGCTGGAGCAGCCTCACTGCTTCCTCCTGTATTATAGAAAATAAAGGAGTTGGAGCAGCGTCACCGCTTCCTCCGGTATTATGGAAAATAAAGGAGTTGGAGCAGCGTCACCGCTTCCTCCGGTATTATAGAAAATAAAGGAGTTGGAGCAGCGTCACTGCTTCCTCCTGTATTATAGAAAATAAAGGAGTTGGAGCAGCGTCACTGCTTCCTCCTGTATTATAGAAAATAAAGGAGCTGGAGCAGCGTCACTGCCTCCTCCCGTATTATAGAAAATAAAGGAGCTGGAGCAGCGTCACTGCTTCCTCCTGTATTATAGAAAATAAAGGAGCTGGAGCAGCGTCTCTGCATCCTCCTGAATTATAGAAAATAAAGGAGCTGGAGCAGCGTCACTGCCTCCTCCGGTATTATAGAAAATAAAGGAGCTGGAGCAGCGTCTCTGCTTCCTCCTGTATTATAGAAAATAAAGGAGCTGGAGCAGCGTCTCTGCTTCCTCCTGTATTATAGAAAATAAAGGAGCTGGAGCAGCGTCTCTGCTTCCTCCTGTATTATAGAAAATAAAGGAGCTGGAGCAGCGTCACTGCCTCCTCCGGTATTATAGAAAATAAAGGAGCTGGAGCAGCGTCTCTGCTTCCTCCTGTATTATACAAAATAAAGGAGCTGGAGCAGCGTCTCTGCTTCCTCCTGTATTATAGAAAATAAAGGAGCTGGAGCAGCCTCACTGCTTCCTCCTGTATTATAGAAAATAAAGGAGTTGGAGCAGCATCACTGCTTCCTCCTGTATTATAGAAAATAAAGGAGCTGGAGCAGCGTCACCGCTTCCTCCGGTATTATGGAAAATAAAGGAGTTGGAGCAGCGTCACCGCTTCCTCCGGTATTATAGAAAATAAAGGAGCTGGAGCAGCGTCACTGCTTCCTCCTGTATTATAGAAAATAAAGGAGCTGGAGCCGCGTCACTGCCTCCTCCCGTATTATAGAAAATAAAGGAGCTGGAGCAGCGTCACTGCTTCCTCCGGTATTATAGAAAATAAAGGAGCTGGAGCAGCGTCACTGCTTCCTCCTGTATTATAGAAAATAAAGGAGCTGGAGCAGCGTCACGGCTTCCTCCTGTATTATAGAAAATAAAGGAGTTGGAGCAGCGTCACTGCTTCCTCCCGTATTATAGAAAATAAAGGAGCTGGAGCAGCGTCACCGCTTCGTCCTGTATTATAGAAAATAAAGGAGCTGGAGCAGCGTCACTGCTTTCTCCTGTATTATAGAAAATAAAGGAGCTGGAGCAGCGTCACTTCTGCATCCTGAATTATAGAAAATAAAGGAGCTGGAGCAGCGTCATTTCTTCCTCCAGTATTATAGAAAATAAAGGAGCTGGAGCAGCGTCTCTGCTTCCTCCTGTATTATAGAAAATAAAGGAGCTTGAGCAGCGTCTCTGCTTCCTCCTGTATTACAGAAAATAAAGGAGCTGGAGCAGCCTCACTGCTTCCTCCTGAATTATAGAAAATAAAGGAGCTGGAGCAGCGTCACTGCTTCCTCCTGTATTATAGAAAATAAAGGAGCTGGAGCAGCGTCACTGCTTCCTCCTGAAATATAGAAAATAAAGGAGCTGGAGCAGCGTCACTGCTTCCTCCAGTATTGTAGAAAATGAAGGAGCTGGAGCAGCGTCACTTCTTCCTCCTGAATTATAGAAAATAAAGGAGCTGGAGCAGCGTCATTGCTTCCTCCTGTATTACAGAAAATAAAGGAGCTTGAGCAGAGTCTCTGCTTCCTCCAGTATTGTAGAAAATAAAGTAGCTGGAGCAGCGTCACTTCTTCCTCCTGTATTACAGAAAATAAAGGAGCTGGAGCAGCCTCACTGCTTCCTCCTGAATTATAGAAAATAAAGGAGCTGGAGCAGCGTCACTGCTTCCTCCTGTATTATAGAAAATAAAGTAGCTGGAGCAGCGTCACTGCTTCCTCCTGAAATATAGAAAATAAAGGAGCTGGAGCAGCGTCACTGCTTCCTCCAGTATTGTAGAAAATGAAGGAGCTGGAGCAGCGTCACTTCTTCCTCCTGTATTATAGAAAATAAAGGAGCTGGAGCAGCGTCACTGCTTCCTCCAGTATTGTAGAAAATGAAGGAGCTGGAGCAGCGTCACTTCTTCCTCCTGTATTATAGAAAATAAAGGAGCTGGAGCAGCGTCATTGCTTCCTCCTGTATTACAGAAAATAAAGGAGCTTGAGCAGAGTCTCTGCTTCCTCCAGTATTGTAGAAAATAAAGGAGCTGGAGCAGCGTCACTTCTTCCTCCTGTATTATAGAAAATAAAGGAGCTGGAGCAGCGTCACTTCTTCCTCCTGTATTACAGAAAATAAAGGAGCTGGAGCAGCCTCACTGCTTCCTCCTGAATTATAGAAAATAAAGGAGCTGGAGCAGCGTCACTGCTTCCTCCTGTATTATAGAAAATAAAGTAGCTGGAGCAGCGTCACTGCTTCCTCCTGAAATATAGAAAATAAAGGAGCTTGAGCAGAGTCTCTGCTTCCTCCAGTATTGTAGAAAATAAAGGAGCTGGAGCAGCGTCACTTCTTCCTCCTGCGTTATAGAAAATAAAGGAGCTGGAGAAGCGTCATTGCTTCCTCCTGGATTATAGAAAATAAAGGAGCTGGAGCAGCGTCACTGCTTCCTCCTGTATTATAGAAAATAAAGGAGCTTGAGCAGCGTCTCTGCTTCCTCCTGTATTACAGAAAATAAAGGAGCTGGAGCAGCGTCACAGCATCCTCCTGTATTATAGAAAATAAAGGAGCTGGAGCAGCGTCACTGCTTCCTCCTGAATTATAGAAAATAAAGGAGCTGGAGCAGCGTCACTGCTTCCTCCTGTATTATAGAAAATAAAGGAGCTGGAGCAGCCTCACTGCTTCCTCCTGAATTATAGAAAATAAAGGAGCTGGAGCAGCGTCACTGCTTCCTCCTGTATTATAGAAAATAAAGGAGCTGGAGCAGCGTCACTGCTTCCTCCTGTATTGTAGAAAATAAAGGAGCTGGAGCAGCGTCACTGCTTCCTCCTGTATTACAGAAAATAAAGGAGCCGGAGCTGCTTCACTGCTTCCTCCTTTCTTATAGAAAATAAAGGAGCTGGAGCAGCGTCTCTGCTTCCTCCTGTATTACAGAAAATAAAGGAGCTGGAGCAGCGTCACTGCTTCCTCCTGTATTATAGAAAATAAAGGAGCTGGAGCAGCGTCACCGCTTCCTCCTGTATTATAGAAAATAAAGGAGCTGGAGCAGCGTCACCGCTTCCTCCTGTATTATAGAAAATAAAGGAGGTGGAGCAGCGTCACTGCTTCCTCCTGTATTATCGAAAATAAAGGAGCTGGAGCAGCGTCACTGCTTCCTCCTATATTATAGAAAAAAAAAGGAGCTGGAGCAGCGTCACTGCTTCCTCCGGTATTATAGAAAATAAAGGAGCTGGAGCAGCGTCACTGCTTCCTCCTGTATTATAGAAAATAAAGGAGCTGGAGCAGCGTCTCTGCTTCCTCCTGTATTACAGAAAATAAAGGAGCTGGACCAGCGTCACTGCTTCCTCCTGTATTATAGAAAATAAATGAACTGGAGCAGCGTCTCTGCTTCCTCCTGTATTACAGAAAATAAAGGAGCTGGAGCAGCGTCACTGCTTCCTCCTGTATTATAGAAAATAAAGGAGCTGGAACAGCGTCACTGCTTCCTCCTGTATTATAGAAAATACATGAACTGGAGCAGCGTCTCTGCTTCCTCCTGTATTACAGAAAATAAAGGAGCTGGAGCAGCGTCTCTGCTTCCTCCTGCGTTATAGAAAATAAAGGAGCTGGAGAAGCGTCTCTGCTTCCTCCTGTACTATAGAAAATAAAGGAGCTGGAGCAGCGTCACTGCTTCCTCCTGTATTATAGAAAATAAAGGAGCTGGGGCAGCGTCACTGCTTCCTCCTGTATTATAGAAAATAAAGGAGCTGGAGCAGCGTTACTGCTTCCTCCTGTATTATAGAAAATAAAGGAGCAGGAGCAGCGTCACTGCTTCCTCCTGTATGATAGAAAATAAAGGAGCTGGAGCAGCGTCTCTGCTTCCTCCTGTATTATAGAAAATAAAGGAGCTGGAGCAGCGTCACTGCTTCCTCCTGTATTATAGAAAATAAAGAAGCTGGAACAGGGTCACTGCTTCCTCCTGTATTATAGAAAATAAAAGAGCTGGGGCAGCGTCACTGCTTCCTCCTGTATTATAGAAAATAATGGAGCTGGAGCAGCGTCACTCCTTCTCCTGTGTTATACAAAATAAAGGGGCTGGAGCAGCGTCACTGCATCCTCCTGTATTGTAGAAAATAAAGGAGCTGGAGCAGCATCTCTGCTTCCTCCTGTACTATAGAAAATAAAGGAGCTGGAGCAGCATCACTGCTTCCTCCTGTATTATAGAAAATAAAGGAGCTGGAGCAGCCTCACTGCTTCCTCCTGTACTATAGAAAATAAAGGAGCTGGAGCAGCGTCACTGCTTCCTCCTGTATTATAGAAAATAAAGGAGCTGGAGCAGCGTCACTGCTTCCTCCTGTATTATAGAAAATAAAGTAGCTGGAGCAGCGTCACTGCTTCCTCCTGAAATATAGAAAATAAAGGAGCTTGAGCAGAGTCTCTGCTTCCTCCAGTATTGTAGAAAATAAAGGAGCAGGAGCAGCGTCACTTCTTCCTCCTGCGTTATAGAAAATAAAGGAGCTGGAGAAGCGTCATTGCTTCCTCCTGGATTATAGAAAATAAAGGAGCTGGAGCAGCGTCACTGCTTCCTCCTGTATTATAGAAAATAAAGGAGCTTGAGCAGCGTCTCTGCTTCCTCCTGTATTACAGAAAATAAAGGAGCTGGAGCAGCGTCACAGCATCCTCCTGTATTATAGAAAATAAAGGAGCTGGAGCAGCGTCACTGCTTCCTCCTGAATTATAGAAAATAAAGGAGCTGGAGCAGCGTCACTGCTTCCTCCTGTATTATAGAAAATAAAGGAGCTGGAGCAGCCTCACTGCTTCCTCCTGAATTATAGAAAATAAAGGAGCTGGAGCAGCGTCACTGCTTCCTCCTGTATTATAGAAAATAAAGGAGCTGGAGCAGCGTCACTGCTTCCTCCTGTATTGTAGAAAATAAAGGAGCTGGAGCAGCGTCACTGCTTCCTCCTGTATTACAGAAAATAAAGGAGCCGGAGCTGCTTCACTGCTTCCTCCTTTCTTATAGAAAATAAAGGAGCTGGAGCAGCGTCTCTGCTTCCTCCTGTATTACAGAAAATAAAGGAGCTGGAGCAGCGTCACTGCTTCCTCCTGTATTATAGAAAATAAAGGAGCTGGAGCAGCGTCACCGCTTCCTCCTGTATTATAGAAAATAAAGGAGCTGGAGCAGCGTCACCGCTTCCTCCTGTATTATAGAAAATAAAGGAGGTGGAGCAGCGTCACTGCTTCCTCCTGTATTATCGAAAATAAAGGAGCTGGAGCAGCGTCACTGCTTCCTCCTATATTATAGAAAAAAAAAGGAGCTGGAGCAGCGTCACTGCTTCCTCCGGTATTATAGAAAATAAAGGAGCTGGAGCAGCGTCACTGCTTCCTCCTGTATTATAGAAAATAAAGGAGCTGGAGCAGCGTCTCTGCTTCCTCCTGTATTACAGAAAATAAAGGAGCTGGACCAGCGTCACTGCTTCCTCCTGTATTATAGAAAATAAATGAACTGGAGCAGCGTCTCTGCTTCCTCCTGTATTACAGAAAATAAAGGAGCTGGAGCAGCGTCACTGCTTC
This sequence comes from Chiloscyllium punctatum, assembly GCF_047496795.1. Classification (NCBI taxonomy): domain Eukaryota; kingdom Metazoa; phylum Chordata; class Chondrichthyes; order Orectolobiformes; family Hemiscylliidae; genus Chiloscyllium; species Chiloscyllium punctatum. The sequence continues at coordinate 69,842,898 of NC_092751.1, read as the reverse complement.
CTCCTGTATTATAGAAAATAAAGGAGCTGGAACAGCGTCACTGCTTCCTCCTGTATTATAGAAAATACATGAACTGGAGCAGCGTCTCTGCTTCCTCCTGTATTACAGAAAATAAAGGAGCTGGAGCAGCGTCTCTGCTTCCTCCTGCGTTATAGAAAATAAAGGAGCTGGAGAAGCGTCTCTGCTTCCTCCTGTACTATAGAAAATAAAGGAGCTGGAGCAGCGTCACTGCTTCCTCCTGTATTATAGAAAATAAAGGAGCTGGGGCAGCGTCACTGCTTCCTCCTGTATTATAGAAAATAAAGGAGCTGGAGCAGCGTTACTGCTTCCTCCTGTATTATAGAAAATAAAGGAGCAGGAGCAGCGTCACTGCTTCCTCCTGTATGATAGAAAATAAAGGAGCTGGAGCAGCGTCTCTGCTTCCTCCTGTATTATAGAAAATAAAGGAGCTGGAGCAGCGTCACTGCTTCCTCCTGTATTATAGAAAATAAAGAAGCTGGAACAGGGTCACTGCTTCCTCCTGTATTATAGAAAATAAAAGAGCTGGGGCAGCGTCACTGCTTCCTCCTGTATTATAGAAAATAATGGAGCTGGAGCAGCGTCACTCCTTCTCCTGTGTTATACAAAATAAAGGGTCTGGAGCAGCGTCACTGCATCCTCCTGTATTGTAGAAAATAAAGGAGCTGGAGCAGCATCTCTGCTTCCTCCTGTACTATAGAAAATAAAGGAGCTGGAGCAGCATCACTGCTTCCTCCTGTATTATAGAAAATAAAGGAGCTGGAGCAGCCTCACTGCTTCCTCCTGTACTATAGAAAATAAAGGAGCTGGAGCAGCGTCACTGCTTCCTCCTGTATTATAGAAAATAAAGGAGCTGGAGCAGCGTCACTGCTTCCTCCTGTATTATAGAAAATAAAGGAGCTGGAGCAGCGTCACCGCTTCCTCCTGTATTATAGAATATAAAGGAGCTGGAGCAGCGTCACTGCTTCCTCCTGTACAAAAGAAAATAATGGAGCTGGAGCAGCCTCACTGCTTCCTCCTGTATTATAGAAAATAAAGGAGCTGGAGCAGCGGCACTGCTTCCTCCTGTACAAAAGAAAATAAAGGAGCTGGAGCAGCCTCACTGCTTCCTCCTGTATTATACAAAATAAAGGAGCTGGAGCAGCCTCACTGCTTCCTCCTGTACAAAAGAAAATAAAGGAGCTGGTGCAGCCTCACTGCTTCCTCCTGTACTATAGAAAATAAAGGACCTGGCGCAGCGTCACTGCTTCCGCCGGTATTATAGAAAATAAAGGAGTTGGAGCAGCGTCACTGCTTCCTCCTGTATTATAGAAAATAAAGGAGTTGGAGCAGCATCACTGCTTCCTCCTGTATTATAGAAAATAAAGGAGCTGGAGCAGCCTCACTGCTTCCTCCTGTACTATAGAATATAAAGGAGCTGGAGCAGCGTCACTGCTTCCTCCTGTATTATAGAAAATAAAGGAGCTGGAGCAGCGTCACTGCTTCCTCCTGTATTATAGAAAATAAAGGAGCTGGAGCAGCGTCACTGCTTCCTCCTGTATTATAGAAAATAAAGGAGCTGGAGCAGCGGCACTGCTTCCTCCTGTACAAAAGAAAATAAAGGAGCTGGAACAGCCTCACTGCTTCCTCCTGTATTATAGAAAATAAAGGAGCTGGAGCAGCCTCACTGCTTCCTCCTGTACAATAGAAAATAAAGGATCTGGAGCAGCGTCACTGCTTCCTCCTGTATTATAGAAAATAAAGGAGCTGGAGCAGCGTCACCGCTTCCTCCTGTATTATAGAAAATAAAGGAGGTGGAACAGCGTCACTGCTTCCTCCTGTATTATCGAAAATAAAGAAGCTGGAGCAGCGTCACTGCTTCCTCCTGTATTATAGAAAATAAAGGAGTTGGAGCAGCATCACTGCTTCCTCCTGTATTATAGAAAATAAAGGAGCTGGAGCAGCCTCACTGCTTCCTCCTGTACTATAGAAAATAAAGGAGCTGGAGCAGCGTCACTGCTTCCTCCTGTATTATAGAAAATAAAGGAGCTGGAGCAGCGTCACTGCTTCCTCCTGTATTATAGAAAATAAAGGAGCTGGAGCAGCGTCACCGCTTCCTCCTGTATTATAGAAAATAAAGGAGCTGGAGCAGCGTCACTGCTTCCTCCTGTACAAAAGAAAATAATGGAGCTGGAGCAGCCTCACTGCTTCCTCCTGTATTATAGAAAATAAAGGAGCTGGAGCAGCGGCACTGCTTCCTCCTGTAGAAAAGAAAATAAAGGAGCTGGAGCAGCCTCACAGCTTCCTCCTGTATTATAGAAAATAAAGGAGCTGGAGCAGCCTCACTGCTTCCTCCTGTACAAAAGAAAATAAAGGAGCTGGAGCAGCCTCACTGCTTCCTCCTGTACTATAGAAAATAAAGGACCTGGCGCAGCGTCACTGCTTCCTCCGGTATTATAGAAAATAAAGGAGTTGGAGCAGCGTCACTGCTTCCTCCTGTTTTATAGAAAATAAAGGAGTTGGAGCAGCATCACTGCTTCCTCTTGTATTATAGAAAATAAAGGAGCTGGAGCAGCCTCACTGCTTCCTCCTGTACTATAGAAAATAAAGGAGTTGGAGCAGCCTCACTGCTTCCTCCTGTATTATAGAAAATAAAGGAGTTGGAGCAGCGTCACTGCTTCCTCCTGTATTATAGAAAATAAAGGAGCTGGAGCAGCCTCACTGCTTCCTCCAGTATTATAGAAAATAAAGGAGTTGGAGCAGCGTCACCGCTTCCTCCTGTATTATAGAAAATAAAGGAGTTGGAGCAGCCTCACTGCTTCCTCCTGTATTATAGAAAATAAAGGAGTTGGAGCAGCGTCACTGCTTCCTCCTGTATTATAGAAAATAAAGGAGCTGGAGCAGCCTCACTGCTTCCTCCTGTATTATAGAAAATAAAGGAGTTGGAGCAGCATCACTGCTTCCTCCTGTATTATAGAAAATAAAGGAGCTGGAGCAGCGTCACCGCTTCCTCCGGTATTATGGAAAATAAAGGAGTTGGAGCAGCGTCACCGCTTCCTCCTGTATTATATAAAATAAAGGAGCTGGAGCAGCGTTACTGCTTTGTCCTGTATTATAGAAAATAAAGGAGCTGGAGCAGCGTCACCGCTTCCTCCTGTATAAAAGAAAATAAAGGAGCTAGAGCAGCGTCTCTGCATCCTCCTGTATTATAGAAAATAAAGGAGCTGCAGCAGCGTCACTTCTGCCTCCTGAATTATAGAAAATAAAGGAGCTGGAGCAGCGTCATTGCTTCCTCCTGTATAATAGAAAATAAAGGAGCTGGAGCAGCGTCTCTGCTGCCTCCTGTATTATAGAAAATAAAGGAGCTGGAGCAGCGTCACTGCTTCCTCCTGTATTATAGAAAATAAAGGAGCTGGAGCAGCGTCTCTGCTTCCTCCTGAATTATAGAAAATAAAGGAGCTGGAGCAGCGTTACTGCTTCCTCCTGTATTATAGAAAATAAAGGAGCTGGAGCAGCGTCACTGCATCCTCCTGTATTATAGAAAATAAAGGAGCTGGAGCAGCGTCACTGCTGCCTCCTGTATTACAGAAAATAAAGGAGCTGGAGCAGCGTCACTGCTTCCTCCAGTATTATAGAAAATAAAGGAGCTGGAGCAGCGTCACTGCTTCCTCCTGTATTATAGAAAATAAAGGAGCTGGAGCAGCGTCACTGCTTCCTCCTGTATTATAGAAAATAAAGAAGCTGGAGCAGCGTCACTGCTTCCTCCTGTATTATAGAAAATAGAGGAGCTGGAGCAGCGTCACCGCTTCCTCCTGTATTATAGAAAATAAAGGAACTGGAGCAGCGTCACTGCTTCCTCCTGTATTATAGAAAATAAAGGAGCTGGAGCAGCGTCACTGCTTCCTCCGGTATTATAGAAAATAAAGGAGTTGGAGCAGCGTCACTGCTTCCTCCTGTATTATAGAAAATAAAGGATCTGGAGCAGCGTCACTGCTTCCTCCTGTATTATAGAAAATAAAGGAGTTGGAGCAGCATCACTGCTTCCATCTGTATTATAGAAAATAAAGGAGCTGGAGCAGCCTCACTGCTTCCTCCTGTACTATAGAAAATAAAGGACCTGGAGCAGCGTCACCGCTTCCTCCTGTATAATAGAAAATAAAGGAGCTGGTGCAGCGTTACTGCTTTCTCCTGTATTATAGAAAATAAAGGAGCTGGAGCAGCGTCACCGCTTCCTCCTGTATAAAAGAAAATAAAGGAGCTAGAGCAGCGTCTCTGCTTCCTCCCGTATTATAGAAAATAAAGGAGTTGGAGCAGCGTCACTGCTTCCTCCTGTATTATAGAAAATAAAGGAGCTGGAGCAGCGTCACTGCTTCCTCCTGTATTTTAGAAAATAAAGGAGCTGGAGCAGCGTCACTGCTTCCTCCTGTATTATAGAAAATAAAGGAGTTGGAGCAGCGTCACTGCTTCCTCCTGTATTATAGAAAATAAAGGAGTTGGAGCAGCGTCTCTGCTTCCTCCTGTATTATAGAAAATAAAGGAGCTGGAGCAGCCTCACTGCTTCCTCCTGTATTATAGAAAATAAAGGACCTGGAGCAGCGTCACTGCTTCCCCCGGTATTATAGAAAATAAAGGAGTTGGAGCAGCGTCACTGCTTCCTCCTGTATTATAGAAAATAAAGGAGCTGGAGCAGCCTCACTGCTTCCTCCTGTATTATAGAAAATAAAGGAGTTGGAGCAGCGTCACTGCTTCCTCCGGTATTATAGAAAATAAAGGAGTTGGTGCAGCGTCACTGCTTCCTCCTGTATTATAGAAAATGAAGGAGCTGGAGCAGCCTCACTGCTTCCTCCTGTACTATAGAAAATAAAGGACCTGGAGCAGCGTCACTGTTTCCCCCGGTATTATAGAAAATAATGGAGTTGGAGCAGCGTCACTGCTTCCTCCTGTATTATAGAAAATATAGGAGTTGGAGCAGCATCACTGCTTCCTCCTGTATTATAGAAAATAAAGGAGCTGGAGCAGCCTCACTGCTTCCTCCTGTACTATAGAAAATAAAGGAGCTGGAGCAGCGTCACCGCTTCCTCCTGTATTATAGAAAATAAAGGAGCTGGAGCAGCGTCACTGCTTCCTCCTGTATTATAGAAAATAAAGGAGCTGCAGCAGCGTCACTGCTTCCTGCTGAATTATAGAAAATAAAGGAGCTGGAGCAGCGTCTCTGCTTCCTCCTGTATTATATAAAATAAAGGAGCTGGAGCAGCGTTACTGCTTTCTCCTGTATTATAGAAAATAAAGGAGCTGGAGCAGCGTCACCGCTTCCTCCTGGATAAAAGAAAATAAAGGAGCTAGAGCAGCGTCTCTGCATCCTCCTGTATTATAGAAAATAAAGGAGCTGCAGCAGCGTCACTTCTGCCTCCTGAATTATAGAAAATAAAGGAGCTGGAGCAGCGTCATTGCTTCCTCCAGTATTATAGAAAATAAAGGAGCTGGAGCAGCGTCTCTGCTTCCTCCTGTGTTATAGAAAATAAAGGAGCTGGAGCAGCGTCTCTGCTTCCTCCTGAATTATAGAAAATCAAGGAGCTGGAGCAGCGTCTCTGCTTCCTCCTGTATTATAGAAAATAAAGGAGCTGGAGCAGCGTCACTGCTTCCTCCTGTATTATAGAAAATAAAGAAGCCGGAGCAGGGTCGCAGCTTCCTCGTGTATTATAGAAAATAAAGGAGCTGGAGCAGCGTCACTGCTTCCTCCTGTATTATAGAAAATAAAGGAGCTGGAGCAGCGTCACTGCTTCCTCCTGTATTATAGAAAATAAAGAAGCTGGAGCAGCGTCACTGCTTCCTCCTGTATTATAGAAAATAGAGGAGCTGGAGCAGCGTCACCGCTTCCTCCTGTATTATAGAAAATAAAGGAACTGGAGCAGCGTCTCTGCTTCTCCTGTATTATGGAAAATAAAGGAACTGGAGCAGCGTCACTGCTTCCTCCTGTATTATAGAAAATAAAGGAGCTGGAGCAGCGTCACTGCTTCCTCCGGTATTATAGAAAATAAAGGAGTTGGAGCAGCGTCACTGCTTCCTCCTGTATTATAGAAAATAAAGGATCTGGAGCAGCGTCACTGCTTCCTCCTGTATTATAGAAAATAAAGGAGTTGGAGCAGCATCACTGCTTCCTCCTGTATTATAGAAAATAAAGGAGCTGGATCAGCCTCACTGCTTCCTCCAGTACTATAGAAAATAAAGGACCTGGAGCAGCGACACTGCTTCCCCCGGTATTATAGAAAATAAAGGAGTTGGAGCAGCGTCACTGCTTTCTCCTGTATTATAGAAAATAAAGGAGTTGGAGCAGCATCACTGCTTCCTCCTGTATTATAGAAAATAAAGGAGCTGGAGCAGCCTCACTGCTTCCTCCTGTTCTATAGATAATAAAGGAGCTGGAGCAGCGTCAGCGCTTCCTCCTGTATTATATAAAATAAAGGAGCTGGAGCAGCGTTACTGCTTCCTCCTGTATTATAGAAAATAAAGGAGCTGGAGCAGCGTCACTGCTTCCTCCTGTATTATAGAAAATAAAGGAGCTTGAGCAGCGTCTCTGCTTCCTCCTGTATTACAGAAAATAAAGGAGCTGGAGGAGCGTCACTGCTTCCTCCTGTATTATAGAAAATAAAGGAGCTGGAGCAGCGTCTCTGCTTCCTCCTGAATTATAGAAAATAAAGGAGCTGGAGCAGCGTCTCTGCTTCCTCCTGTATTATAGAAAATAAAGGAGCTGGAGCAGCGTCACTGCTTCCTCCAGTATTATAGAAAATAAAGAAGCCGGAGCAGGGTCACAGCTTCCTCCTGTATTATAGAAAATAAAGGAGCTGGAGCAGCGTCTCTGCTTCCTCCTGTATTATAGAAAATAAAGGAGCTGGAGCAGCGTCACTGCATCCTCCTGTATTACAGAAAATAAAGGAGCTGGAGCAGCGTCACTGCTTCCTCCTGTATTATAGAAAATAAAGGAGTTGGAGCAGCATCACTGCTTCCTCCTGTATTATAGAAAATAAAGGAGCTGGAGCAGCCTCACTGCTTCCTCCTGTACTATAGAAAATAAAGGAGCTGGGGCAGCGTCACTGCTTCCTCCTGTATTATAGAAAATAAAGGAGCTGGAGCAGCGTCACTGCTTCCTCCTGTATTATAGAAAATAAAGGAGCTGGAGCAGCGTCACCGCTTCCTCCTGTATTATAGAAAATAAAGGAGCTGGAGCAGCGTCACTGCTTCCTCCTGTACAAATGAAAATAATGGATCTGGAGCAGCCTCACTGCTTCCTCCTGTATTATAGAAAATAAAGGAGCTGGAGCAGCGGCACTGCTTCCTCCTGTACAAAAGAAAATAAAGGAGCTGGAGCAGCCTCACAGCTTCCTCCTGTATTATAGAAAATAAAGGAGCTGGAGCAGCCTCACTGCTTCCTCCTGTACAAAAGAAAATAAAGGAGCTGGAGCAGCCTCACTGCTTCCTCCTGTACTATAGAAATTAAAGGACCTGGCGCAGCGTCACTGCTTCCTCCGGTATTATAGAAAATAAAGGAGTTGGAGCAGCGTCACTGCTTCCTCCTGTTTTATAGAAAATAAAGGAGTTGGAGCAGCATCACTGCTTCCTCTTGTATTATAGAAAATAAAGGAGCTGGAGCAGCCTCACTGCTTCCTCCTGTACTATAGAAAATAAAGGAGTTGGAGCAGCCTCACTGCTTCCTCCTGTATTATAGAAAATAAGGGAGTTGGAGCAGCGTCACTGCTTCCTCCTGTATTATAGAAAATAAAGGAGCTGGAGCAGCCTCACTGCTTCCTCCTGTATTATAGAAAATAAAGGAGTTGGAGCAGCGTCACCGCTTCCTCCTGTATTATAGAAAATAAAGGAGTTGGAGCAGCCTCACTGCTTCCTCCTGTATTATAGAAAATAAAGGAGTTGGAGCAGCGTCACTGCTTCCTCCTGTATTATAGAAAATAAAGGAGCTGGAGCAGCCTCACTGCTTCCTCCTGTATTATAGAAAATGAAGGAGTTGGAGCAGCATCACTGCTTCCTCCTGTATTATAGAAAATAAAGGAGCTGGAGCAGCGTCACCGCTTCCTCCGGTATTATGGAAAATAAAGGAGTTGGAGCAGCGTCACCGCTTCCTCCTGTATTATATAAAATAAAGGAGCTGGAGCAGCGTTACTGCTTTGTCCTGTATTATAGAAAATAAAGGAGCTGGAGCAGCGTCACCGCTTCCTCCTGTATAAAAGAAAATAAAGGAGCTAGAGCAGCGTCTCTGCATCCTCCTGTATTATAGAAAATAAAGGAGCTGCAGCAGCGTCACTTCTGCCTCCTGAATTATAGAAAATAAAGGAGCTGGAGCAGCGTCATTGCTTCCTCCTGTATTATAGAAAATAAAGGAGCTGGAGCAGCGTCTCTGCTTCCTCCTGTATTATAGAAAATAAAGGAGCTGGAGCAGCGTCACTGCTTCCTCCTGTATTATAGAAAATAAAGGAGCTGGAGCAGCGTCTCTGCTTCCTCCTGAATTATAGAAAATAAAGGAGCTGGAGCAGCGTTACTGCTTCCTCCTGTATTATAGAAAATAAAGGAGCTGGAGCAGCGTCACTGCATCCTCCTGTATTATAGAAAATAAAGGAGCTGGAGCAGCGTCACTGCTGCCTCCTGTATTACAGAAAATAAAGGAGCTGGAGCAGCGTCACTGCTTCCTCCAGTATTATAGAAAATAAAGGAGCTGGAGCAGCGTCACTGCTTCCTCCTGTATTATAGAAAATAAAGAAGCCGGAGCAGGGTCACAGCTTCCTCGTGTATTATAGAAAATAAAGGAGCTGGAGCAGCGTCACTGCTTCCTCCTGTATTATAGAAAATAAAGGAGCTGGAGCAGCGTCACTGCTTCCTCCTGTATTATAGAAAATAAAGAAGCTGGAGCAGCGTCACTGCTTCCTCCTGTATTATAGAAAATAGTGGAGCTGGAGCAGCGTCACCGCTTCCTCCTGTATTATAGAAAATAAAGGAACAGGAGCAGCGTCACTGCTTCCTCCTGTATTATAGAAAATAAAGGAGCTGGAGCAGCGTCACTGCTTCCTCCGGTATTATAGAAAATAAAGGAGTTGGAGCAGCGTCACTGCTTCCTCCTGTATTATAGAAAATAAAGGATCTGGAGCAGCGTCACTGCTTCCTCCTGTATTATAGAAAATAAAGGAGTTGGAGCAGCGTCACTGCTTCCATCTGTATTATCGAAAATAAAGGAGCTGGAGCAGCCTCACTGCTTCCTCCTGTACTATAGAAAATAAAGGACCTGGAGCAGCGTCACCGCTTCCTCCTGTATAATAGAAAATAAAGGAGCTGGTGCAGCGTTACTGCTTTCTCCTGTATTATAGAAAATAAAGGAGCTGGAGCAGCGTCACCGCTTCCTCCTCTATAAAAGAAAATAAAGGAGCTAGAGCAGCGTCTCTGCTTCCTCCCGTATTATAGAAAATAAAGGAGTTGGAGCAGCGTCACTGCTTCCTCCTGTATTATAGAAAATAAAGGAGCTGGAGCAGCGTCACTGCTTCCTCCTGTATTTTAGAAAATAAAGGAGCTGGAGCAGCGTCACTGCTTCCTCCTGTATTATAGAAAATAAAGGAGTTGGAGCAGCGTCACTGCTTCCTCCTGTATTATAGAAAATAAAGATGTTGGAGCAGCGTCTCTGCTTCCTCCTGTATTATAGAAAATAAAGGAGCTGGAGCAGCCTCACTGCTTCCTCCTGTATTATAGAAAATAAAGGACCTGGAGCAGCGTCACTGCTTCCCCCGGTATTATAGAAAATAAAGGAGTTGGAGCAGCGTCACTGCTTCCTCCTGTATTATAGAAAATAAAGGAGCTGGAGCAGCCTCACTGCTTCCTCCTGTATTATAGAAAATAAAGGAGTTGGAGCAGCGTCACTGCTTCCTCCGGTATTATAGAAAATAAAGGAGTTGGTGCAGCGTCACTGCTTCCTCCTGTATTATAGAAAATGAAGGAGCTGGAGCAGCCTCACTGCTTCCTCCTGTACTATAGAAAATAAAGGACCTGGAGCAGCGTCACTGCTTCCCCCGGTATTTTAGAAAATAAAGGAGTTGGAGCAGCGTCACTGCTTCCTCCTGTATTATAGAAAATATAGGAGTTGGAGCAGCATCACTGCTTCCTCCTGTATTATAGAAAATAAAGGAGCTGGAGCAGCCTCACTGCTTCCTCCTGTACTATAGAAAATAAAGGAGCTGGAGCAGCGTCACCGCTTCCTCCTGTATTATAGAAAATAAAGGAGCTGGAGCAGCGTCACCGCTTCCTCCTGTATTATAGAAAATAAAGGAGCTGGAGCAGCGTCACTGCTTCCTCCTGTATTATAGAAAATAAAGGAACTGCAGCAGCGTCACTGCTTCCTGCTGTATTATAGAAAATAAAGGAGCTGGAGCAGCGTCTCTGCTTCCTCCTGTATTATATAAAATAAAGGAGCTGGAGCAGCGTTCCTGCTTTCTCCTGTATTATAGAAAATAAAGGAGCTGGAGCAGCGTCACCGCTTCCTCCTGGATAAAAGAAAATAAAGGAGCTAGAGCAGCGTCTCTGCATCCTCCTGTATTATGGAAAATAAAGGAGCTGCAGCAGCCTCACTTCTGCCTCCTGAATTATAGAAAATAAAGGAGCTGGAGCAGCGTCATTGCTTCCTCCAGTATTATAGAAAATAAAGGAGCTGGAGCAGCGTCTCTGCTTCCTCCTGTGTTATAGAAAATAAAGGAGCTGGAGCAGCGTCTCTGCTTCCTCCTGAATTATAGAAAATCAAGGAGCTGGAGCAGCGTCTCTGCTTCCTCCTGTATTATAGAAAATAAAGGAGCTGGAGCAGCGTCACTGCTTCCTCCTGTATTATAGAAAATAAAGAAGCCGGAGCAGGGTCACAGCTTCCTCGTGTATATAGAAAATAAAGGAGCTGGAGCAGCGTCACTGCTTCCTCCTGTATTATAGAAAATAAAGGAGCTGGAGCAGCGTCACTGCTTCCTCCTGTATTATAGAAAATAAAGAAGCTGGAGCAGCGTCACTGCTTCCTCCTGTATTATAGAAAATAGAGGAGCTGGAGCAGCGTCACCGCTTCCTCCTGTATTATATAAAATAAAGGAACTGGAGCAGCGTCTCTGCTTCTCCTGTATTATGGAAAATAAAGGAACTGGAGGAGCGTCACTGCTTCCTCCTGTATTATAGAAAATAAAGGAGCTGGAGCAGCGTCACTGCTTCCTCCGGTATTATAGAAAATAAAGGAGTTGGAGCAGCGTCACTGCTTCCTCCTGTATTATAGAAAATAAAGGATCTGGAGCAGCGTCACTGCTTCCTCCTGTGTTATAGAAAATAAAGGAGTTGGAGCAGCATCACTGCTTCCTCCTGTATTATAGAAAATAAAGGAGCTGGATCAGCCTCACTGCTTCCTCCAGTACTATAGAAAATAAAGGACCTGGAGCAGCGTCACTGCTTCCCCCGGTATTATAGAAAATAAAGGAGTTGGAGCAGCGTCACTGCTATCTCCTGTATTATAGAAAATAAAGGAGTTGGAGCAGCATCACTGCTTCCTCCTGTATTATAGAAAATAAAGGAGCTGGAGCAGCCTCACTGCTTCCTCCTGTTCTATAGATAATAAAGGAGCTGGAGCAGCGTCACCGCTTCCTCCTGTATGATAGAAAATAAAGGAGCTGGAGCAGTGTCACTGCTTCCTCCTGTATTATATAAAATAAAGGAGCTGGAGCAGCGTTACTGCTTCCTCCTGTATTATAGAAAATAAAGGAGCTGGAGCAGCGTCACTGCTTCCTCCTGTATTATAGAAAATAAAGGAGCTTGAGCAGCGTCTCTGCTTCCTCCTGTATTACAGAAAATAAAGGAGCTGGAGGAGCGTCACTGCTTCCTCCTGTATTATAGAAAATAAAGGAGCTGGAGCAGCGTCTCTGCTTCCTCCTGAATTATAGAAAATAAAGGAGCTGGAGCAGCGTCTCTGCTTCCTCCTGTATTCTAGAAAATAAAGGAGCTGGAGCAGCGTCACTGCTTCCTCCTGTATTATAGAAAATAAAGAAGCCGGAGCAGGGTCACAGCTTCCTCCTGTATTATAGAAAATAAAGGAGCTGGAGCAGCGTCTCTGCTTCCTCCTGTATTATAGAAAATAAAGGAGCTGGAGCAGCGTCACTGCATCCTCCTGTATTACAGAAAATAAAGGAGCTGGAGCAGCGTCACTGCTTCCTCCAGTATTATAGAAAATAAAGGAGCTGGAGCAGCGTCACTGCTTCCTCCTGTATTATAGAAAATAAAGAAGCCGGAGCAGGGTCACAGCTTCCTCCTGTATTATAGAAAATAAAGGAGCTGGAGCAGCGTCTCTGCTTCCTCCTGTATTATAGAAAATAAAGAAGCTGGAGCAGCGTCACTGCTTCCTCCTGTATTATAGAAAATAGAGGAGCTGGAGCAGCGTCACCGCTTCCTCCTGTATTATAGAAAATAAAGGAACTGGAGCAGCGTCACTGCTTCCTCTTGTATTATAGAAAATAAAGGAGCTGGAGCAGCGTCACTGCTTCCTCCGGTATTATAGAAAATAAAGGAGTTGGAGCAGCGTCACTGCTTCCTCCTGTATTATAGAAAATAAAGGATCTGGAGCAGCGTCACTGCTTCCTCCAGTATTATAGAAAATAAAGGAGCTGGAGCAGCGTCACTGCTTCCTCCTGTATTTTAGAAAATAAAGGTGCTGGAGCAGCGTCACTGCTTCCTCCTGTATTATAGAAAATAAAGGAGTTGGAGCAGCGTCACTGCTTCCTCCTGTATTATAGAAAATAAAGGAGCTGGAGCAGCGTCACTGCTTCCTCCTGTATTGTAGAAAATAAAGGAGCTGGAGCAGCGTCACTGCTTCCTCCTGTATTATAGAAAATAAAGGAGCTGGAGCAGCCTCACTGCTTCATCCTGTATTATAGAAAATAAAGGAGCTGGAGCAGCGTCACTGCTTCCTCCTGTATTTTAGAAAATAAAGGAGCTGGAGCAGCGTCACTGCTTCCTCCTGTATTATAGAAAATAAAGGAGTTGGTGCAGCGTCACTGCTTCCTCCTGTATTATAGAAAATAAAGGAGCTGGAGCAGCGTCACCGCTTCCTCCTGTATAAAACAAAATAAAGGAGCTAGAGCAGCGTCTCTGCTTCCTCCTGTATTATAGAAAATAACGGAGTTGGAGCAGCGTCACTGCTTCCTCCGGTATTATAGAAAATAAAGGAGTTGGAGCAGCGTCTCTGCTTCCTCCTGTATTATAGAAAATAAAGGAGCTGGAGCAGCCTCACTGCTTCCTCCTGTACTATAGAAAATAAAGGACCTGGAGCAGCGTCACTGCTTCTCCCGGTATTATAGAAAATAAAGGAGTTGGAGCAGCCTCACTGCTTCCTCCTGTATTATAGAAAATAAAGGAGCTGGAGCAGCCTCACTGCTTCCTCCTGTATTATAGAAAATAAAGGAGTTGGAGCAGCGTCACTGCTTCCTCCGGTATTATAGAAAATAAAGGAGTTGGAGCAGCGTCACTGCTTCCTCCTGTATTATAGAAAATGAAGGAGCTGGAGCAGCCTCACTGCTTCCTCCTGTACTATAGAAAATAAAGGACCTGGAGTAGCGTCACTGCTTCCCCCGGTATTATAGAAAATAATGGAGTTGGAGCAGCATCACTGCTTCCTCCTGTATTATAGAAAATAAAGGAGCTGGAGCAGCCTCACTGCTTCCTCCTGTACTATAGAAAATAAAGGAGCTGGAGCAGCGTCACCGCTTCCTCCTGTATTATAGAAAATAAAGGAGTTGGAGCAGCGTCACTGCTTCCTCCTGTATTATATAAAATAAAGGAGTTAGAGCAGCGTTACTGCTTTCTCCTGTATTATAGAAAATAAAGGTGCTGGAGCAGCGTCACCGCTTCCTCCTGGATAAAAGAAAATAAAGGAGCTAGAGCAGCGTCTCTGCATCCTCCTGTATTATAGAAAATAAAGGAGCTGCAGCAGCGTCACTTCTGCCTCCTGAATTATAGAAAATAAAGGAGCTGGAGCAGCGTCATTGCTTCCTCCAGTATTATAGAAAATAAAGGAGCTGGAGCAGCGTCTCTGCTTCCTCCTGTATTATAGAAAATAAAGGAGCTTGAGCAGCGTCTCTGCTTCCTCCTGTATTACAGAAAATAAAGGAGCTAGAGCAGCGTCACTGCTTCCTCCTGTATTATAGAAAATAAAGGAGCTGGAGCAGCGTCTCTGCTTCCTCCTGAATTATAGAAAATAAAGGAGCTGGAGCAGCGTCTCTGCTTCCTCCTGTATTATAGAAAATAAAGGAGCTGGAGCAGCGTCACTGCTTCCTCCTGTATTATAGAAAATAAAGAAGCCGGAGCAGGGTCACAGCTTCCTCGTGTATTATAGAAAATAAAGGAGCTGGAGCAGCGTCACTGCTTCCTCCTGTATTATAGAAAATAGAGGAGCTGGAGCAGCGTCACCGCTTCCTCCTGTATTATAGAAAATAAAGGAACTGGAGCAGCGTCTCTGCTTTTCCTGTATTATGGAAAATAAAGGAACTGGAGCAGCGTCACTGCTTCCTCCTCTATTATAGAAAATAAAGGAGCTGGAGCAGCGTCACTGCTTCCTCCGGTATTATAGAAAATAAAGGAGTTGGAGCAGCGTCACTGCTTCCTCCTGTATTATAGAAAATAAAGGATCTGGAGCAGCGTCACTGCTTCCTACTGTATTATAGAAAATAAAGGAGTTGGAGCAGCATCACTGCTTCCTCCTGTATTATAGAAAATAAAGGAGCTGGATCAGCCTCACTGCTTCCTCCAGTACGAAAGAAAAGAAAGGACCTGGAGCAGCGTCACTGCTTCCCCCGGTATTATAGAAAATAAAGGAGTTGGAGCAGCGTCACTGCTTTCTCCTGTATTATAGAAAATAAAGGAGTTGGAGCAGCATCACTGCTTCCTCCTGTATTATAGAAAATAAAGGAGCTGGAGCAGCCTCACTGCTTCCTCCTGTTCTATAGAAAATAAAGGAGCTGGAGCAGCGTCAGCGCTTCCTCCTGTATTATAGAAAATAAAGGAGCTGGAGCAGCGTTACTGCTTTCTCCTGTTTAAAAGAAAATAAAGGAGCTAGAGCAGCGTCTCTGCTTCTTCCTGAATTATAGAAAATAAAGAAGCTGGAGCAGCGTCTCTGCTTCCTCCTGTATTATAGAAAATAAAGGAGCTGGAGCAGCGTCACTGCATCCTCCTGTATTACAGAAAATAAAGGAGCTGGAGCAGCGTCACTGCTTCCTCCTGTATTATAGAAAATAAAGGAGCTGGAGCAGCATCACTGCTTCCTCCTGTATTATAGAAAATAAAGGAGCTGGATCAGCCTCACTGCTTCCTCCTGTACTATAGAAAATAAAGGACCTGGAGCAGCGTCACCCCTTCCTCCTGTATAATAGAAAATAAAGAAGCTGGTGCAGCGTTACTGCTTTCTCCTGTATTATAGAAAATAAAGGAGCTGGAGCAGCGTCACAGCTTCCTCCTGTATAAAAGAAAATAAAGGAGCTAGAGCAGCGTCTCTGCTTCCTCCCGTATTATAGAAAATAAAGGAGTTGGAGCAGCGTCACTGCTTCCTCCTGTATTATAGAAAATAAAGGAGCTGGAGCAGCGTCACTGCTTCCTCCTGTATTATAGAAAATAAAGGAGCTGGAGCAGCGTCACTGCTTCCTCCTGTATTATAGAAAATAAAGGAGTTGGAGCAGCGTCACTGCTTCCTCCTGTATTATAGAAAATAAAGGAGCTGGAGCAGCGTCACTGCTTCCTCCGGTATTATAGAAAATAAAGGAGTTGGAGCAGCGTCTCTGCTTCCTCCTGTATTATAGAAAATAAAGGAGCTGGAGCAGCGTCACTGCTTCCTCCTGTATTATAGAAAATAAAGGAGTTGGAGCAGCGTCACTGCTTCCTCCGGTATTATAGAAAATAAAGGAGTTGGAGCAGCGTCTCTGCTTCCTCCTGTATTATAGAAAATAAAGGAGCTGGAGCAGCGTCACTGCTTCCTCCTGTATTATAGAAAATAAAGGAGTTGGAGCAGCGTCACTGCTTCCTCCTGTGTTATAGAAAATAAAGGAGTTGGAGCAGCCTCACTGCTTCCTCCTGTATTATAGAAAATAAAGGAGCTGGAGCAGCCTCACTGCTTCCTCCTGTATTATAGAAAATAAAGGAGTTGGAGCAGCGTCACCGCTTCCTCCTGTATTATAGAAAATAAAGGAGTTGGAGCAGCGTCACCGCTTCCTCCTGTATTATAGAAAATAAAGGAGTTGGAGCAGCGTCACCGCTTCCTCCTGTATTATAGAAAATAAAGGAGCTGGAGCAGCGTCACTGCCTCCTCCCGTATAATAGAAAATAAAGGAGCTGGAGCAGCGTCACTGCTTCCTCCTGTATTATAGAAAATAAAGGAGCTGGAGCAGCGTCACTGCCTCCTCCGGTATTATAGAAAATAAAGGAGCTGGAGCAGCGTCTCTGCTTCCTCCTGTATTATAGAAAATAAAGGAGCTGGAGCAGCGTCTCTGCTTCCTCCTGTATTATAGAAAATAAAGGAGCTGGAGCAGCGTCTCTGCTTCCTCCTGTATTATAGAAAATAAAGGAGCTGGAGCAGCGTCACTGCCTCCTCCGGTATTATAGAAAATAAAGGAGCTGGAGCAGCGTCTCTGCTTCCTCCTGTATTATAGAAAATAAAGGAGCTGGAGCAGCGTCTCTGCTTCCTCCTGTATTATAGAAAATAAAGGAGCTGGAGCAGCCTCACTGCTTCCTCCTGTATTATAGAAAATAAAGGAGTTGAAGCAGCATCACTGCTTCCTCCTGTATTATAGAAAATAAAGGAGTTGGAGCAGCGTCACTGCTTCCTCCTGTATTATAGAAAATAAAGGAGCTGGAGCAGCCTCACTGCTTCCTCCTGTATTATAGAAAATAAAGGAGTTGGAGCAGCATCACTGCTTCCTCCTGTATTATAGAAAATAAAGGAGTTGGAGCAGCGTCACCGCTTCCTCCGGTATTATAGAAAATAAAGGAGTTGGAGCAGCGTCACTGCTTCCTCCTGTATTATAGAAAATAAAGGAGTTGGAGCAGCGTCACTGCTTCCTCCTGTATTATAGTAAATAAAGGAGCTGGAGCAGCGTCACTGCCTCCTCCCGTATTATAGAAAATAAAGGAGCTGGAGCAGCGTCACTGCTTCCTACTGTATTATAGAAAATAAAGGAGCTGGAGCAGCGTCACTGCCTCCTCCGGTATTATAGAAAATAAAGGAGCTGGAGCAGCGTCACTGCTTCCTCCTGTATTATAGAAAATAAAGGAGCTGGAGCAGCGTCACGGCTTCCTCCTGTAATATAGAAGATAAAGGAGTTGGAGCAGCGTCACTGCTTCCTCCCGTATTATAGAAAATAAAGGAGCTGGAGCAGCGTCACCGCTTCGTCCTGTATTATAGAAAATAAAGGAGCTGGAGCAGCGTCACTGCTTTCTCCTGTATTATCGAAAATAAAGGAGCTGGAGCAGCGTCACTTCTGCATCCTGAATTATAGAAAATAAAGGAGCTGGAGCAGCGTCATTACTTCCTCCAGTATTATAGAAAATAAAGGAGCTGGAGCAGCGTCTCTGCTTCCTCCTGTATTATAGAAAATAAAGGAGCTTGAGCAGCGTCTCTGCTTCCTCCTGTATTACAGAAAATAAAGGAGCTGGAGCAGCCTCACTGCTTCCTCCTGAATTATAGAAAATAAAGGAGCTGGAGCAGCGTCACTGCTTCCTCCTGTATTATAGAAAATAAAGTAGCTGGAGCAGCGTCACTGCTTCCTCCTGAAATATAGAAAATAAAGGAGCTGGAGCAGCGTCACTGCTTCCTCCAGTATTGTAGAAAATGAAGGAGCTGGAGCAGCGTCACTTCTTCCTCCTGTATTATAGAAAATAAAGGAGCTGGAGCAGCGTCATTGCTTCCTCCTGTATTTCAGAAAATAAAGGAGCTTGAGCAGAGTCTCTGCTTCCTCCAGTATTGTAGAAAATAAAGGAGCTGGAGCAGCGTCACTTCTTCCTCCTGTATTATAGAAAATAAAGGAGCTGGAGCAGCGTCACTTCTTCCTCCTGTATTACAGAAAATAAAGGAGCTGGAGCAGCCTCACTGCTTCCTCCTGAATTAAAAAAAATAAAGGAGCTGGAGCAGCGTCACTGCTTCCTCCTGTATTATAGAAAATAAAGTAGCTGGAGCAGCGTCACTGCTTCCTCCTGAAATATAGAAAATAAAGGAGCTGGAGCAGCGTCACTGCTTCCTCCAGTATTGTAGAAAATGAAGGAGCTGGAGCAGCGTCACTGCTTCCTCCTGTATTATAGAAAATAAAGGAGCTGGAGCAGCGTCACTGCTTCCTCCAGTATTGTAGAAAATGAAGGAGCTGGAGCAGCGTCACTTCTTCCTCCTGTATTATAGAAAATCAAGGAGCTGGAGCAGCGTCATTGCTTCCTCCTGTATTACAGAAAATAAAGGAGCTTGAGCAGAGTCTCTGCTTCCTCCAGTATTGTAGAAAATAAAGGAGCTGGAGCAGCGTCACTTCTTCCTCCTGTATTATAGAAAATAAAGGAGCTGGAGCAGCGTCACTTCTTCCTCCTGTATTACAGAAAATAAAGGAGCTGGAGCAGCCTCACTGCTTCCTCCTGAATTATAGAAAATAAAGGAGCTGGAGCAGCGTCACTGCTTCCTCCTGTATTATAGAAAATAAAGTAGCTGGAGCAGCGTCACTGCTTCCTCCTGAAATATAGAAAATAAAGGAGCTGGAGCAGCGTCACCGCTTCCTCCAGTATTGTAGAAAATGAAGGAGCTGGAGCAGCGTCACTTCTTCCTCCTGTATTATAGAAAATAAAGGAACTGGAGCAGCGTCATTGCTTCCTCCTGTATTACAGAAAATAAAGGAGCTTGAGCAGAGTCTCTGCTTCCTCCAGTATTGTAGAAAATAAAGGAGCTGGAGCAGCGTCACTTCTTCCTCCTGTATTATAGAAAATAAAGGAGCTGGAGCAGCGTCACTTCTTCCTCCTGTATTATAGAAAACAAAGGAGCTGGAGCAGCGTCACTGCTTCCTCCTGTATTATAGAAAATAAAGGAGCTTGAGCAGCGTCTCTGCTTCCTCCTGTATTACAGAAAATAAAGGAGCTGGAGCAGCGTCACAGCATCCTCCTGTATTATAGAAAATAAAGGAGCTGGAGCAGCGTCACTGCTTCCTCCTGAATTATAGAAAATAAAGGAGCTGGAGCAGCGTCACTGCTTCCTCCTGTATTATAGAAAATAAAGGAGCTGGAGCAGCGTCACTGCTTCCTCCTGAATTATAGAAAATAAAGGAGCTGGAGCAGCGTCACTGCTTCCTCCTGTATTATAGAAAATAAAGGAGCTGGAGCAGCGTCACTGCTTCCTCCTGTATTGTAGAAAATAAAGGAGCCGGAGCTGCTTCACTGCTTCCTCCTTTCTTACAGAAAATAAAGGAGCTGGAGCAGCGTCACTGCTTCCTCCTGTATTACAGAAAATAAAGGAGCCGGAGCTGCTTCACTGCTTCCTCCTTTCTTATAGAAAATAAAGGAGCTGGAGCAGCGTCTCTGCTTCCTCCTGTATTACAGAAAATAAAGGAGCTGGAGCAGCGTCACTGCTTCCTCCTGTATTATAGAAAATAAAGGAGCTGGAGCAGCGTCACCGCTTCCTCCTGTATTATAGAAAATAAAGGAGCTGGAGCAGCGTCACCGCTTCCTCCTGTATTATAGAAAATAAAGGAGGTGGAGCAGCGTCACTGCTTCCT
The DNA here is from genome assembly GCF_047496795.1 of Chiloscyllium punctatum. NCBI lineage: Eukaryota > Metazoa > Chordata > Chondrichthyes > Orectolobiformes > Hemiscylliidae > Chiloscyllium > Chiloscyllium punctatum. Next base: position 69,823,114 of record NC_092751.1, on the reverse strand, counting down.
CCTGTATTATCGAAAATAAAGGAGCTGGAGCAGCGTCACTGCTTCCTCCTATATTATAGAAAAAAAAAGGAGCTGGAGCAGCGTCACTGCTTCCTCCGGTATTATAGAAAATAAAGGAGCTGGAGCAGCGTCACTGCTTCCTCCTGTATTATAGAAAATAAAGGAGCTGGAGCAGCGTCTCTGCTTCCTCCTGTATTACAGAAAATAAAGGAGCTGGAACAGCGTCACTGCTTCCTCCTGTATTATAGAAAATAAATGAACTGGAGCAGCGTCTCTGCTTCCTCCTGTATTACAGAAAATAAAGGAGCTGGAGCAGCGTCACTGCTTCCTCCTGTATTATAGAAAATAAAGGAGCTGGAACAGCGTCACTGCTTCCTCCTGTATTATAGAAAATACATGAATTGGAGCAGCGTCTCTGCTTCCTCCTGTATTACAGAAAATAAAGGAGCTGGAGCAGCGTTACTGCTTCCTCCTGCGTTATAGAAAATAAAGGAGCTGGAGCAGCGTCTCTGCTTCCTCCTGTACTATAGAAAATAAAGGAGCTGGAGCAGCGTCACTGCTTCCTCCTGTATTATAGAAAATAAAGGAGCTGGGGCAGCGTCACTGCTTCCTCCTGTATTATAGAAAATAAAGGAGCTGGAGCAGCGTTACTGCTTCCTCCTGTATTATAGAAAATAAAGGAGCAGGAGCAGCGTCACTGCTTCCTCCTGTATGATAGAAAATAAAGGAGCTGGAGCAGCGTCTCTGCTTCCTCCTGTATTATAGAAAATAAAGGAGCTGGAGCAGCGTCACTGCTTCCTCCTGTATTATAGAAAATAAAGAAGCTGGAACAGGGTCACTGCTTCCTCCTGTATTATAGAAAATAAAAGAGCTGGGGCAGCGTCACTGCTTCCTCCTGTATTATAGAAAATAATGGAGCTGGAGCAGCGTCACTCCTTCTCCTGTGTTATACAAAATAAAGGGGCTGGAGCAGCGTCACTGCATCCTCCTGTATTGTAGAAAATAAAGGAGCTGGAGCAGCATCTCTGCTTCCTCCTGTACTATAGAAAATAAAGGAGCTGGAGCAGCGTTACTGCTTCCTCCTGTATTATAGAAAATAAAGGAGCTGGAGCAGCCTCACTGCTTCCTCCTGTACTATAGAAAATAAAGGAGCTGGAGCAGCGTCACTGCTTCCTCCTGTTTTATACAAAATAAAGGAGCTGGAGCAGCCTCACTGCTTCCTCCTGTACAAAAGAAAATAAAGGAGCTGGAGCAGCCTCACTGCTTCCTCCTGTACTATAGAAAATAAAGGACCTGGCGCAGCGTCACTGCTTCCACCGGTATTATAGAAAATAAAGGAGTTGGAGCAGCGTCACTGCTTCCCCCTGTATTATAGAAAATAAAGGAGTTGGAGCAGCATCACTGCTTCCTCCTGTATTATAGAAAATAAAGGAGCTGGAGCAGCCTCACTGCTTCCTCCTGTATTATAGAAAATAAAGGAGCTGGAGCAGCGTCACCGCTTCCTCCTGTATTATAGAATATAAAGGAGCTGGAGCAGCGTCACTGCTTCCTCCTGTACAAAAGAAAATAATGGAGCTGGAGCAGCCTCACTGCTTCCTCCTGTATTATAGAAAATAAAGGAGCTGGAGCAGCGGCACTGCTTCCTCCTGTACAAAAGAAAATAAAGGAGCTGGAGCAGCCTCACTGCTTCCTCCTGTATTATAGAAAATAAAGGAGCTGGAGCAGCGTCACTGCTTCCTCCTGTATTATAGAAAATAAAGGAGCTGGAGCAGCGTCTCTGCTTCCTCCTGTATTACAGAAAATAAAGGAGCTGGAACAGCGTCACTGCTTCCTCCTGTATTATAGAAAATAAATGAAATGGAGCAGCGTCTCTGCTTCCTCCTGTATTACAGAAAATAAAGGAGCTGGAGCAGCGTCACTGCTTCCTCCTGTATTATAGAAAATAAAGGAGCTGGAACAGCGTCACTGCTTCCTACTGTATTATAGAAAATACATGAACTGGAGCAGCGTCTCTGCTTCCTCCTGTATTACAGAAAATAAAGGAGCTGGAGCAGCGTCTCTGCTTCCTCCTGCGTTATAGAAAATAAAGGAGCTGGAGCAGCGTCTCTGCTTCCTCCTGTACTATAGAAAATAAAGGAGCTGGAGCAGCGTCACTGCTTCCTCCTGTATTATAGAAAATAAAGTAGCTGGGGCAGCGTCACTGCTTCCTCCTGTATTATAGAAAATAAAGGAGCTGGAGCAGCGTTACTGCTTCCTCCTGTATTATAGAAAATAAAGGAGCAGGAGCAGCGTCACTGCTTCCTCCTGTATGATAGAAAATAAAGGAGCTGGAGCAGCGTCTCTGCTTCCTCCTGTATTATAGAAAATAAAGGAGCTGGAGCAGCGTCACTGCTTCCTCCTGTATTATAGAAAATAAAGAAGCTGGAACAGGGTCACTGCTTCCTCCTGTATTATAGAAAATAAAAGAGCTGGGGCAGCGTCACTGCTTCCTCCTGTATTATAGAAAATAATGGAGCTGGAGCAGCGTCACTCCTTCTCCTGTGTTATACAAAATAAAGGGGCTGGAGCAGCGTCACTGCATCCTCCTGTATTGTAGAAAATAAAGGAGCTGGAGCAGCATCTCTGCTTCCTCCTGTACTATAGAAAATAAAGGAGCTGGAGCAGCGTTACTGCTTCCTCCTGTATTATAGAAAATAAAGGAGCTGGAGCAGCCTCACTGCTTCCTCCTGTACTATAGAAAATAAAGGAGCTGGAGCAGCGTCACTGCTTCCTCCTGTATTATAGAAAATAAAGGAGCTGGAGCAGCGTCACTGCTTCCTCCTGTATTATAGAAAATAAAGGAGCTGGAGCAGCGTCACCGCTTCCTCCTGTATTATGGAAAATAAAGGAGCTGGAGCAGCGTCACTGCTTCCTCCTGTACAAAAGAAAATAATGGAGCTGGAGCATCCTCACTGCTTCCTCCTGTATTATAGAAAATAAAGGAGCTGGAGCAGCGGCACTGCTTCCTCCTGTACAAAAGAAAATAAAGGAGCTGGAGCAGCCTCACTGCTTCCTCCTGTATTATCGAAAATAAAGAAGCTGGAGCAGCGTCACTGCTTCCTCCTGTATTATAGAAAATAAAGGAGTTGGAGCAGCATCACTGCTTCCTCCTGTATTATAGAAAATAAAGGAGCTGGAGCAGCCTCACTGCTTCCTCCTGTACTATAGAAAATAAAGGAGCTGGATCAGCGTCACTGCTTCCTCCTGTATTATAGAAAATAAAGGAGCTGGAGCAGCGTCACTGCTTCCTCCTGTATTATAGAAAATAAAGGAGCTGGAGCAGCGTCACCGCTTCCTCCTGTATTATAGAAAATAAAGGAGCTGGAGCAGGGTCACTGCTTCCTCCTGTACAAAAGAAAATAATGGAGCTGGAGCAGCCTCACTGCTTCCTCCTGTATTATAGAAAATAAAGGAGCTGGAGCAGCGGCACTGCTTCCTCCTGTACAAAAGAAAATAAAGGAGCTGGAGCAGCCTCACAGCTTCCTCCTGTATTATAGAAAATAAAGGAGCTGGAGCACCCTCACTGCTTCCTCCTGTACAAAAGAAAATAAAGGAGCTGGAGCAGCCTCACTGCTTCCTCCTGTACTATAGAAAATAAAGGACCTGGCGCAGCGTCACTGCTTCCTCCGGTATTATAGAAAATAAAGGAGTTGGAGCAGCGTCACTGCTTCCTCCTGTTTTATAGAAAATAAAGGAGTTGGAGCAGCATCACTGCTTCCTCTTGTATTATAGAAAATAAAGGAGCTGGAGCAGCCTCACTGCTTCCTCCTGTACTATAGAAAATAAAGGAGTTGGAGCAGCCTCACTGCTTCCTCCTGTATTATAGAAAATAAAGGAGTTGGAGCAGCGTCACTGCTTCCTCCTGTATTATAGAAAATAAAGGAGCTGGAGCAGCCTCACTGCTTCCTCCTGTATTATAGAAAATAAAGGAGTTGGAGCAGCGTCACCGCTTCCTCCTGTATTATAGAAAATAAAGGAGTTGGAGCAGCCTCACTGCTTCCTCCTGTATTATAGAAAATAAAGGAGTTGGAGCAGCGTCACTGCTTCCTCCTGTATTATAGAAAATAAAGGAGCTGGAGCAGCCTCACTGCTTCCTCCTGTATTATAGAAAATAAAGGAGTTGGAGCAGCATCACTGCTTCCTCCTGTATTATAGAAAATAAAGGAGCTGGAGCAGCGTCACCGCTTCCTCCGGTATTATGGAAAATAAAGGAGTTGGAGCAGCGTCACCGCTTCCTCCAGTATTATAGAAAATAAAGGAGCTGGAGCAGCGTCTGTGCTTCCTCCTGTATTATAGAAAATAAAGGAGTTGGAGCAGCGTCACTGCCTCCTCCGGTATTATAGAAAATAAAGGAGCTGGAGCAGCGTCACTGCTTCCTCCTGTATTATAGAAAATAAAGGAGCTGGAGCAGCGTCACGGCTTCCTCCTGTATTATAGAAAATAAAGGAGTTGGAGCAGCGTCACTGCTTCCTCCTGTATTATAGAAAATAAAGGAGCTGGAGCAGCGTCACCGCTTCCTCCTGTATTATAGAAAATAAATGAGCTGGAGCAGCGTCACCGCTTCGTCCTGTATTATAGAAAATAAAGGAGTTGGAGCAGCGTCACCGCTTCGTCCTGTATTATAGAAAATAAAGGAGCTGGAGCAGCGTCTCTGCTTCCTCCTGTATTATAGAAAATAAAGGAGCTGGATCAGCGTCACTGCTTCCTCCTGTATTATCGAAAATAAAGGAGCTGGAGCAGCGTCACTTCTGCCTCCTGAATTATAGAAAATAAAGGAGCTGGAGCAGCGTCATTACTTCCTCCAGTATTATAGAAAATAAAGGAGCTGGAACAGCGTCTCTGCTTCCTCCTGTATTATAGAAAATAAAGGAGCTTGAGCAGCGTCTCTGCTTCCTCCTGTATTACAGAAAATAAAGGAGCTGGAGCAGCGTCTCTGCTTCCTCCTGTATTACAGAAAATAAAGGAGTTGGAGCAGCCTCACTGCTTCCTCCTGAATTATAGAAAATAAAGGAGCTGGAGCAGCGTCACTGCTTCCTCCTGAATTATAGAAAATAAAGGAGCTGGAGCAGCGTCACTGCATCCTCCTGTATTATAGAAAATAAAGGAGCTGGAGCAGCGTCACTGCTTCCTCCTGTATTATAGAAAATAAAGGAGCTGGAGCAGCGTCACTGCTTCCTCCAGTATTGTAGAAAATGAAGGAGCTGGAGCAGCGTCACTTCTTCTTCCTGTATTATAGAAAATAAAGTAGCTGGAGCAGCGTCATTGCTTCCTCCAGTATTATAGAAAATAAAGGAGCTGGAGCAGCGTCACTGCTTCCTCCTGTATTACAGAAAATAAAGGAGCTTGAGCAGAGTCTCTGCTTCCTCCAGTATTGTAGAAAATAAAGGAGCTGGAGCAGCGTCACTTCTTCCTCCTGTATTATGGAAAATAAAGGAGCTGGAGCAGCGTCATTGCTTCCTCCAGTATTATAGAAAATAAAGGAGCTGGAGCAGCGTCACTGCTTCCTCCTGTATTATAGAAAATAAAGGAGCTGGAGCAGCGTCACTGCTTCCTCCTGAATTATAGAAAATAAAGGAGCTGGAGCAGCGTCACTGCTTCCTCCTGTATTATAGAAAATAAAGGAGCTGGAGCAGCGTCACTGCTTCCTCCTGAATTATAGAAAATAAAGGAGCTGGAGCAGCGTCACTGCTTCCTCCAGTATTGTAGAAAATAAAGGAGCTGGAGCAGCGTCACTGCTTCCTCCTGTATTATAGAAAATAAAGGAGCTGGAGCAGCGTCTCTGCTTCCTCCTGTATTACAGAAAATAAAGGAGCCGGAGCTGGTTCACTGCTTCCTCCTTTATTATAGAAAATAAAGGAGCTGGAGCAGCGTCTCTGCTTCCCCCTGTATTATAGAAAATAAAGGAGCTGGAGCAGCGTCACCGCTTCCTCCTGTATTATAGAAAATAAAGGAGCTGGAGCAGCGTCACCGCTTCCTCCTGTATTATAGAAAATAAAGGAGGTGGAGCAGCGTCACTGCTTCCTCCTGTATTATCGAAAATAAAGGAGGTGGAGCAGCGTCACTGCTTCCTCCTATATTACAGAAAATAAAGGAGCTGGAGCAGCGTCACTGCTTCCTCCTGTATTATAGAAAATAAAGGAGCTGGAGCAGCGTCTCTGCTTCCTCCTGTATTACAGAAAATAAAGGAGCTGGAACAGCGTCACTGCTTCCTCCTGTATTATAGAAAATAAATGAACTGGAGCAGCGTCTCTGCTTCCTCCGGTATTACAGAAAATAAAGGAGCTGGAGTCGCGTCTCTGCTTCCTCCTGTATTATAGAAAATAAATGAACTGGAGCAGCGTCTCTGCTTCCTCCTGTATTTTAGAAAATAAAGGAGCTGGAGCAGCGTCTTTGCTTCCTCCGGTATTATAGAAAATAAAGGAGCTGGAGCAGCGTCACTGCTTCCTCCTGTATTATAGAAAATAAAGGAGCTGGAACAGCGTCACTGCTTCCTCCTGTATTATAGAAAATACATGAACTGGAGCAGCGTCTCTGCTTCCTCCTGTATTACAGAAAATAAAGGAGCTGGAGCAGCGTCTCTGCTTCCTCCTGTGTTATAGAAAATAACGGAGCTGGAGCAGCGTCTCTGCTTCCTCTGTATTATAGAAAATAAAGGAGCCGGAGCTGCGTCACTGCTTCCTCCTTTATTATAGAAAATAAAGGAGCTGGAGCAGCCTCACTGCTTCCTCCTGTACTATAGAAAATAAAGGAGCTAGAGCAGCGTCACTGCTTCCTCCTGAATTATAGAAAATAAAGGAGCTGGAGCAGCGTCACTGCTTCCTCCAGTATTGTAGAAAATAAAGGAGCTGGAGCAGCGTCACTGCTTCCTCCTGTATTATAGAAAATAAAGGAGCTGGAGCAGCGTCTCTGCTTCCTCCTGTATTACAGAAAATAAAGTAGCTGGAGCTGCTTCACTGCTTCCTCCTTTCTTATAGAAAATAAAGGAGCTGGAGCAGCGTCTCTGCTTCCTCCTGTATTATAGAAAATAAAGGAGCTGGAGCAGCGTCACCGCTTCCTCCTGTATTATAGAAAATAAAGGAGTTGGAGCAGCGTCACTGCTTCCTCCTGTATTATAGAAAATAAAGGAGCTGGAGCAGCGTCACTGCTTCCTAATGTATTATAGAAAATAAAGGAGTTGGAGCAGCGTCACTGCTTCCTCCTGTATTATAGAAAATAAAGGAGCTGGAGCAGCCTCACTGCTTCCTCCTGTACTATAGAAAATAAAGGACCTGGAGCAGCGTCACTGCGTCCCCCGGTATTATAGAAAATAAAGGAGCTGGAGCAGCGTCACTGCTTCCTCCTGTATTATAGAAAATAAAGGAGCTGGAGCAGCGTCTCTGCTTCCTCCTGTATTACAGAAAATAAAGGAGCTGGAACAGCGTCACTGCTTCCTCCTGTATTATAGAAAATAAATGAACTGGAGCAGCGTCTCTGCTTCCTCCTGTATTACAGAAAATAATGGAGCTGGAGCAGCGTCACTGCTTCCTCCTGTATTATAGAAAATAAAGGAGCTGGAACAGCGTCACTGCTTCCTCCTGTATTATAGAAAATACATGAACTGGAGCAGCCTCACTGCTTCCTCCTGTATTATAGAAAATAAAGGAGCTGGAGCAGCGTCTCTGCTTCCTCCTGTGTTATAGAAAATAAAGGAGCTGGAGCAGCGTCACTGCTTCCTCCTGTATTATAGAAAATAAATGAACTGGAGCTGCGTCACTGCTTCCTGCTTTATTATAGAAAATAAAGGAGCTGGAGCAGCGTCTCTGCTTCCTCCTGTATTATAGAAAATAAAGGAGCTGGAGCAGCGTTACTGCTTCCTCCTGTATTATAGAAAATAAAGGAGCAGGAGCAGCGTCACTGCTTCCTCCTGTATGATAGAAAATAAAGGAGCTGGAGCAGCGTCACTGCTTCCTCCTGTATTATAGAAAATAAAGAAGCTGGAACAGGGTCACTGCTTCCTCCTGTATTATAGAAAATAAAAGAGCTGGGGCAGCGTCACTGCTTCCTCCTGTGTCATAGAAAATAATGGAGCTGGAGCAGCGTCACTCCTTCTCCTGTATTATAGAAAATAATGGAGCTGGATCAGCGTCTCTGCTTCCTCCTGTATTATACAAAATAAAGCGGCTGGAGCAGCGTCACTGCATCCTCCTGTATTGTAGAAAATAAAGGAGCTGGAGCAGCATCTCTGCTTCCTCCTGTACTATAGAAAATAAAGGAGCTGGAGCAGCATCTCTGCTTCCTCCTGCATTATTGAAAATAAAGGAGCTGGAGCAGCGTCTCTGCTTCCTCCTGTATTATAGAAAATAAAGGAGCTGGAGCAGCGTCACTGCTTCCTCCTGTATTATAGAAAATAAAGAAGCTGGAGCAGGGTCACTGCTTCCTCCTGTATTATAGAAAATAAAGGAGCTGGAGCAGCGTCACTGCTTCCTCCTGTATTATAGAAAATAAAGGAGCTGGAGCAGCGTTACTGCTTCCTCCTGTATTATAGAAAATAAAGGAGCAGGAGCAGCGTCACTGCTTCCTCCTGTATTATAGAAAATAAAGGAGCTGGGGCAGCGTCACTGCTTCCTCCTGTATTATAGAAAATAAAGGAGCTGGAGCAGCGTTACTGCTTCCTCCTGTATTATAGAAAATAAAGGAGCAGGAGCAGCGTCACTGCTTCCTCCTGTATTATAGAAAATAAAGGAGCTGGAGCAGCGTTACTGCTTCCTCCTGTATTATAGAAAATAAAGGAGCTGGGGCAGCGTCACTGCTTCCTCCTGTATTATAGAAAATAAAGGAGCTGGGGCAGCGTCACTGCTTCCTCCTGTATTATAGAAAATAAAGGAGCTGGGGCAGCGTCACTGCTTCCTCCTGTATTATAGAAAATAAAGGAGCTGGAGCAGCGTCTCTGCTTCCTCCTGTATTATAGAAAATAAAGGAGCTGGAGCAGCGTCACTGCTTCCTCCTGTATTATAGAAAATAAAGAAGCTGGAACAGGGTCACTGCTTCCTCCTGTATTATAGAAAATAAAAGAGCTGGGGCAGCGTCACTGCTTCCTCCTGTATTATAGAAAATAATGGAGCTGGAGCAGCGTCACTCCTTCTCCTGTGTTATACAAAATAAAGGGGCTGGAGCAGCGTCACTGCATCCTCCTGTATTGTAGAAAATAAAGGAGCTGGAGCAGCATCTCTGCTTCCTCCTGTACTATAGAAAATAAAGGAGCTGGAGCAGCGTCACTGCTTCCTCCTGTATTATAGAAAATAAAGGAGCTGGAGCAGCGTCACTGCTTCCTCTTGTATTATAGAAAATAAAGGAGCCGGAGCAGCGTCACTGCTTCCTCCTGTATTATAGAAAATAAAGGAGCTGGAGCAGCGTCACTGCTTCCTCTTGTATTATAGAAAATAAAGAGCTGGAGCAGCGTTACTGCTTTCTCCTGTATTATAGAAAATAAAGGAGCTGGAGCAGCGTCACCGCTTCCGCCTGTATAAAAGAAAATAAAGGAGCTTGAGCAGCGTCTCTGCTTCCTCCTGTATTATAGAAAATAAAGGAGTTGGAGCAGCGTCACTGCTTCCTCCTGTATTATAGAAAATAAAGGAGCTGGAGCAGCGTCACTGCTTCCTCCTGTATTATAGAAAATAAAGGAGTTGGAGCAGCGTCACTGCTTCCTCCTGTATTATAGAAAATAAAGGAGCTGGAGCAGCCTCACTGCTTCCTCCTGTACTATAGAAAATAAAGGACCTGGAGCAGCGTCACTGCGTCCCCCGGTATTATAGAAAATAAAGGAGTTGGAGCAGCGTCACTGCTTCCTCCTGTATTATAGAAAATAAAGGAGTTGGAGCAGCATCACTGCTTTCTCCTGTATTATACAAAATAAAGGTGCTGGAGCAGCCTCACTGCTTCCTCCTGTACTATAGAAAATAAAGGAGCTGGAGCAGCGTCACTGCTTCCTCCTGTATTATAGAAAATAAAGGAGATGGAGCAGCGTCACTGCTTCCTCCTGTATTATAGAAAATAAAGGAGCTGGAGCAGCGTCACCGCTTCCTACTGTATTATAGAAAATAAAGGAGCTGGAGCAGCGTCACTGCTTCCTCCTGTACAAAAGAAAATAATGGAGCTGGAGCAGCCTCACTGCTTCCTCCTGTATTATAGAAAATAAAGGAGCTGGAGCAGCGGCACTGCTTCCTCCTGTACAAAAGAAAATAAAGGAGCTGGAGCAGCCTCACTGCTTCCTCCTGTATTATACAAAATAAAGGAGCTGGAGCAGCCTCACTGCTTCCTCCTGTACAAAAGAAAATAAAGGAGCTGGAGCAGCCTCACTGCTTCCTCCTGTACTATAGAAAATAAAGGACCTGGCGCAGCGTCACTGCTTCCGCCGGTATTATAGAAAATAAAGGAGTTGGAGCAGCGTCACTGCTTCCTCCTGTATTATAGAAAATAAAGGAGTTGGAGCAGCATCACTGCTTCCTCCTGTATTATAGAAAATAAAGGAGCTGGAGCAGCCTCACTGCTTCCTCCTGTACTATAGAATATAAAGGAGCTGGAGCAGCGTCACTGCTTCCTCCTGTATTATAGAAAATAAAGGAGCTGGAGCAGCGTCACTGCTTCCTCCTGTATTATAGAAAATAAAGGAGCTGGAGCAGCGTCACCGCTTCCTCCTGTATTATAGAAAATAAAGGAGCTGGAGCAGCGTCACTGCTTCCTCCTGTACAAAAGAAAATAATGGAGCTGGAGCAGCCTCACTGCTTCCTCCTGTATTAAAGAAAATAAAGGAGCTGGAGCAGCGGCACTGCTTCCTCCTGTACAAAAGAAAATAAAGGAGCTGGAGCAGCCTCACTGCTTCCTCCTGTATTATAGAAAATAAAGGAGCTGGAGCAGCCTCACTGCTTCCTCCTGTACAAAAGAAAATAAAGGAGCTGGAGCAGCCTCACTGCTTCCTCCTGTACTATAGAAAATAAAGGAGCTGGAGCAGCGTCACTGCTTCTTCCTGTTTTATAGAAAATAAAGGAGTTGGAGCAGCATCACTGCTTCCTCTTGTATTATAGAAAATAAAGGAGCTGGAGCAGCCTCACTGCTTCCTCCTGTACTATAGAAAATAAAGGAGCTGGAGCAGCGTCACCGCTTCCTCCTGTATTATAGAAAATAAAGGAGGTGGAACAGCGTCACTGCTTCCTCCTGTTTTATCGAAAATAAAGAAGCTGGAGCAGCGTCACTGCTTCCTCCTGTATTATAGAAAATAAAGGAGTTGGAGCAGCATCACTGCTTCCTCCTGTATTATAGAAAATAAAGGAGCTGGAGCAGCCTCACTGCTTCCTCCTGTACTATAGAAAATAAATGAGCTGGAGCAGCGTCACTGCTTCCTCCTGTATTATAGAAAATAAAGGAGCTGGAGCAGCGTCACCGCTTCCTCCTGTATTATAGAAAATAAAGGAGCTGGAGCAGCGTCACCGCTTCCTCCTGTATTATAGAAAATAAAGGAGCTGGAGCAGCGTCACTGCTTCCTCCTGTACAAAAGAAAATAATGGAGCTGGAGCAGCCTCACTGCTTCCTCCTGTATTATAGAAAATAAAGGAGCTGGAGCAGCGGCACTGCTTCCTCCTGTACAAAAGAAAATAAAGGAGCTGGAGCAGCCTCACAGCTTCCTCCTGTATTATAGAAAATAAAGGAGCTGGAGCAGCCTCACTGCTTCCTCCTGTACAAAAGAAAATAAAGGAGCTGGAGCAGCCTCACTGCTTCCTCCTGTACTATAGAAAATAAAGGACCTGGCGCAGCGTCACTGCTTCCTCCGGTATTATAGAAAATAAAGGAGTTGGAGCAGCGTCACTGCTTCCTCCTTTTTTATAGAAAATAAAGGAGTTGGAGCAGCATCACTGCTTCCTCTTGTATTATAGAAAATAAAGGAGCTGGAGCAGCCTCACTGCTTCCTCCTGTACGATAGAAAATAAAGGAGTTGGAGCAGCCTCACTGCTTCCTCCTGTATTATAGAAAATAAAGGAGTTGGAGCAGCGTCACTGCTTCCTCCTGTATTATAGAAAATAAAGGAGTTGGAGCAGCCTCACTGCTTCCTCCTGTATTATAGAAAATAAAGGAGTTGGAGCAGCGTCACCGCTTCCTCCTGTATTATAGAAAATAAAGGAGTTGGAGCAGCCTCACTGCTTCCTCCTGTATTATAGAAAATAAAGGAGTTGGAGCAGCGTCACCGCTTCCTCCTGTATTATAGAAAATAAAGGAGCTGGAGCAGCCTCACTGCTTCCTCCTGTATTACAGAAAATAAAGGAGCTGGAGCAGCGTCACTGCTTCCTCCTGTATTATAGAAAATAAAGGAGTTGGAGCAGCGTCACTGCTTCCTCCGGTATTATAGAAAATAAAGGAGCTGGAGCAGCGTCACTGCTTCCTCCTGTATTATAGAAAATAAAGGAGTTGGAGCAGCGTCACTGCCTCCTCCGGTATTATAGAAAATAAAGGAGCTGGAGCAGCGTCACGGCTTCCTCCTGTATTATAGAAAATAAAGGAGTTGGAGCAGCGGCACTGCTTCATCCTGTATTATAGAAAATAAAGGAGCTGGAGCAGCCTCACTGCTTCCTCCTGTACTATAGAAAATAAAGGAGCTGGAGCAGCGTCACCGCTTCCTCCTGTATTATAGAAAATAAAGGAGCTGGAGCAGCGTCACCGCTTCGTCCTGTATTATAGAAAATAAAGGAGCTGGAGCAGCGTTACTGCTTTCTCCTGTATTATAGAAAATAAAGGAGCTGGAGCAGCGTCTCTGCATCCTCCTGTATTATCGAAAATAAAGGAGCTGGAGCAGCGTCACTTCTGCCTCCTGAATTATAGAAAATAAAGGAGCTGGAGCAGCGTCATTACTTCCTCCAGTATTATAGAAAATAAAGGAGCTGGAACAGCGTCTCTGCTTCCTCCTGTATTATAGAAAATAAAGGAGCTTGAGCAGCGTCTCTGCTTCCTCCTGTATTACAGAAAATAAAGGAGCTGGAGCAGCCTCACTGCTTCCTCCTGAATTATAGAAAATGAAGGAGCTGGAGCAGCGTCACTGCTTCCTCCTGTATTATAGAAAATAAAGGAGCTGGAGCAGCGTCACTGCTTCCTCCTGGATAAAAGAAAATAAAGGAGCTGGAGCAGCGTCACTGCTTCCTCCAGTATTGTAGAAAATGAAGGAGCTGGAGCAGCGTCACTTCTTCTTTCTGTATTATAGAAAATAAAGTAGCTGGAGCAGCGTCATTGCTTCCTCCAGTATTATAGAAAATAAAGGAGCTGGAGCAGCGTCACTGCTTCCTCCTGTATTACAGAAAATAAAGGAGCTTGAGCAGAGTCTCTGCTTCCTCCAGTATTGTAGAAAATAAAGGAGCTGGAGCAGCGTCACTTCTTCCTCCTGTATTATAGAAAATAAAGGAGCTGGAGCAGCGTCATTGCTTCCTCCTGTATTATAGAAAATAAAGGAGCTTGAGCAGCGTCTCTGCTTCCTCCTGTATTACAGAAAATAAAGGAGCTGGAGCAGCGTCACAGCATCCTCCTGTATTATAGAAAATAAAGGAGCTGGAGCAGCGTCACTGCTTCCTCCTGATTAATAGAAAATAAAGGAGCTGGAGCAGCGTCACTCCCTTCTCCTGTATTATAGAAAATAAAGGAGCTGGAGCAGCGTCACTGCTTCCTCCAGTATTGTAGAAAATAAAGGAGCTGGAGCAGCGTCTCTGCTTCCTCCTGTATTACAGAAAATAAAGGAGCCGGAGCTGCTTCACTGCTTCCTCCTTTATTATAGAAAATAAAGGAGCTGGAGCAGCGTCTCTGCTTCCTCCTGTATTATAGAAAATAAAGGAGCTGGAGCAGCGTCACCGCTTCCTCCTGTATTATAGAAAATAAAGGAGCTGGAGCAGCGTCACCGCTTCCTCCTGTATTATAGAAAATAAAGGAGGTGGAGCAGCGTCACTGCTTCCTCCTGTATTATAGAAAATAAAGGAGCTGGAGCAGCGTCACTGCTTCCTCCTGTATTATAGAAAATAAAGGAGCTGGAGCAGCGTCTCTGCTTCCTCCTGTATTACAGAAAATAAAGGAGCCGGAGCTGCTTCACTGCTTCCTCCTTTATTATAGAAAATAAAGGAGCTGGAGCAGCGTCTCTGCTTCCTCCTGTATTATAGAAAATAAAGGAGCTGGAGCAGCGTCACCGCTTCCTCCTGTATTATAGAAAATAAAGGAGCTGGAGCAGCGTCACCGCTTCCTCCTGTATTATAGAAAATAAAGGAGGTGGAGCAGCGTCACTGCTTCCTCCTGTATTATCGAAAATAAAGGAGGTGGAGCAGCGTCACTGCTTCCTCCTATATTACAGAAAATAAAGGAGCTGGAGCAGCGTCACTGCTTCCTCCTGTATTATAGAAAATAAATGAACTGGAGCAGCGTCTCTGCTTCCTCCTGTATTACAGAAAATAAAGGAGCTGGAGCAGCGTCTCTGCTTCCTCCTGTATTACAGAAAATAAAGGAGCTGGAGCAGCGTCTCTGCTTCCTCCTGTGTTATAGAAAATAAAGGAGCTGGAGCAGCGTCTCTGCTTCCTCCTGTCTTACAGAAAATAAAGGAGCTGGAACAGCGTCACTGCTTCCTCCTGTATTATAGAAAATAAATGAACTGGAGCAGCGTCTCTGCTTCCTCCTGTATTACAGAAAATAAAGGAGCTGGAGCAGCGTCTCTGCTTCCTCCTGTATTACAGAAAATAAAGGAGCTGGAGCAGCGTCTCTGCTTCCTCCTGTGTTATAGAAAATAAAGGAGCTGGAGCAGCGTCTCTGCTTCCTCTGTATTATAGAAAATAAAGGAGCCGGAGCTGCGTCACTGCTTCCTCCTGTATTATAGAAAATAAAGGAGCTGGAGCAGGGTCACTGCTTCCTCCTGTATTATAGAAAATACATGAACTGGAGCAGCGTCTCTGCTTCCTCCTGTATTACAGAAAATAAAGGAGCTGGAGCAGCGTCTCTGCTTCCTCTGTATTATAGAAAATAAAGGAGCCGGAGCTGCGTCACTGCTTCCTCCTGTATTATAGAAAATAAAGGAGCTGGAGCAGCGTCACTGCTTCCTCCTGTATTATAGAAAATAAAGGAGCTGGAGCAGCGTCACTGCTTCCTCCTGTATTATAGAAAATGAAGGAGCTGGAGCAGCCTCACTGCTTCCTCCTGTACTATAGAAAATAAAGGAGCTGGAGCAGCGTCTCTGCTTCCTCCTGTATTATAGAAAATAAAGAAGCTGGAGCAGCGTCTCTGCTTCCTCCTGTATTATAGAAAATAAAGGAGCTGGAGCAGCGTCTCTGCTTCCTCCTGTATTATAGAAAATAAAGGAGCTGGAGCAGCGTCTCTGCATCCTCCTGTATTATAGAAAATAAAGGAGCTGGAGCAGCGTCACTGCTTCCTCCTGTATTATAGAAAATAAAGGAGCTGGAGCAGGGTCACTGCTTCCTCCTGTGTTATAGAAAATAAAGGAGCTGGGGCAGCGTCACTGCTTCCTCCTGTATTATAGAAAATAAAGGAGCTGGAGCAGCGTTACTGCTTCCTCCTGTATTATAGAAAATAAAGGAGCAGGAGCAGCGTCACTTCTTCCTCCTGTATTATAGAAAATAAAGGAGCTGGAGCAGCGTCTCTGCTTCCTCCTGTATTATAGAAAATAAAGGAGCTGGAGCAGCCTCACTGCTTCCTCCTGTATTATAGAAAATAAAGGAGCTGGAGCAGCGTCACTGCTTCCTCCTGTATTATAGAAAATAAAGGAGCTGGAGCAGCGTCTCTGCTTCCTCCTGTATTATAGAAAATAAAGGAGCTGGAGCAGCGTCACTGCTTCCTCCTGTATTATAGAAAATAAAGTAGCTGGAGCAGCGTCACTGCTTCCTCCTGTATTATAGAAAATAAAGAAGCTGGAGCAGGGTCACTGCTTCCTCCTGTATTATAGAAAATAAAAGAGCTGGGGCAGCGTCACTGCTTCCTCCTGTATTATAGAAAATAAAGGAGCTGGAGCAGCGTCACCGCTTCCTCCTGTATTATAGAAAATAAAGGAGCTGGAGCAGCGTCACTGCTTCCCCCTGTATTATAGAAAATAAAGGAGCTGGAGCAGCGTCACTGCTTCCTCCTGTATTATAGAAAATAAAGGAGCTGGAGCAGCGTCACCGCTTCCTCCTGTATTATAGAAAATAAAGGAGCTGGAGCAGCGTCACTGCTTCCTCTTGTATTATAGAAAATAAAGAGCTGGAGCAGCGTTACTGCTTTCTCCTGTATTATAGAAAATAAAGGAGCTGGAGCAGCGTCACCGCTTCCGCCTGTATAAAAGAAAATAAAGGAGCTGGAGCAGCGTCTCTGCTTCCTCCTGTATTATAGAAAATAAAGGAGTTGGAGCAGCGTCACTGCTTCCTCCTGTATTATAGAAAATAAAGGAGCTGGAGCAGCCTCACTGCTTCCTCCTGTACTATAGAAAATAAAGGACCTGGAGCAGCGTTACTGCGTCCCCCGGTATTATAGAAAATAAAGGAGTTGGATCAGCGTCACTGCTTCCTCCTGTATTATAGAAAATAAAGGAGTTGGAGCAGCATCACTGCTTCCTCCTGTATTATAGAAAATAAAGGAGCTGGAGCAGCCTCACTGCTTCCTCCTGTACTATAGAAAATAAAGGAGCTGGAGCAGCGTCACTGCTTCCTCCTGTATTATAGAAAATAAAGGAGCTGGAGCAGCGTCACTGCTTCCTCCTGTATTATAGAAAATAAAGGAGCTGGAGCAGCGTCACCGCTTCCTCCTGTATTATAGAAAATAAAGGAGCTGGAGCAGCGTCACTGCTTCCTCCTGTACAAAAGAAAATAATGGAGCTGGAGCAGCCTCACTGCTTCCTCCTGTATTATAGAAAATAAAGGAGCTGGAGCAGCGGCACTGCTTCCTCCTGTACAAAAGAAAATAAAGGAGCTGGAGCAGCCTCACTGCTTCCTCCTGTATTATACAAAATAAAGGAGCTGGAGCAGCCTCACTGCTTCCTCCTGTACAAAAGAAAATAAAGGAGCTGGAGCAGCCTCACTGCTTCCTCCTGTACTATAGAAAATAAAGGACCTGGCGCAGCGTCACTGCTTCCTCCTGTATTATAGAAAATAAAGGACCTGGCGCAGCGTCACTGCTTCCTCCTGTTTTATCGAAAATAAAGAAGCTGGAGCAGCGTCACTGCTTCCTCCTGTATTATAGAAAATAAAGGAGTTGGAGCAGCATCACTGCTTCCTCCTGTATTATAGAAAATAAAGGAGCTGGAGCAGCCTCACTGCTTCCTCCTGTACTATAGAAAATAAATGAGCTGGAGCAGCGTCACTGCTTCCTCCTGTATTATAGAAAATAAAGGAGCTGGAGCAGCGTCACCGCTTCCTCCTGTATTATAGAAAATAAAGGAGCTGGAGCAGCGTCACCGCTTCCTCCTGTATTATAGAAAATAAAGGAGCTGGAGCAGCGTCACTGCTTCCTCCTGTACAAAAGAAAATAATGGAGCTGGAGCAGCCTCACTGCTTCCTCCTGTATTATAGAAAATAAAGGAGCTGGAGCAGCGGCACTGCTTCCTCCTGTACAAAAGAAAATAAAGGAGCTGGAGCAGCCTCACAGCTTCCTCCTGTATTATAGAAAATAAAGGAGCTGGAGCAGCCTCACTGCTTCCTCCTGTACAAAAGAAAATAAAGGAGCTGGAGCAGCCTCACTGCTTCCTCCTGTACTATAGAAAATAAAGGACCTGGCGCAGCGTCACTGCTTCCTCCGGTATTATAGAAAATAAAGGAGTTGGAGCAGCGTCACTGCTTCCTCCTTTTTTATAGAAAATAAAGGAGTTGGAGCAGCATCACTGCTTCCTCTTGTATTATAGAAAATAAAGGAGCTGGAGCAGCCTCACTGCTTCCTCCTGTACGATAGAAAATAAAGGAGTTGGAGCAGCCTCACTGCTTCCTCCTGTATTATAGAAAATAAAGGAGTTGGAGCAGCGTCACTGCTTCCTCCTGTATTATAGAAAATAAAGGAGTTGGAGCAGCCTCACTGCTTCCTCCTGTATTATAGAAAATAAAGGAGTTGGAGCAGCGTCACCGCTTCCTCCTGTATTATAGAAAATAAAGGAGTTGGAGCAGCCTCACTGCTTCCTCCTGTATTATAGAAAATAAAGGAGTTGGAGCAGCGTCACCGCTTCCTCCTGTATTATAGAAAATAAAGGAGCTGGAGCAGCCTCACTGCTTCCTCCTGTATTACAGAAAATAAAGGAGCTGGAGCAGCGTCACCGCTTCCTCCTGTATTATAGAAAATAAAGGAGTTGGAGCAGCGTCACCGCTTCCTCCGGTATTATAGAAAATAAAGGAGCTGGAGCAGCGTCACTGCTTCCTCCTGTATTATAGAAAATAAAGGAGTTGGAGCAGCGTCACTGCCTCCTCCGGTATTATAGAAAATAAAGGAGCTGGAGCAGCGTCACGGCTTCCTCCTGTATTATAGAAAATAAAGGAGTTGGAGCAGCGGCACTGCTTCATCCTGTATTATAGAAAATAAAGGAGCTGGAGCAGCCTCACTGCTTCCTCCTGTACTATAGAAAATAAAGGAGCTGGAGCAGCGTCACCGCTTCCTCCTGTATTATAGAAAATAAAGGAGCTGGAGCAGCGTCACCGCTTCGTCCTGTATTATAGAAAATAAAGGAGCTGGAGCAGCGTTACTGCTTTCTCCTGTATTATAGAAAATAAAGGAGCTGGAGCAGCGTCTCTGCATCCTCCTGTATTATCGAAAATAAAGGAGCTGGAGCAGCGTCACTTCTGCCTCCTGAATTATAGAAAATAAAGGAGCTGGAGCAGCGTCATTACTTCCTCCAGTATTATAGAAAATAAAGGAGCTGGAACAGCGTCTCTGCTTCCTCCTGTATTATAGAAAATAAAGGAGCTTGAGCAGCGTCTCTGCTTCCTCCTGTATTACAGAAAATAAAGGAGCTGGAGCAGCCTCACTGCTTCCTCCTGAATTATAGAAAATGAAGGAGCTGGAGCAGCGTCACTGCTTCCTCCTGTATTATAGAAAATAAAGGAGCTGGAGCAGCGTCACTGCTTCCTCCTGGATAAAAGAAAATAAAGGAGCTGGAGCAGCGTCACTGCTTCCTCCAGTATTGTAGAAAATGAAGGAGCTGGAGCAGCGTCACTTCTTCTTTCTGTATTATCGAAAATAAAGTAGCTGGAGCAGCGTCATTGCTTCCTCCAGTATTATAGAAAATAAAGGAGCTGGAGCAGCGTCACTGCTTCCTCCTGTATTACAGAAAATAAAGGAGCTTGAGCAGAGTCTCTGCTTCCTCCAGTATTGTAGAAAATAAAGGAGCTGGAGCAGCGTCACTTCTTCCTCCTGTATTATAGAAAATAAAGGAGCTGGAGCAGCGTCATTGCTTCCTCCTGTATTATAGAAAATAAAGGAGCTTGAGCAGCGTCTCTGCTTCCTCCTGTATTACAGAAAATAAAGGAGCTGGAGCAGCGTCACAGCATCCTCCTGTATTATAGAAAATAAAGGAGCTGGAGCAGCGTCACTGCTTCCTCCTGATTAATAGAAAATAAAGGAGCTGGAGCAGCGTCACTCCCTTCTCCTGTATTATAGAAAATAAAGGAGCTGGAGCAGCGTCACTGCTTCCTCCAGTATTGTAGAAAATAAAGGAGCTGGAGCAGCGTCTCTGCTTCCTCCTGTATTACAGAAAATAAAGGAGCCGGAGCTGCTTCACTGCTTCCTCCTTTATTATAGAAAATAAAGGAGCTGGAGCAGCGTCTCTGCTTCCTCCTGTATTATAGAAAATAAAGGAGCTGGAGCAGCGTCACCGCTTCCTCCTGTATTATAGAAAATAAAGGAGCTGGAGCAGCGTCACCGCTTCCTCCTGTATTATAGAAAATAAAGGAGGTGGAGCAGCGTCACTGCTTCCTCCTGTATTATAGAAAATAAAGGAGCTGGAGCAGCGTCACTGCTTCCTCCTGTATTATAGAAAATAAAGGAGCTGGAGCAGCGTCTCTGCTTCCTCCTGTATTACAGAAAATAAAGGAGCCGGAGCTGCTTCACTGCTTCCTCCTTTATTATAGAAAATAAAGGAGCTGGAGCAGCGTCTCTGCTTCCTCCTGTATTATAGAAAATAAAGGAGCTGCAGCAGCGTCACCGCTTCCTCCTGTATTATAGAAAATAAAGGAGCTGGAGCAGCGTCACCGCTTCCTCCTGTATTATAGAAAATAAAGGAGGTGGAGCAGCGTCACTGCTTCCTCCTGTATTATCGAAAATAAAGGAGGTGGAGCAGCGTCACTGCTTCCTCCTATATTACAGAAAATAAAGGAGCTGGAGCAGCGTCACTGATTCCTCCTGTCTTACAGAAAATAAAGGAGCTGGAACAGCGTCACTGCTTCCTCCTGTATTATAGAAAATAAATGAACTGGAGCAGCGTCTCTGCTTCCTCCTGTATTACAGAAAATAAAGGAGCTGGAGCAGCGTCTCTGCTTCCTCCTGTATTACAGAAAATAAAGGAGCTGGAGCAGCGTCTCTGCTTCCTCCTGTGTTATAGAAAATAAAGGAGCTGGAGCAGCGTCTCTGCTTCCTCCTGTCTTACAGAAAATAAAGGAGCTGGAACAGCGTCACTGCTTCCTCCTGTATTATAGAAAATAAATGAACTGGAGCAGCGTCTCTGCTTCCTCCTGTATTACAGAAAATAAAGGAGCTGGAGCAGCGTCTCTGCTTCCTCCTGTATTACAGAAAATAAAGGAGCTGGAGCAGCGTCTCTGATTCCTCCTGTGTTATAGAAATTAAAGGAGCTGGAGCAGCGTCTCTGCTTCCTCTGTATTATAGAAAATAAAGGAGCCGGAGCTGCGTCACTGCTTCCTCCTGTATTATAGAAAATAAAGGAGCTGGAGCAGGGTCACTGCTTCCTCCTGTATTATAGAAAATACATGAACTGGAGCAGCGTCTCTGCTTCCTCCTGTATTACAGAAAATAAAGGAGCTGGAGCAGCGTCTCTGCTTCCTCTGTATTATAGAAAATAAAGGAGCCGGAGCTGCGTCACTGCTTCCTCCTGTATTATAGAAAATAAAGGAGCTGGAGCAGCGTCACTGCTTCCTCCTGTATTATAGAAAATAAAGGAGCTGGAGCAGCGTCACTGCTTCCTCCTGTATTATAGAAAATGAAGGAGCTGGAGCAGCCTCACTGCTTCCTCCTGTACTATAGAAAATAAAGGAGCTGGAGCAGCGTCTCTGCTTCCTCCTGTATTATAGAAAATAAAGAAGCTGGAGCAGCGTCTCTGCTTCCTCCTGTATTATAGAAAATAAAGGAGCTGGAGCAGCGTCTCTGCTTCCTCCTGTATTATAGAAAATAAAGGAGCTGGAGCAGCGTCTCTGCATCCTCCTGTATTATAGAAAATAAAGGAGCTGGAGCAGCGTCACTGCTTCCTCCTGTATTATAGAAAATAAAGGAGCTGGAGCAGGGTCACTGCTTCCTCCTGTGTTATAGAAAATAAAGGAGCTGGGGCAGCGTCACTGCTTCCTCCTGTATTATAGAAAATAAAGGAGCTGGAGCAGCGTTACTGCTTCCTCCTGTATTATAGAAAATAAAGGAGCAGGAGCAGCGTCACTTCTTCCTCCTGTATTATAGAAAATAAAGGAGCTGGAGCAGCGTCTCTGCTTCCTCCTGTATTATAGAAAATAAAGGAGCTGGAGCAGCCTCACTGCTTCCTCCTGTATTATAGAAAATAAAGGAGCTGGAGCAGCGTCACTGCTTCCTCCTGTATTATAGAAAATAAAGGAGCTGGAGCAGCGTCTCTGCTTCCTCCTGTATTATAGAAAATAAAGGAGCTGGAGCAGCGTCACTGCTTCCTCCTGTATTATAGAAAATAAAGTAGCTGGAGCAGCGTCACTGCTTCCTCCTGTATTATAGAAAATAAAGAAGCTGGAGCAGGGTCACTGCTTCCTCCTGTATTATAGAAAATAAAAGAGCTGGGGCAGCGTCACTGCTTCCTCCTGTATTATAGAAAATAAAGGAGCTGGAGCAGCGTCACCGCTTCCTCCTGTATTATAGAAAATAAAGGAGCTGGAGCAGCGTCACTGCTTCCCCCTGTATTATAGAAAATAAAGGAGCTGGAGCAGCGTCACTGCTTCCTCCTGTATTATAGAAAATAAAGGAGCTGGAGCAGCGTCACCGCTTCCTCCTGTATTATAGAAAATAAAGGAGCTGGAGCAGCGTCACTGCTTCCTCTTGTATTATAGAAAATAAAGAGCTGGAGCAGCGTTACTGCTTTCTCCTGTATTATAGAAAATAAAGGAGCTGGAGCAGCGTCACCGCTTCCGCCTGTATAAAAGAAAATAAAGGAGCTAGAGCAGCGTCTCTGCTTCCTCCTGTATTATAGAAAATAAAGGAGTTGGAGCAGCGTCACTGCTTCCTCCTGTATTATAGAAAATAAAGGAGCTGGAGCAGCCTCACTGCTTCCTCCTGTACTATAGAAAATAAAGGACCTGGAGCAGCGTTACTGCGTCCCCCGGTATTATAGAAAATAAAGGAGTTGGATCAGCGTCACTGCTTCCTCCTGTATTATAGAAAATAAAGGAGTTGGAGCAGCATCACTGCTTCCTCCTGTATTATAGAAAATAAAGGAGCTGGAGCAGCCTCACTGCTTCCTCCTGTACTATAGAAAATAAAGGAGCTGGAGCAGCGTCACTGCTTCCTCCTGTATTATAGAAAATAAAGGAGCTGGAGCAGCGTCACTGCTTCCTCCTGTATTATAGAAAATAAAGGAGCTGGAGCAGCGTCACCGCTTCCTCCTGTATTATAGAAAATAAAGGAGCTGGAGCAGCGTCACTGCTTCCTCCTGTACAAAAGAAAATAATGGAGCTGGAGCAGCCTCACTGCTTCCTCCTGTATTATAGAAAATAAAGGAGCTGGAGCAGCGGCACTGCTTCCTCCTGTACAAAAGAAAATAAAGGAGCTGGAGCAGCCTCACTGCTTCCTTCTGTATTATACAAAATAAAGGAGCTGGAGCAGCCTCACTGCTTCCTCCTGTACAAAAGAAAATAAAGGAGCTGGAGCAGCCTCACTGCTTCCTCCTGTACTATAGAAAATAAAGGACCTGGCGCAGCGTCACTGCTTCCTCCTGTATTATAGAAAATAAAGGACCTGGCGCAGCGTCACTGCTTCCTCCGGTATTATAGAAAATAAAGGAGTTGGAGCAGCGTCACTGCTTCCTCCTGTATTATAGAAAATTAAGGAGTTGGAGCAGCATCACTGCTTCCTCCTGTATTATAGAAAATAAAGGAGCTGGAGCAGCCTCACTGCTTCCTCCTGTACTATAGAAAATAAAGGAGCTGGAGCAGCGTCACTGCTTCCTCCTGTATTATAGAAAATAAAGGAGCTGGAGCAGCGTCACTGCTTCCTCCTGTATTATAGAAAATAAAGGAGTTGGAGCAGCGTCACCGCTTCCTCCTGTATTATAGAAAATAAAGGAGCTGGAGCAGCCTCACTGCTTCCTCCTGTACAAAAGAAAATAAAGGAGCTGGAGCAGCCTCACTGCTTCCTCCTGTACTATAGAAAATAAAGGACCTGGCGCAGCGTCACTGCTTCCTCCGGTATTATAGAAAATAAAGGAGTTGGAGCAGCGTCACTGCTTCCTCCTGTATTATAGAAAATTAAGGAGTTGGAGCAGCATCACTGCTTCCTCCTGTATTATAGAAAATAAAGGAGCTGGAGCAGCCTCACTGCTTCCTCCTGTACTATGGAAAATAAAGGAGCTGGAGCAGCGTCACTGCTTCCTCCTGTATTATAGAAAATAAAGGAGCTGGAGCAGCGTCACTGCTTCCTCCTGTATTATAGAAAATAAAGGAGTTGGAGCAGCGTCACCGCTTCCTCCTGTATTATAGAAAATAAAGGAGCTGGAGCAGCCTCACTGCTTCCTCCTGTACAAAAGAAAATAAAGGAGCTGGAGCAGCCTCACTGCTTCCTCCTGTACTATAGAAAATAAAGGACCTGGCGCAGCGTCACTGCTTCCTCCGGTATTATAGAAAATAAAGGAGTTGGAGCAGCGTCACTGCTTCCTCCTGTTTTATAGAAAATAAAGGAGTTGGAGCAGCATCACTGCTTCCTCTTGTATTATAGAAAATAAAGGAGCTGGAGCAGCCTCACTGCTTCCTCCTGTACTATAGAAAATAAAGGAGCTGGAGCAGCCTCACTGCTTCCTCCTGTACTATAGAAAATAAAGAAGCTGGAGCAGCGTCACTGCTTCCTCCTGTATTATAGAAAATAAAGGAGCTGGAGCAGCGTTACTGCTTTCTCCTGTATTATAGAAAATAAAGGAGCTGGAGCAGCGTCACCGCTTCCTCCTGTATAAAAGAAAATAAAGGAGCTAGAGCAGCGTCTCTGCTTCCTCCTGTATTATAGAAAATAAAGGAGTTGGAGCAGCGTCACTGCTTCCTCTTGTATTATAGAAAATAAAGGAGCTAGAGCAGCGTCTCTGCTTCCTCCTGTATTATAGAAAATAAAGGAGTTGGAGCAGCGTCACTGCTTTCTCCTTTATTATAGAAAATAAAGGAGTTGGAGCAGCATCACTGCTTCCTCCTGTATTATAGAAAATAAAGGAGCTGGAGCAGCCTCACTGCTTCCTCCTGTACTATAGAAAATAAAGGAGCTGGAGCAGCGTCACTGCTTCCTCCTGTATTATAGAAAATAAAGGAGCTGGAGCAGCGTCACCGCTTCCTCCTGTATTATAGAAAATAAAGGAGCTGGAGCAGCGTCACTGCTTCCTCCTGTACAAAAGAAAATAATGGAGCTGGAGCAGCCTCACTGCTTCCTCCGGTATTATAGAAAATAAAGGAGCTGGAGCAGCGTCACTGCTTCCTCCTGTACAAAAGAAAATAAAGGAGCTGGAGCAGCCTCACTGCTTCCTCCTGTATTATAGAAAATAAAGGAGCTGGAGCAGCGTCACTGCTTCCTCTTGTATTATAGAAAATATTTTGGTACTCCCACCAATTTTCCGATGTCACGGCGCTCTGCACTGAATCTCCCATTTATTGTTTCCACCTAATTTCTCAGTTACTGATATCCCTGTCCTAATCCCTCCATTTACTCTGCCTGAGCCCGATTCGACCATTTAAGGGTGCGCTACTCTAATTCTCCCATTTACTGTCGCCATACACCCATTCTCTAATTGAGCTCCACTGTGCACCAGGTCTTCCATTCAGTATTTCCCTGCAACAATTCTCCCATTTCGTAGTCTGCTACCAGAATTCTCAAATCTTGCAATCCCCGCATCAAATCTCCAAATTACTGATCCTAGACCTATCCCCCCTTTCGTGGTGAACTGCACCAACTCCCTTATTTCGTGGTGCACTGTATTGAATCTGGACCACTAACCCTTTGCAACATTTGTCCTATTTCCTGATTCACTGTCCGTGACCTCCCATTTACTCCAACTCTCGAAGTTATCAGCACCCTGCACCAGGTCTCTCATTTACTGATACCCCACACCAATTCTCCAATTCAGTGTTGCTGAGCACCATTTCCCCCAATTACTGATGTCCTGAACAGGTTCAGTGTTGCCTTACCCCAATCCTCATACTGACTGATGCCCTCGACCAATTTAGGGGTGCGCTACTCTAAATCTCCCAAAAGGTAATGCCCTGCTCCAATTCTCCCATTAAGTGCAACACAGCATAACTCACCCAATTAGCACTGAACTGCACTAATTCACCCATTACCTGATGGTCTGTTGCAAATTCTCACATTTCGATAAGCTCTTTCCCAACTTTTCCATTTAGTAGTTTCTTGCAATGATTCTCCATTTAGTGCAGAGCTTACAGAATTCTTACATTTGGACGTGGACAATTTGGTCGGAAGGGTCTGTTTCCGTGCTGTACGTCTCTAATGCTGTAATTAGCGCTTTCCTTTCCCGCACCTATTCTCCCATTTACCAATCCTGCACTAAATCGGGAATTTCACCAACTCTCCCAGTGAGGTTATCCTGCCCCAGTCCTCCCACTTAGAATTTAACGACACCTGCATGACTTCTCCAATTATTGTTGCTCTGCATCAATTCCTTCCATTTAGTTGTTCCCTGATACACATTTCCAACGTACAGATGCCCGACTGATTATATTTGTTCATTTAGTGATGCACTGACCAGACTTTCCAATTTACCGATGCTTCCAACATTTCTTTTTATTGATTCCCTGGCCCCTATTCCCCAATTTAGACATGCTCTGCTCCAATTTTCTAACATATAGACACTCCTACCAATTTTCCAATGTAAGGGCACTGTGCACCAGATCTCCCTTTTGTTGAAACCCACCAAATCTCGAATTGACTCATACTCCTGTACTACCTCTTCTCCTTACTGATGCCCGAGCCCGATTCTACCATTTAAGGGTGCGCTACTCTAATTCTCCCATTTCCTGGTGCCATACACCCATTCTGTAATTTAGCTCCACTGTGCACCAGGTCTTCCATTCAGTATTTCCCTGCAACAATTCTCCCATTTAGTTGACTGCTGACAGAATTCTCTAATCTTGACAATCATATCTCCAAATTCCCCAAACTGCAAATATCCCCCCCCCCCCCACTTCGTGGCGAACTGCACCAACTCCCCCATTTCGTGGTACACTGTATTGAATCTGGACCATTAAGCCTTTTCAACATTTGTCCTATTTCCTGATTCACTGCCCGCATTCTCCCATTTACTCCAATTCTCGAAGTTATCAGCACCCTGCACCAGGTCTCTTATTTACTGATACCCCACACCAATACTCCAATTCAGTGTTGCTTAGCACCGTGTCCCCCAATTACTGATGTCCTGAACAAGTTCTCCACTCAGTGTTGCCTTACACCGATCCTCCTAGTGAATGATGCCCTCGCTCAATTTAGGGGTGCCCTACTCTAAATCTCCCTGTCCCAATTCTCCCATTTAGTGAAACACAGCATAACGCACCTATTTAGTGCTGAACAGCACTAATTCTCCCATTATCTGATGCCCTGTTGCAAAATCTCACATTTCGAGAAGCTCTTTCCCAACTTTTCCATTTAGTAGTTTCTTGCAATGATTCTCCAATTTAGTGAAGAGCTGCCAGGAATTCTTAAATTTAAGCATGGACAGGTTGGATTGAAGGTTCTGTTTCCGTGCTGTACATCTCTCAGTCTGTAATTAGTGTTCCGTTTCCCTGCACCAATTCTTCCATTTCCCAATCCTGCACTAATTCGGGAATTTCACCAACTCACCCAATGAGGTTATCCTGCCCCAATCCTCCCACTTAGAATTGCATGAATTCTCCAATTATTGTTGCCCTGCGTCAATTCCTTCCATTTAATTGTTCCCTAAACTACATCTTCCACGTACGGGTGACCTGCTGATTTGTTTTATTTCGTGATGCACTGAGCTGAATCTCCAATTTACCGATGCTGCAACATTTCTTCTTTTTATTGAATCCCTGGCCCCTATTCCCCAATTTAGACATGCTCTACTCCAATTTTCCAATATATTGGCACTCCCACCAATTTTCTAATGTAACTGCACTGTGCAACAGATCTCCAAATTATTGTTTCCCACGAAATCTCCCATTTACTCATATCCCTGTACTAATTCTCCCATTTACTGGTGCCTGAGCCCGATTCTACCATTTAAGGGTGCGCTACTCTAATTCTCCCATTTACTGTTGCAATGCACCAATTCTCGAATTGAGCTCCACTGTGCACCAGGTCCCTCATTTCCTGATGTCCCGCATCAATTCTCCAATTCTTTGTTGCCTCGTACCATTTCCGTGGTTCTGTTCGCCGAGCTGGGAATTTGTGTTGCAGACGTTCCGTCCCCTGTCTCGGTGAGATCCTCAGTGTTTGGAAGCCTCCTGTGAAGCGCTTCTGTGATCTTTCCTCCGGCAATTATAGTGGTTTGAATCTGCCGCGTCCGTTGTCAGTTCCAGCTGTCCGTTGCAGTGGCCGATATATTGGGTCCAGGTCGATGTGCTTATTGATTGAATCTGTGGATGAGTACCATGCCTCTAGGAATTCCCTGGCTGTTCTCTGTTTGGCTTGTCCTATAATAGTAGTGTTGTCCCAGTCGAACTCATGTTGCTTGTCATCTGCGTGCGTGGCTACTAAGGATAGCTGGTCATGTCGTTTCGTGGCTACTTGGTGTTCGTGTATACGGATCGTAAGCTGTCTTCCTGTTTGTCCTATGTCGTGTTTTGTGCAGTCCTTGCATGGGATTTTGTACGCTACGTTGGTTTTGCTCGTGTTGGGTATCGGTTCCTTCGTTCTGGTGAGTTGTTGTCTGAGCGTGACTGTTGGTTAGTGTGCTGTTATGAGTCCTAGTGGCCTCAGTAGTCTGGCTGTCAGTTCGGAAATGCTCCTGATGTATGATAACATGGCTAGTCCTTTGGGTTGTGGTTCGCTGTCTTTCCCTTAGGCATCTGTTGATGAAATTGCGCGGGTATCCGTTTTTGTCGAATACATTGTATAGGTGTCCTTCTTCCTCTTTTTGCTGTTCTGGTGTGCTGCAGTGTGTTGTGGCCCTTTTGAATAGTGTCTTGATGCAACTTCTTTTGTGTGTGTTGGGCTGGTTGCTTTCGCAGTTCAGAACTGGGTCTGTGTGTGTGGCTTTCCTGTATACCTGAATTCACCACAAAGGTGTACAGGAAAGCCACACACACATTCCCGCATCAAGTATCGTCCTGTCAGAATGCTCCCATTTAGTGCTACACTGCACCAATTCTCCCATTTACTGCTAAATGAAACTCTCCCATTTGGTTCTAACTGAACTAATTTGACAATATCAGATCCCTGTTCCAAATTCTCTTATTTCGATAAGCCCTTGCCCAATCCTTCCATTTAGTATTTCCTTGGAAAGATTCTCCAAATTCGTGGAGCGCTGCCAGAATTCTAAAATTGAGTCATAGACAAGTTGGAGTGAAGTGTCTGTTTCCATGTTGTACATCTCTGTGATTGTATGACTCTGTTTATGACTCCGCTGCTCTGCACCATTTCTCCCATTTACCAATCCTGCAGAAATCCGGAAACTGCACCAACTCTCCCTTTGAGTATTATCCTGCCCTATTTAAAAGCCCCTGCATACATTCTCCATTATTGAATCCCTGCTTCAGTTCCTTCCATTTAATTGTTCCCTGAATCACTTCTTCCACGTACGGATGCCCTGCTGAATGGTTTTCATTGAGTGATGCACTGAACTGAATCTCTAATTTACCGAACCTTGCAACATTTCTTTTTATTGATTCCCTGGCCCCGATTCCCCAATCACGAATAGGTTCTTGTTGTACTTTTGAGACTGGTGTCATAATTTCAAACTTGTATGTTGGGCCAGTAGAATTACCCTTTGGGTAGAGAACTGGCTCGAAGGTAGAAGACAGAGGGTGGTGGGGGAGGGTTGCTTTTCAGACTGGAGGCCTGTGACCAGCGGTGTGTTACAAGGATTGGTGCTGGGTCCACTGTTGTTTTGTCATTTATATAAATGATTTGGATGTGACCAGAGGAGGAATGGATAGTAAGTTTGCAGATGACAGTAAAATTGGAAGTATCAAGGACAGTGAAGATGGTTACCTCAGAGTGCAACAGGATCTTGATCAGATGGGCCAATGGGCTGAGGAGTGGCAGATGGAGATTAATTTAGATAAATGTGAGGTGCTGCATTTTGGAAAGGCAAAAGAGAGCAGGACTTATTCACTGAATAGCAAGGTGCTAGGGATGTTGGTAAACAAATAGACCTGGAGTACAGCTTCATAGATCGTTGAAGGTGGACAAACATTTCGATCGGATAGTGAAGAATGCTTGTGGCATTTTTGTCTTTATTGCTCAGTTAATTGGGTAAAGGAGTTGGGAGGTGATGTTGCGGTATTGGTTCAGCCACGTTTGGTATATAATGTGCAATTCTGGACTCCCTCCGAAAAGAAGGGTGTTGTGAAACTTGAAAGGGTTCAGAAAAGATTTACATGGATTATGCCAAGGTTGGAGGGTTTGTGCTGGAGGTTAAGACTGTATAGGTTGAGGCTATTGTCCCTGGAGCGTCAGTGGCTGAGGGGTAATGTAATAGAGGTTCCCAAGATCATGAAGGACCCTCAATAGGATAAAAATGCAAGGTGATTTCCCTGGGGTAGGGGAGTCCAGAAGCAGATGGCATGTGTTAAAGTTGAGAAGGGAAACATAAAAGGGACCTAAGAGGAACATTTTTCAAGCAGCGGGCACTGTGTCCATGAGCTGCCAGAGGAAGTAGTGGAGGCTGGTACAATTACAACATTTAAAAGGTATCTGGGTGGGTGTAGGAATTAAAAAGGGTTCAGAGGAACATGGGCCAAATTCTGACAAATAGGATGAGATTGACATCGGATATCAGTTCAGCATGGATGTGTTGGACTGAATGATTTGTTTCTGAGCTTATATTGCTCTGAGTGGGTTGAGCTCCGGATTGTAGATTTATGAAGCAGAAAATAAAGTATGGCACAGAGTTAGACAGATAAATCCTGCTGATCTCATCAGCTTTATCCTGTTTCCCTGATCCTCCTCCTTCAATGAATGCATGTTTCAGATCCTCATTCAGAATTCCTGAAGCTCTGTAACTGGCCTGGAACAATGTGTGGAAAGTCCTATTGCAGTCCACACGAGGTACCTTTCCCACTGCCCTGCTCCCACGGCCTGCAATGCTGCAGACTGAGCAGACCACCCGAAGCACAATGATGAGCTCCTTCCAGCCCACGGCCCTCCTTCTCACTGAATGAAGACAATCACCAGAAGCAGAATCCAGCTCTTGTTTGAGCCTTGAATACCTGACTCTGTCTCACTGAGTGAAGATTGGACTCAGAAACAGAAATGAAATCAACTTCCTATCTGCATTGTGTCACTCTTTAAGATCTCTGTGTGTCTGAGTTCAGGTCATTTGATTGGAGACTGTGGATAGTGGGTCCCCAGTGAAATGGAAAGGATGGTGGAGGAGCTCACTGAGGGACATCTCTCAAAGAGAGAATCAGAAAGATGGTATTCAGCATTGGAAGGGTTTAAGGGGAATTGATGGCTCAGAAAAATGTTATAGTGATGTTTGTAAAACTTAGGACTCTGAGTGTTTTGAGGCTGGAGTTTATTTTATCCTTGTGCAGATTTGACACATTAACCCTCCCTCCCCACCACTACAGAAGCTGTTGGAACTGTTCAGTGTTTCCAGCGTCTTCTGTAATTATTTCAGGTTCCTGACGGGAGCAGTCTCGCACTTTTCGAACAAAACAAACCCATCCTTGTGCTGCAACCAATATTTCAATAAGAAATGGGAAGCAGCAGAGGGGAAAGCTTCCGAGATACCGAGCAATGCTGCCCGGTTCCACACTGCAATTCACAGGAACCATCGCCAGGAAAAGCTCTTTTCTCTGTGAACAAACGGAATATCAAGGAGTCGGATTGGGGAATATATCCTCTCACAGAAAAAGGAACAGGGAGATGTCATTCCCTCTGAAATAAACACAGGCCATGCTGAGAAATCTGATAAGGTCAGGCAGCATCTGTAGGGAGAAGGGAAAGGTTACCCCGTGTGTTATGAGGGTGGGGGGATTCAGCCGAGCAGAAGGAAGTTAGAAAAGTAATGATTTCTGAGGAATTGGAATGGGGGTAACGCTGAAGAAAGAATGAGATGGTTTGTAATAGGGTGGAGGCTGCAGAGATTTAATGATAAACGGTTCCATGGAAACAAATCCAAAAGGGATTGGGAATAAGTTCATTAAACATCTGAGAGCTCAGGAAATGTGAGCAGGAGGAGGCTATACAGCCTGTTTAAACTGTTCAGTCTGTTCTGGCAGTCAATCCAATCAGAGCTGGTTTGAGATTTCAAATCCGGTTTCTTATCCACTCCCCATATCCCGTGACTCCCTGAGACCCCGGCAATCTGTCTATTCCAATCAGAAATGTACTCGGTGAGGGAGCATCCACAACCCTCAGGGAGAGAGAATATTAAAGACTCAGAGGCCTTAGAGTGAAGCGCTGTCTCCTCATCTCAGTCCCAAATAACGTGCCCCTTACCCTGAGAGGGTGGTAATCAAACCCGAATGAACTGCGGATGCTGTAACATTAACGCTGATTTCTCTGCACAGATGCTGCCTGACCTGCTGAGCTTTTCCAGCAACTCCTGAGACTGTGTTATTGTGTTTCAGATTCCCAGACCCACAGGATTAATTTCTCAGCATCTCCCCTCTCAAGCCTCATCACAATCTGATACATTCAAATGAAATCGCCTTTCAATTTTCTCGAATATAGACCCAATTTATTCAGAAGCTCAGCCCTGGAGCACACGGGTCCCAAATACTGAGCTTTATTTTGTGGTTCTGTTCGCCGAGCTTGGAATTTGTGTTGCAGATGTTCCGTCCCCTGTATAGGTGACATCCTCAGTGTTTCGGAGCCTCCTGTGAAGCGCTTCTGTGATCTTTCCTCCGGCATTTGTAGTGGTTTGAATCTGCCGCTTCCGGTTGTCAGTTCCAGCTGTTTGCTGCAGTGGTCGGTATATTGGGTCCAGGTCGATGTGCTTATTGATTGAATCTGTGGCCCTTTTGAATAGTGTCTTGATGCAACTTATTTTGTGTGTGTTGGAGTGGTTGCTTACATAGTTTAGGACTTGGTCTGTGTGTGTACCTTTCCTGTAAACCTTTGTGGTGAATTCTCCGTTCAGTGTTCTCTGTACCATCACGTCTAGGAATGGGAGTTGGTTGTCCTTTTCTTCCTCTCTAGTGAATCGGATTCCTGTGAGTGTGGCGTTGATGATCTGGTGTGTGTTCTCTATTTCTGTGTTTTTAATGATTAAAAAGGTATCATCAACATATCTGACCCAGAGTTTGGGTTGAATTTGCAGTAAAACTGTTTGTTCTAATCTTTGCATTACCGCTTCTGCTATGAGTCCAGAGATCGGTGAGCCCATGGGTGTGCTGTTGATTTGTTCATATATTTGGTTGTTGAATGTGAAGTGTGTTGTGAGACACAGGTCCAGTAGTTTGCGTATGCCGTCTTTGTTGATAGGTTCCCCGTCCTGTTGTCTGTTCTGTATTTCCAGCAGGTTGGCTATTGTTTCTCTGGCTAGGGTTTTGTCGATAGAGGTTAACAGTGCCGTTACATCGAATGAGACCATAGTTTCTTCCTTGTCAATGTGTATATTTCAAAAGGGCCACAATACACTGCAGCACACCAGTACTGCAAAAAAAGAGGAAGAGGAATACCTATACAAGGTATTTGCCAAAAACGGATACTCCCGCAATTTCATCAACAGATGCCTAAGGGAAAGACAATGGAATGAGGATATGCCACAACCCAAAGGACTAGCCACACTACCATATATCAAGAACATTTCCGAACTGACAGCCAGACTACTGCGACCACTCGGACTCATAACAGCACACAAACCAACAGCCACGCTCAGACAACAACTCACCAGGACGAAGGACCCGATACCCAACATGAGCAAAACTAATGTAGTGTACAAAATCCCATGC
The DNA here is from genome assembly GCF_047496795.1 of Chiloscyllium punctatum. Classification (NCBI taxonomy): domain Eukaryota; kingdom Metazoa; phylum Chordata; class Chondrichthyes; order Orectolobiformes; family Hemiscylliidae; genus Chiloscyllium; species Chiloscyllium punctatum. Next base: position 69,789,599 of record NC_092751.1, on the reverse strand, counting down.
AAGGACTGCACAAAACACTACATAGGACAAACAGGAAGACAACTAACGATCTGCTTCCAAGAACACCAACTAGACATGAAACGACACGCCCAGCTATCCTTAGTAGCCACACACAGAGATGACAAGCAACATGAATTCGACTAGGACAACACTACTATTATAGGACAAGCCAAACCGAGAACAGCCAGGGAATTCCTAGAGGCATGACACTCATCCACAGATTCAATCAATAAACACATCGACCTGGACCCAATATACCGGCCACTACAACGGACAGCTGGAACTGACAACCGGAAGCGGCAGAGACAGGCCACTATAAATGCCGGAGGAAACAGCACAGAAGCACTTCACAGGAGGCTCCCAAGCACTGAGGATGTCACCTAGACAGGGGACGGAACGTCTGCAACACAAATTCCCAGCTCGGCGAACAGAACCTCAACAACAAGCATTTATTTATTTATAAACATTATTTATTTATAAACATAAATAATATTACATATAATAAATAACAAATATTTATGATAATAAATATAATAATTATCTGTAATTCAGTGTGGAAACCCAACAAGTGACTAAAAAATTTTAAAACTGTACTCTGCTGTTTTATCCTTCTTATTACATCATTCTCTTCCCTTCTGTAGTTGATCTCCTTGCTTCTATTTTCATTTTAACCTCATTTAACCAATTTACCAATTTATGCTTGTCTAACTTTAAAGCCTGTTCCTAACTGTACATTTTGGAATCTTAATTGTCATAATCTGAAAGCAACTTTTAAGGTTTGAATTTTCAGCTAATCAAAAATTGCAAGAGGAGAATAACTAAATCGGTGATTTGTCTCATTCACTTGTCCTGGTCACTGTATCACATGGTTGTGACATTATGGAGCTTGCCAGCTCCATGGCAACGTGGCAGTGATGCTACAAAAGAAAGTGGTTGGTATACCATCCTATTCCTCGATATGTTTGCCTGTCCCTATTTTCCCAAAGGTTGGAATACTGGGTGACAGCAATACCTGTTTAAGTCAGGCAGTAGTTCTTTTTCATCCGTGTGGGACACCTAATGATATGGATAGAATTCAGTTTGAATTTCTGAAGAGAGCCCTGATTGGAGTGGTACCAAGCAGACTTTATGTATTACTAAGTGGGGATCCAGCTGAAGAAGATGATGGAAAATAAGTTTTCAGTTATATTTGTGGATATTGGAGGATCAACAGAGCTTAGTTCTCATTGTCTTGTTTTGAGAGCAGATCTCCTCTGTTTAATATATCAATGAATATTATTTTTACAATATATATACCTAAGTATTATACAATATTTTATTTTCTTATTTAATTTATATATATGAAATTCATTTATTCAGTATTTCATATTTAAAATGCAAAATACATACAGTTCCCAACTTTGAAATCCACTATAACTACCCAGTTTTAGTCCCTTAGTTTAAATCCAAAATTAAGTTTCTTAAGTCCCCGTGACTAGTCATTGCTCCATTATAATGCTATGGGTCGTAAAATAACTGGAGCTGCCTTGAAAGCATTTGTTTCTTCAAGTTAAAAAAACTTCTAATGTATGTATAATGTTCACATCCAAGGACACAGATATTAACCATGGGATTTTCTTTTGATGATTTATTACAATCTAATGTTGAACTGAAACTGCAACTGTATTGAGGGAGTGGACTTCCTGAATAAAACTATGGCTGGCACATCATAATCACCAATGAAACACATCAGTCTTAACATTAAGTGGAAACAAATGAGTCTGAAACAATAAAAAAGGTTATAATGTTGTTTTCCTCTGTATTAAACTGATTTGAAATCTAATAAGGTTGGCTTTCATGTAAGGATAACAGAGATTAGTTAGAAACTGACAGTAAGGCAGGCATGACCTGTAAAAAGAACAGGAGCTAATATTTTATTTCATAATCACTGAAAAAACCTTAACCTTAAAAGAAATCATGTTAAATTTCCATAATAGAAATTAGATTCAAAACAGTCCCGGTTCTCAAGCTCCAGGGAACAAAGTACAAACATTCAATCACCAAGTGTGCATTCAAACCGAATCACAAAGGGTTAAACTTTCTACCAGCTGGACAGCTCTTTTTCCTCTCTCACACACACACACACCATATCACAGTTTTTAGCTTGGGAGTTTAGTCTGATAAATCCTGGCTGTGGCATCATTGCTTAACCAAGTGTGGAAGAATTGTTACTGCTGGCCAGCCTTATCTTTGAACACATCAAGAAAGAACAGCCACCTTCCATATTCCATAAACAAAGAATAATCACCTAAACATCAGAAAAAGCAACAAACCAAGACAGGCCGAGCTGGACAGATGTAACAGGTACAACAAACAACAAAACTAGTGAGTGTCCAACCATCGAACCTTTGAGTGGGGAAAGGGGATTACTTTGTGAAAAACTGGTGATTCATCCTCTGCCTCTTCCACAAGGCCCTAATAGAACGATGGAGTTGATTGGGGTGGTGGGGGGGGGGGGCTCCAACCCAGCCTAGATGGTTTGTTTAGACTGCTGTAACTACAGAGAGAGACAGGCAGTTTAATAGCATAGAATTATACTGAGCATTAATAGCATTTAAATTCCAAGCCCGATCGCCGGAATAGGACTCAGAAAATTATCTAAAACTTTCCAAACAAATCCTCAGCATACTCCTTATTTTGGGGGTGAAGTTCAAGGATACGTGTAAAGCTAATAGGCTTTGCGAATATAACAGATTCAGCAGCAAGAATATTATATTGTCGTTGTTGTTCCTGGACTACAGCATTAGCGAAAGCAGTAACGTTATTGAGAATTAAGTAAAACAGCTATACATTCCAAAGACTGATCAGCCTCTAAGGAAGAGTTTGAAATGGGACAAAAAAAACCCACAAAAAAAGGAACACTACTCATCTAAATCCGAATTATCATTGTCTTCCTCGTTAAAACTACAGCCAACCATCGAACTGCACAGTGCTGTTTTTTTTAATCAGTCACTTGTGACTTCTCCTTTTGATTCAGTCATTGTTTTGCTTGAGCACCTTCACTTTTAAGAACCCCAACAGACTTCATAGCACCATTTGCAGTTAATTCAATCCCCAATTTGGTGGCAGTATCCTGCCATGGACACAAACTGATTCTTTATGCCTCTCATCACAAAACTGTTGCCATTGTCCATTTAACTCTTTCATTCCCGCTCCCATGTTATGTTGCCAAATCAATTACTGAGCTGATTTAACCAATTGGACAGGTTTAAGGACACCTCATGGCCATTCTTCATCACCCAATGTTTTGTTTAGACATCCAGACAGTTTTCTAAAGGCCCCAGACTTTTAGGGAAATTTTTCAAATAATTTCACTAACTGAAGATGGATCATTTGTTCTGTCTATGTACACGATTACATTACATTACATTCCTTACAGTGTGGAAACAGACCCTTCAGCCCAACAAGTCTGCACTGACCCGCCGACGCGCAACCCACCCAGACCCATTCCCCTATCTTTACCCCTGCACCTAACATTAAAGGCAATTTAGCATGGCCAATTCACCTAACCTGCACATTTTTGGACTGTGGGAGGAAACCGGAGCATCTGGAGGAAACCCACAAAGACACGGGGAGAATGTACAAACTCCACACAGTCAGTCGCCTGAGGCGGGAATTGAAGCTGGGTCTCTATAGCACTGTGAGGTCGCAGTGCTAACCAAAATTATTTCAGTTTTATAGCAACTAGTTTTTTAAAAATTACTCACTAATCAGACTTCTACAAAGACTAAGTATTTCACAAAACCTTTTTTAAAATTAACTTTTATTATAAAATATTGCGATATAACTACATTTAAAAAATCAACTTAATAATTTAATAAATAAAAACTCAATCCTTAATTGTGAGAAACAAAACTCACATATTCATAAATTTCAGTCGGAGTCAGATTCTGAAGCAGTGAATTTTATTGATATGTCCTTGCAAGAACGGGTGCCTAATGAGTGAGCATCCCGATCTGAGGGTGACATTCCGATTTGTGCTGCTCAGCTGCATCTCTCGGTCCTCCCCTTTCACCCCATTGGTTACTTTTGCTGTAGCACGTAGCCTATCACAAGCTCTAGCTTCACTCCACCTTTGTCTAGCTTCTCTCCGCCTCTGTTTACTTCTCCCATTACTCTAAGCCTGCTGCCCCTTACTCTTATTTATCTCATTGCTTATATGGGACTATCCTGGCATAGTTTGCTGCCTTCGTGCGATCATCCTGCCAAACTAAATTCCATCTGTTGGCCACATCCCTCCTGAGACTGGCACACTATTCTCCTGTTACTGGTCCATCCCGCTACACGGTCACTCTGCCCTATTAGTCAGAGATAATTCCACCTGTTTTTGCTTCTTATGCTTTCCTATGCCTGGTATATCCTGCTACACAGTCGCTCTGCCCGATGAGTCAGAGCTAATTCGACCTGTTTTCGCTTCTCATTGTCGAGAATTTGGATGCGCAGCCCAATTTTATAATGTAAGCTTTTGCAGAAGCAACACCTGTTCTCTTATTGTGCACAATTTTAACCCGATACCTTACATTAAGTATTATATTTTATTATATTAATAATAACCTATCATTAAAAACTGGGGGCCTCTTGCCTCCCTAAACACTTTAAATATCGTACTTCTTTAATACCTGCCTATTTTGGAACTGTTGAGTGCAACAGCTTCCGAAAATACTGCTGAAAATACAAACATCCAATTTCTGTACAACCTGGAAATGTAAAAAGCTTGGGGGAGATCGAATTTTTTTTCAAAAACTCGGAAATTAATGAAGTTCAAACGATCGAAGTTTTATTTTAAAACTGCAAAGAAACGAAGTTCAAACGATCCGAACCCCGAAAATAAAAGAAAAAAGTTTACGCAATCAAAGTTATTTTTTAAAACCCAAAAATTAACAAGGCTTGGGAATTCAGATTTCAACCCTCCCCTCAGAGTTGAGCAATTTTCGAAGCCCACTGCCCAGAACCAAAGCAGCTTCAACTTCAATTAATCTCTCCCCACTTTGTTTTAACATTTAAGAAGTCCCCCAGACCCAACCCTTGCTCAGGCCGATCCTTTCGGGCTGGACTGGAAAACAAACAGGGAGGGTTCATGTCAGACACCACTTGAATGAGAGGAAAACCAAACGCTTTTAAAATACTCAACAGTGAAGGACATTTAACTCTTACACTGTTCTCAATCTGTCTGAGCCGAAAATGTGTCGTAGCACCAAAATGAAGAACTTACACCCCTCAAGAGGGGCTTCTTGGTTCGAGATTGTTCAAAAGAATCGACACATGTGGTCTGTTCAAAAAGCAAGGGCCATGAGTTTATTGAATTGAAGTACCTTGATGCGATTCTGTCCAGCAACACAGAGATTGAAGCTTCTGTGTTCCGTGGTGAAGTTGGGCAATTCCATTTGAAAATTACACATTATTTATATGTTCTTTAAGAAATAGTACAGTCTTAATTACAAGAAAGACCAATCACATATAGTAAGGTGACATGATTTCCAATGTGGTGATATAATTGAGAACAGGCTAATCCTGTGGTATTCCTTGAAAAAGAAATCTTAATTACATAAATTGTCATCTTATGTGTCAGTTCAGTGTTAGTTCAAATGGGAAATTAGTGCGTCAGGATTCAATTTATGACAACTCTATTGTGCCCTTATCTTTGAATTTCAGCTTAATTCTGCAAATCAGGCCATTTTAAATCAGGAAACCATTTTGGAGTAAATAAAAATCTGCACAAACTTGTTGCCTAATTCAAATTTTAGGTCCTCATAATGGGGAGATTTTGAGTCTCCTCGGTTTAGGGCACTGACTCTGTACTGGCTGGTTAAACGAATATAACCAGGGGATTTAGAGTCTCCTTAGTCAAGGAACTGACTCTGTCCTGGCTGGTTAAAAATATATAACCAGGAGATTTACAGTCTCCTCAGTCAAGGCACTGACTCTGTACTGGCTGGTTAAATATATGTAACCAGGAGATTTTGGCGGCACGGTGGCACAGTGGTTAGCACTGCTGCCTCACAGCGCCAGGGACCTGGGTTCAATTCCAGCCTCAGGCGACTGAATGTGTGGAGTTTGCACATTCTCCCCATGTCTGCGTGGGTTTTCTCCGGGTGCTCCGGTTTCCTCCCACAGTCCAAAGATGTGCAGGTCAGGTGAATTGGCCATGCTAAATTGCCCGTAGTGTTAGGTAAGAGGTAGATGTAGGGGTATGGGTGCGTTGCGCTTCGGCGGGGCGGTGTGGACTTGTTGGGCCGAAGGGCCTGTTTCCACACTGTAAGTAATCTAATCTAATCTAATTTACAGTCTCCTCAGTCAAGGAACTGACTCTGTACTGGCTGGTTAAATATATATAACCAGGAGATTTAGAATCTCCTCTGATCAGAGCACTGACACTGTGTTGTTTGTTTAAATAGAAATAACCAGAAGATTTAGAGTCTCCTCAGTTTGGGGCACTGACTGTGTGTTGGCTGGTTAATTATATATAACCAGGATATTTAGAATCTCCTCAGTTTAGGGAACTGCATCTGTGCTGTCTGTTTAAATATATATAATCAGAAGATTTACACTCTCCTCAGTTAGGGCACTGATTCTGGGCTATCTGATTAAATAAATATATATAACCAGGAGATTTAGAGTCTCCTCAGTTTGGGCACTAACTCTGTGCTGTATGTTTAAATATATATATAAAACCAGGAGATTTAGAGTCTCCTCAGTTTGGGCACTGATTCTGGGCTGATTAAATAAATGTATATAACCAGGTGATTTTGAGTCTCCTCAGTTTAGGGCACTGACTCTGTGTTAGCTGGTTAAATAAATATATAAAACCAGGAGATTTAGTGTCTGCTCACTTTAGGACACTGATTCTATGCTGGCTGATTAAATAAATATACATAACTAGGGGAGTTAGAGTCTGCTAATTCTAGGGCACAGACAATGTGCTGGATGGATAAATATATATAAAACCAGGATATTTCGTGTCTCCTCAGTTAAGGGCACTGACTGTGTGGTGGCTTGATATAACTTTTATAACCAGGACGTTTTGAGTCTTCTTAGTTTGGGGCGCTGATTCTGGGCTGGCTGGTTAAATAAGTAGATATATCCAGGAGATTTAGACTCTGTTCAGTTTAGGGCTCAGACATTGTGCTGGATGGATAAATGCATACATATAAACAGGAGATTTAGAGTCTCCTCAGTTTAGGGTACTGACTCTGTGCTAGCTGGTTAAATAAATATATATAACCAGTAGATTCAAATTCTTCTCTGAGTTTAGAGCACTCATGCTGTGCTGAATGATTTAAAAATATATATAAGAAGATTTCAGGTCTCATCAATTTAGGGCACTGACGCTGTGCTGGCTGGTTAAATAAATATAGATAACCAGGAGATTTAGAGTCTCCTCAGTTTAGGACAATGACTGTGTAGTGGATGGCTAAAATTTTTATAACCAGGATATTTAGAATCTTCTCAGTTTAGGGCACTGACGTTCTGCTGGCTGGTTAAATAATTATATATAACCAGGAGATTCAGATTCTCCTGAGTTTAGATCACTCACTCTGTGCTGGATGGTTAAAAAATATACATAACCAGGAGATTTACAGTCTCCTCAGGTTAGGGCACTGACTCTGTGCTCTGTGTTAAAATATATATAACCAGGAGATTTAAACTCTCCTCATTTTAGGGCACTGACTCTGGGCTGGGCTGGTTAAATAAATATATATAACCAGGAGATTTAGAGTCTCCGCAGCTCAGGGCATTGACTCTGGGCTGGGCTGGTTAAATATATATATATATATCACCAGGAGAATTAAAGTGTATTCAGTTAAGGGCACTGACTCCTGGCTGGCTAATTAAGTACATACATTCAAGAGATTTAGAGTCTTCTCAGCTGTGGGCCCCAGATTCTGAGCTGGCTGGTTAAATAAATATATATATCCAGGAGATTCAGAATCTCCTCAATTTTGGATCCTGCCACTGGGCTTGTTGGTTAATTATCTATGAACTGAAGATTTTGAGTCTCCTCAGTTTAGGGAACTGATTCTCTTCTAGCTGGTTCAATAAATACTTTTGTCCAGGAGATTGAGAGTCTCCTCAGTTTCAGAAACTGACTTTTTGCTGGCTAGTTAAATAAATATATATAACCAGGAGATTCAGAGTTTCCTCAGTCTAAGGCATTGACTTTGTGCTGAATGGTTCAATAAATACATGTAAAACCATGGGATTTAGAGTCTGTTCAGTTTAGGGCACAGACTCTATGATGGATGGTTAAATATATATCACCAGAGATTTAGAGTCTGCACATTATGGGGCACTGACACTGTGCTGGCTGGTTAAATAAATACATATAAACAGGAGATTTAGAGTCTCCTCAGGTTAGGGCATTGACATTCTGCTGGCTGGTTCAATAAGTATATATAACCATTAGATTCAGATTCTCCTCAGCTAAGGGCATTAACTCTGTGCTGTCTGTTTAAATATATATAACCAGGAGATTTAGTGTCTCCTCAGTTTGGGGCACTGACTCTTGGCTGGCTGATGAAATAAATAGATATATCCAGGAGATTTAGTGTCTCCTCAGTTTAGAGCACTGTATCTGTGCCTGCTGTTTTAATTTATATATAACCAGGATATTTAGGGTTTCCCCAGTTTTGGGCACTGACTCTCAACTCTACATTTTAATAGATATATATAACGAGAAAATTTAGAGTCTCCTCAGTTTAGGGCATTGACTCTGTTGGCTGGTTAAATATATATGACCTGGAGATTCAGAGTCTCGTCATTGAAGGGGACTGAGTTTCTGTTGGCTGGTGGAATATATATATATATATATATATATAACCAGGTGAATCAGATTCTCCTCTGTTTAGGGCATTGACTCTGTGCTGGGTGGTTTAATAAATATATATATACCCAGAGATTTAGGGTCTCCTCATGTTTTGGTCACTGACTCTGTGCTGGCTGATTAACTGAATATATGTAACCAGGAGTTGTAGAATCAGCTCATTACAGGGCACTATCTCTGTGCTGGCTGGTTAAATACATCTTTACAATCAGGGGATTTAGTGTCTCCTGAGGTTAGGGCATTGACATTCTGCTGGCTGGTAAAATAAATATATATAACCATTAGATTCAGATTCTCCTCAGTTTAGGGCACTGACTTGGTGTTGGCTGGTTAAATAAATATATAAACAGACGATTTTGGGTCTCCTCAGTTTAGTGCACTGACTCCGTGCTTGCTGATTAAATACAGAAATATAACGAGGAGATTTAGAGTCTCCTCAGTCTCGGGAACTGACATTTTGCTGGCTAGTAAAATAAATATATATAACCAGGAGATTCAGAATCTCCTCTGTCTAGGGCATTGACTTTTTGCTGGATGGTTAATTAAATATATGTAAAACCAGGAGACTTAGAGTCTGTTCAGTTTAGGGTACAGACTCTGTGCTGGCTGGCTAAATATATATCACCAAAGATTTAGAGTCTGCTCATTATGGGGCACTGACACTGTGCTGGCTGGTTAAATAAATATATATATAAACAGGAGATTTAGAGTCTCCTCAGGTTAGGGCATTGACATTCTGCTGGCTGATTAAATAAATATAAAGAACCTGACGATTTAGTGTCTCCTCGGTTTAGGGCACTGACTCTGTGCGAGATGATTAATTAAATATAACCTGGAGATGTAGAGACTCCTCATTTTAGAGTCTGCTCGTTATAGAGCATTGACCCTGTGCTGGCTGGTTAAATACAGAAATATAACCAGGAGATTTAGAGTCTCCTCATTTTAGGGCGCTGACTCTGTGCTGGTTGATTAAATATATAAATGTAATGAGGAGATTTAGAATCTTCTCAGTTAATGCACTGACTCTGCACTATCTGGTTGAATATATATAACCAGGGGATTTAGATTCTCCTCATTTTAGGGCACTGACCATGAGCTGGTGGGTTAAATAAATAGATATAACTAGGAGATTTAGAGTCGCCACAAAACCAGGAGATTTAGAATCTCCTCAATGTGGGTGGCACGGTGGCACAGTGGTTAGCACTGCTGCCTCACAGTGCCAGAGACCCAGGTTTGTTTCCCGTCTCAGGTGACTAACTGTGTGGAGTTTGCACATATCCAGGAGATTTAGAGTCTCCTCAGTTTCAGAACTGACTTTTTGCTGGCTAGTTAAATAAATATATATAACTAGGAAATTCAGAATCTCCTGAGTATAGGGAATTGACTTTGTCCTGAATGGTTCAATAAATATATGTAAAACCAGGAGATTTAGAGTCTGTTCAGTTTAGGGCACAGACTCTATGATGGATGGTTGAATATATATCACCAAAGATTTAGAGTCTGCACATTATGGGGCACTGACACTGTGCTGGCTGGTTAAATAAATATATATATAAACAGGAGATTTAGAGTCTCCTCAGGTTAGGGCATTGACATTCTTCTAGCTGGTTAAATAATTATATATAACCACTAGTTTCAGATTCTCCTCATTTTTGGGCAGTGACGCGGTATTGGCTGGTTAAGTGTATAGAACAGTATTTAGAGTCTCCTCAGCTAAGGGCATTAACTCTGTGCTGTCTGTTTAAATATATATAACCAGGAGATTTAGTGTCTCCTCAGTTTGGGGCACTGACTCTGGGCTGGCTGGTTAAATAATTAGATATATCCAGGAGATTTTGTGTCTCCTCAGTTAAGGGCACTGACTCTGTGCTGTCTGTTTTAATATATAAATATGTAATCAGGATATTTAGGATTTCCCCAGTTTTTGGCACTGACTCTCAACTCTACATTTTAATAAATATAGAAAACAAGGAAAATTAGAGTCTCCTCAGTTTAGGGCACTGATTCTGTTGGCTGGTTAAATATATATGACCTGGAGATTCAGAGCCTCGTCATTGAAGGGGACTGAGTTTCTGCTGGCTGGTGGAATAAAAATATATATAAATCCAGCTGATTCGGATTCTCCTCACTTTAGGGCATTGACTCTGTGCTGGGTGATTAAATAATCATATATACACAGAAGATTGAGGGTCTCCTCATGTTTAGGTGACTGACTCTGTGCTAGCTGATTAAATGAATATATGTAACCAGGAGACGTAGAGTCAGCTCATTAAAGGGCACTATCTCTGTGCTGGCTGGTTAAATACATCTTTACAACCAGGGGATTTAGTGTCTCCTCAGTTTACTGCACTGACTCAATGCTGTTCATTTAAATATATATAACCAGGGTATTTAGAGTCTCCTCAGTCTAGGGACTGACTCTGTGCTGGATGGTTTAATAAATAAATATAAGCAGCACATTTAGACTCTGCTCATTATAGGGCATTGACCCTGTGCTGGCTGGTTAAATGCTGAAACAGTACCAAGATATTTAGAGTCTCCTCAGTTTGGGGCACAGACTCTGTGCACGCAGGTTAAATATATATAACCAGGAGATTTAGAGTCTACACATTTTAAGGCCCCGACTCTGTGCGAGATGGTTAATTAAATATAACCTGGAGATGTAGAGACTCCTCATTTTAAGGCACTGACTGTGAGGTGGCTGGTTAAAACTTTTATAACCAGGATATTGAGAGTCTCCACAGTTTGGGGCACTGACTCTGGGCTGGCTGGTTAAATGAATAGATATAACCAGGAGATTTAGAACCTGTTCAGTTTAGGGCACTGACTCTGTGCCTTCTGGTTAAATATATAAAACCTGTATATTTAGCGTCTCCTCAGTTTTGGGCACTCTCTCAGTTCTGGCTGATTAAATAAATATATATATATATATCCAGGAGATATAGAGTCTCCTCAGTTTAGGGCACAGACTCGGAGCTGGCTGTTTAAATATATATAACCAGGAGACTGAGAGTCTCCTCAGTTTATAGCACTGACTGTGGGCTGGTGCCTTAAATAAATATATATAACTAGGAGATTTGCAGTCTCCTCAGTTTAGGGCTCAGAGTATGTGCTGGATGGATTAATACATATATATAGCTAGGAGATTTCGAGTCTCCTCAGTTTAGGACACTGCCTCTTTGCTGTCTGTTTAAATACATACATCCAGGATATTTAGAGTCTCCTCAGTTTGGAGCACTGACTCTGGGCTGGCTGGGTCAATATACATAACCAGGAGATGTAGACAATCCTCACTTTAGGTTACTGAATCTGTGCTGGCTGGTTAAATATATGCATGTAACCAGCAGATTTAAATTCTGTTTGATTTAGTACACTGACTCTGTGCTGGCTGGTTAAATAAATATTTATAACCAGGAGATTTAGCATCTCCTCAGTCAGGGCACTGACTCTGCGCTGTCTCTTTCAATGTATATAGCCAGCGGGTTAGAGTCGCCTTAGTTTGGGATACTGATTCTGGGCTGGCTGGCTGGTTAAACAAATATATATTATCAGGAGATTTAGAATCTACTCAGTTAAGCGCACTGAGTCTGTGCTGTCTGTTTAAATATATATAACCAGGAAATTTAGAAACTCCTCAGTTTAGGGCACTGCTTATGGGCTAGCTGTTTAAATTAACAGATGTAACCAGGACATTTCGAGTCTGCTCATATTGGGGCATTGTTTCTATGCTAGCTGATTAAATAAATATATAACCAGGAGATTTAGACTCCTTATTTTTAGGGCAATGACTGTGTGGTGGCTGGTTATTTTTTTGTAAACAGAGTATTTAGAGTCTCCACAGTTTGGGACACTGACTCTGGGTTGACTGGTTAAATAAATAGATATAACTAGAATATATAGAATCTTCTCAGTTTAGGAGCCTGACTCGGTGTTGGTTGGTTAAATATATATAACCAGGATAATTACAGTCTCCTCAGTTTAGGTCACTGACTTGCTGCTGGCTGGTTAAATAAATATATATAACCAGGATATTTAGCATCTCTTCAGTTTAGGGCACTGTCTTTGTGTTAGCTGGTTAAACAAATATATACTACCAGGAGCTTTAGAGTCTACTAAGTTAAGAGCACTGAGTCTGGGCTGGCTGATTAAATATATATATAACCAGGAAATTTAGAAACTCCTCAGTTTAGGGCACTGATTGTAAGCTGTCTGTTTAAATAAATATATGCAAACAGGACATTTAGAGTCTGATCATTATAGGGCACAGACTCGGTGCTGGCTGGTTAAATATATATAACCAGGAGACTGAGAGTCTCCTCAGTTTATGGCACTGACTGTTGGCTGGCAGCTTAAATAAATATATATATAACTAGGAGACTTACAGTCTCCCCAGTTTAGGGTTCAGACTATGTGTTGAATGGATTAATACATATATATAGCCAGGAGATTTCAAGTCTCCTCAGTTTGGAGCACTGACTCTGGGCTGGCTGGGTCAATATACATAATCAGGAGATGTAGAGAATCCTCACTTTAGGTCACTGACTCTGTGCTGGCTGCTTAAATATATGCATGTAACCAGCAGATTTAAATTCTGTTCAATTTAGGGCACTGACTCTGTGCTAGCTGGTTAAATGTATTTTGCCAGGAGGGTTAGAGTCTCCTCAGTTTGGGATACTGACTCTGGGCTGGCTGCTTAAACAAATAGATATAACCAGGAGGTTTAGTGTCTGTCAATTTAGTGTAATGGCTCTGTGCCTGCTGTTTATATAAAAATAACCAGGATATTTAGGGTTTCCCCAGTTTTGGGCACTGACTCTCAACTCTACGATTAAATATACATATATAACGACGAGATTCGAATCTCTTCAGTTAATGCACTGACTCTGCGCTATCTGGTTAAATGTATATAACCAGGAGATTTACATTCTCCTCATTTTGGGGCACTGATTGTGGGCTGGCGGATAAAATAAATAGATATAACCAGGAAATTTAGAGTTGCCTCAGTTTAGGGCTCAGACTATGTGCTGAATTTATAAATATATATAAATTACCAGGAGATTTAAATTCTCCTCAGTTTGGGCACTGACTCTGTGTAAGCTGGTTAAACAAATATGTATAACCTGGAGATTTAGAGTCTCCTCAGGTGAGGGCACTGACTCTGTGCTGTCTGTTTAAATGTATATAACCACGAGATTCAGATTCTCCTCAGTCAAGGCAGAGACTCTGTGCAGGATGGTTAAATAAACATCCATATCCAGGAGATTTACATTCTCCACACGTTAGGGCACTGACATTGTGCTGGCTGGTTACATAAATATATATATAATCAGGAGATTTAGAGTCTCCTCAGTTTAGGGCACTCTCTCTGTGCTGGCTGGTTTAATATATATAACCAGGAGATTTAGAGTCTGCACAGTTATGGGCACAGCCAGCACATTGTCTGAACCCTAAAATGAGCAGACTCTACATCTCCTGGTTATATATTGATTTACCCAGCCAGTCCAGAATCAGTGCCCCAAACTGAGGAGACTCTAAATGTCCTGGTTACATATATTTATTTAACCAACCAACACAGAGTCAGCATTGACTTTATGCTGGCTGACTAATTTCTAAACAACAGGAGATTTAGAGTGGTCTCTGTAAAGGGCACTGTCTCTGTGCTGTCTGTTTAAATATATATAACCAGAAATTTAGAGTCTCCTCAGTTTAGGGCACTGTCTCTGTGCTGGTGGGTTAATTAAATATAGTTATAACTAAAAGATTTCGAATCTCCTCAGTTTAGGGCTCAGACTACGTGCTGGATGGATAAATACACATAAATAACCAAGAGTTTGAGTCTCCTCAGTTTAGGGCACTGACTCTGTGCTGTCTGGTTAATTATATGTAACCAGGAGATTGAGAGTCTCCTCAGTTTTGGGCACTGACTTTCTCCTGGTTTTATATCTATGTATTTATTTTCCATCACATAGTCTGAGCCCTAAACTGAGGTGACTCTAAATCTCCTGGTTATATATTTATTTAACCCGCCAGCTTCAGTCAGTGCCCGAAACTAAGGAGACTCGAAATATCCTGGTTATATGTTTTTACTTAACTATCCAGCTCAGTGTCAGTGCCCTACAATGAGCAGGTTCAAAATCTCCTGGTGATGTATATTTATTTAGTCAGCCAGCACAGATTCAGTGCCCCAAAATGAGGAGACTCTAAATCTCCTGGTTGTGTATATTTAACCAGCCAACACAGTCAGTGCCCTAACCTGAGGAGACAGTAAATCTCCTGATTATGCTGCCTGGTTAAATAAATATATAGAGTCAGTGCCCTAAACTGAGGAGACTCTGAATCTCCTGGTTTTATATATTTAAACATCAGCACAGAGTCAATGCCCTAAACTCAGGAGATTCTAAATCTGCTGGTTATATATCTATATAGCACATAGTCTGAGCCCTAAACTGAGGAAACTGTAAATCTCCTCGTTGTATAAATGTATGTAACCCGCCAGTCCACAGTCAGTAGCCTAAGCTGAGGAGACTCTATATCTCCTGGTTATATATATGGACAGCGCAGAGTCAGTGCCCTTTAATGAAGAGAATCTAAATCTCTTGGTTTTAGATATTTATTTAACCAACCAGCACAAAGTCGGTGCCCTATAATGGGCAGAATCTAAATCTCGTGGTTGTACATATTTATTTAATCAACCAGCATAGAATCAGTGCCTTAAAATGAGGAGACTCTAAATCTCCTGTTATAAAAATTTATTGAACAAGCCAGCACAGCGTCAGTGCCATAAACTGAGAAGACATTAAATCTCCTGATTATATGTATTTATTTAACCAGCCAGCAGAATGTCAGTGCCCTAATCTGAGGAGTCTATAAATATTCTGGTTATACATATTTAACCAGACATCACAGATTCAGTGCCCTGAAGTGAGGAGACTCTAAATCTCCTGGTTACATGTATTTATTTAACTCACCAGCAGAAAGTCAGTGCCCTAAACTGAGAAGACTCTAAATCTCCTGGTTATATATATTAAACCAGCCAATACAAAGTCAGTGCCCTAAACTAGAGACTCTAAATCATCTGTTTGTATATGTTTATTTAACCAGCCAGCCCAGAGTCAATGCCCCAAACTGAGGAGACTGTAAATATTCACGTTTTAAAAAGTTTAACCAGCCTCCATACAATCAGTGCCCGAAACTGAGGAGATTCTAAATCTCCGGGAAATATCTTTTTAAACAGCCAGCACAGAGACAGTCCACTAAACTGAGGAGAGGGAAAATCTCCGGGTTAGATATATATATTAAACAGGCCAGCGCAGAGACAGTGCCCGAAACTAAGGAGAGTGTAAATCTCCTGGTAATATATATTTAACCAGCCAGTGCAGATTGAGTGCCCTAAACTGAGGAGAGTGTAAACCTCCTGGTTATATATATTTTACAAGACAGTGCAGAATCATTGCCCTAAACTGAGGAGAGTGTAAATCTGCTGGATATATATGTTTTACCAGCCAGCACAGAGTCAGTGCACAAAACTGAGGAGAGTGTAAATCTCCTGGTTACATATATTTAACCAGCTAGCACAGAGTCATTGCACTAAACTGAGGAGCGTATAAATCTCCCGGTAATATATATTTAACCAGCCAGCACAAAGTCAGTGCCATAAACTGAGGAGAGGGTAAATCTCCTGGTTTCAAGTATATATATTTAACCAGCCACCACAGAGTCATTGCCTTAAACTGAGGAGAGTGTAAACTCCTGCTTATAGATATCTAAATAGCCAGCACAGACTCAGTGCCCTAAATTGAGTCGAGTGTAAATCTCCTGGTTATGTATACTGAACCAGCCAACATTGAGTCATTGCCCTAAACTTAGAAGAGGGGAAATCTCCCGGATATCAATTTAAACAACCAGCACAGAGTCTGTGTCCTAAACTGAGGAGAGGGTAAATCTCCAGGTTATATATATTTAACCAGCCAGCACAAAGTCAGTGTCCTAAACTGAGGAGAGGGTAAATCTCCAGGTTATATATATTTAACCAGCCAGCACAAAGTCAGTGCCCGAAACTGAGGAGAGGGTAAATCTCCTGGCTATATATATTCAACCACCCAGCAGAGTCAGTGCTCTGCACTGAGGAGAGTGTAAATATCCTGGTTATATATATTTAACCAGACAGTACAGATTCAGTGATCTAAACTGAGGAGAGGGTAAATCCCCTAGTTATAAATATTGAACCAATCAGCACAGAGTCAGTGCCCTAAACTGAGGAGAGTGTAAATCTCCTGGTTAGATACATTTAACCAGCCAGCACAGATTCAGTACCATAAACTGAGGACAGCTTAAATCTCCTGGTAATATATGTTGAAACATCGAGCGCAGAGACAGTGCCCTGAACTGAGGAGAGGGTAAAACTCCCGGTTATATACATTTAACCAGCCAGCACAGACTCATTGCCCTAAACTGAGGACAGCGAAAAGCTCCTAGATATATAAATTTAAACAGTCAGCGCAGAGTCAGTGGCCTAAACTGAGGAGAGTGTCAATCTTCTGGTTATATCTATTTAACCAGCCAGCACAGAGTCAATGCCTTAAACTGAGGAGAGTGTAAAACACCAAGTTATATATATTTAAACAGCCAACACAGAGTCATTGCCCTAAACCGAGGAGAGGGTAAGTCACCTGGTTATATATATTTAACCGGCCAGCACATATTCAGTGCCCGAAACTGAGGAGAGTTTAAATCTCCTGGTTATATATATTCAACCAGCCAGAACAGTGTCATTGCACTAACCTGAGGAGAGAGTAAATCTCCTGGCTGTATATATTTAACCAGCCAGCACAGATTCAGTGCCCTAAATTGAGGACAGGGTAAATATCCTAGGTTATACATATTCAACGAGCCAGCACTGAGTCAGTACCCTAAACTGAGGAGAGGGGAAATCTCCTGGTTATATATATTTAACCAGCCAGCACAGCGTCAGTGCCCGAAACTGAGGAATGTGTAAATCTCCTGGTTATATCTTTTCATCCAATCAGCACAGAGTAAGTGCCCTGAACAGAGGAGAGGAGAAATCTCCTGGTTTTATATATAGTTCACAAGCCAGCACAGAGTCATTGCCCTAAACCGAGGAGAGTGTAAATCTCCTGGTTATATATATTTAACCAGCCAGCACAGAGTCAGTGCCCTAAACTGAGGAGAGCATAAATCTCCTGGTGATATATATTTAAATATCCAGTGCAGAGTCAGTGCCCAAAACAGAGGCGAATGTACATCTCCTAGTTATATATATTTAACCAACTAGCACAGAGTCAGTGCTATACACTGAGGAGAGTGTAAATCTCCTCGTTCTATAAATTTTACCAGACAATTCACAGTCAGTGCCCTAAACTGAGCAGAGTGTAAATCTCCTGGCTATATATATTTAACGAGCCAGCACATATTCAGGGCCATAAACTGGGGAGAGAAGAAATCTCCTTGTTATATATTTTTAACCAGCCAGCACAGAGTCAGTGCCCTAAACTGAGGAGAGGATAAATCTCCTGCTTATAGATATTTAAACAGCCAGCACAGAATCAGTGCCCATAACTGAGGAGAGTTTAAATCTCCTGGTTTTCTATATTAAACCAGCCAGAACAGAGTAATTGCACTAAACTGAGGAGAGTGTAAATCTCCTGGTGATATATATTTAACCAGCCAGCACAGATTCAGTGCCCTAAACTGAGGTGAGTGTAAATCTCCTGGTTATATATATTTAACGAGTCAGCACAGAGTCAGTGACCTAAACTGAGGAGAGGGTACATATCCTGGTTAAATATATTTAACCAGCCAGCACAAAGTCAGTGCCCTAAACTGAGGAGAGGGTAAATCTCATGGTTATATATATATATATTTAACCAGCCAGCACAGAGTCAATGCCCGAAACTGAGGATAGTGTAAATCTCCTGGCTATATATATTCAACCAGCCAGCAGAGTTCAGTGCCCTGTACTGAGGAGAGTGTAAATCTCCTGGTTATATATATTCAACCAGCCAGCACAGAGTCATTGCCCTAAACTGAGGAGAGTGTAAATCACCTGGACATATATATTGAATCAGCCAACACAGAGTCGTTGCCCTAAACTGTGGACAGTGTAAATCTCCTGGTAATATATATTTAACCAGCCAGCACAGACTTAGTGCCCTTAACAGAGGAGACTTTAAATCTCCTGGTTAAATATATATTAAACCAGCCAGCACCGAGTCAGTGCCTTAAACTGAGGAGAGTGCAAATATCCTGGTTAAATACATTTAAACAGCCAGCACAGTTTCAGTGACCTAAATTGAGGAGAGTGTAAATCTTCTGGTTATGTTTATTCAACCAGACAGCACAGACTTAGTGCCCTAAACTGTGCAGACGGTAAGTCTGCTGGTTGAATATATATTTAACCAACCTGCACAGAGACATTGCCCTAAACCGCGGAAAATGTAAATATCCTGGTTATATAAATTTAAACAGCCAGCACAGATCATGTGCCCTGGACTGAGTAGAGGGTAAATCTCCTCGTTATATATATTTGTCCAGCCAGCACAGAGTCAGTACCCTACACTGAGAACAGTGTAAATCGCCTGCTTATATATGTTTAAACAACCAGCATGGAGTCAGTGCCCGAAACTGAGGAGAGTGTAAATCTCCGGGTTGTATGTATTTAACCAGCCAGCTTTGAGTCAGTGCCCTAAACTGAGGAGACTGTAAATCTCCTGGCTGGATATATTCAACCAGCCAGCACACATTCATTGCCCGAAACTGAGGAGAGGGTAAATCCCCTTGTTGTATATTTTTAACCTGCCAGCACAGAGTCATTACCCTAAAATGAGGAGAGTGTAAATCTTCTGGTTACATATATTTAACCAGATAACACAGAGTCACTGCCCTAAACTGAGGAGAGTGTAAATCTCCTGGTTATATATATTTAACAAGCCAGCACAGACTTAGTGCCCTTAACAGAGCAGACTTTAAATCTCCTGGTTAAATATATATTAAACCAGCCAGCACAGAGTCAATGCCCTAAACTGAGTAGAGTGTAAACCTCCAGGCTAAAGATATTGAACCAGCCAGCAGAGTCAGTGCCACAAACTGAGGAGAGAGTAAATCTCTTGGCTATATATATTCAACCAGCCAGCAGAGTCAGTGCCCCAAACTGAGGAGAGAGTAAATCTCTTGGCTATATATATTCAACCAGCCAGCAGAGTCAGTGCCCTGAACTGAGGGGAGTGTAAATCTCCTGGTTATATATATTTAACCAGCCAGTACAGAGTTAGTGATCTAAACTGAGGAGAGTGCAAATCCCCTGGTTATATATATTGAATCAGCCAACACAGAGTCATTGCCCTAAACTGTGGACAGTGTAAATCTCCTGGTGATATATATCTAACCAGCCAGCACAGACTTAGTGCCCTGAACAAAGCAGACTTTAAATCTCCTCGTTAAATATATATTAAACCAGCCAGCACCGAGTCAGTGCCTTAAACTGAGGAGAGTGCAAATATCCTGGTTAAATACATTTAACCAGCTAGCACAGTTTCAGTGACCTAAATTGAGGAGAGTGTAATTCTTCTGGTTATGTATATTCAACCAGACAGCACAGACTTAGTGCCCTAAACTGTGCAGACGATAAGTCTGCTGGTTGAATATATATTTAACCAGCCAGCACAGAGTCATTGCCCTAAACGGAGGAGAGTGTAAATCTCCTGGTTATATAAATTTAAACAGCCAGCACAGATCATGTGCCCTGGACTGAGTAAGGATAAATCTCCTGGTTATATATATTTTACCAGCCAGCACAGAGTCAGTACCCGACACTGAGGAGAGTGTAAAACACCTGGTTATATATATTTAAACAGCCAGCACACATTCATTGCCCGAAACTGAGGAGAGGGTAAATCCCCTTGTTATATATTTTTAACCAGCCAGCACAGAGTCATTGTCCTAAAATGAGGAGAGTGTAAATCTCCTGGTTATATATATTTAACCAGCCAGCACCGAGTCATTGTCTTCAACTGAGGAGAGCGTAAATCTCCTAGGTTGTATATACTCAACGAGCCAGCACAGAATCGGGGTGCCCGAAACTGAGGTGAGAGTAAATCTCCTGGTTATATATATTTAACGAGCCAGCGCAGAGTCAGTGCCCGAAACTGAGGAGAGTGTAAATCTCCTGGCTGGATATATTCAACCAGCCAGCACACATTTAGTGCCCTAAACTGAGGAGAGGGTAAATCCCCTGGTTGTACATATTTAACCTGCCAGCACAGATCCATTGCCTGAAACTGAGGAGAGTGTAAATCTCCTGGTGATATATATATATTTTAACAGCCATCACAGAGTCATTCCCCAAAACTGAGGAGAGTATAAATCTTCTGGTTATATATATTTAACGAGATAACACAGAGTCAGTGCCCTAAACTGAGGAGTGTGTAAATCTCCTGGTTATATATATTTAACTAGCCAGCACCGAATCATTGCCTTAAACTGAGGAGAGTGTAAAACACCTGGTTATATATATTTAAACAGCCATCACAGAGTCATTGCCCTAAACTGAGAAGAGTGTAAATCTTCAGGTTACATATATTTAACCAGATAACACAGAGTCATTGCCCGAAACTGAGGAGAGTGTAAATCTCCCGGATATCAATTTAAACAGCTAGCACAGAGTCATTGCCCTAAACTGAGGAGAGTGTAAATATTCTTGTTATATATATTTAAACAGCCAGCACAGAGTCAGTGCCCTAAACTGAGGAGAGGGTAAATCCCCTGGATATATATATTGAATCAGCCAACACAGAGTCGTTTCCCTAAACTGTGGACAGTGTCAATCTCCTGGTTATATATATTTAACCAGCCAACACAGACTTAGTACCCTTAACAGAGTAGACTTTAAATCTCCTGGTTATATATATATTTAACCAGCCAGCACCGAGTCAGTGCCTTAAAATGAGGAGAGTGCAAATATCCTGGTTAAATACATTTAACCAGCCAGCACAGATTCAGTGACCTAAATTGAGGAGAGTGTAAATCTTCTGGTTATGTTTATTCAACCAGACAGCACAGACTTAGTGCCCTAAACTGTGCAGACGGTAAGTCTGCTGGTTGAATATATATTTAACCAGCCAGCACAGAGTCATTGCCCTAAACCGCGGAGAGTGTAAATCTCCTGGTTATATAAATTTAAACAGCCAGCACAGATCATGTGCCCTGGACTGAGTAGAGGGTAAATCTCCTGGTTATATATATTTTACCAGCCAGCACAGAGTCAGTACCCAACACTGAGAACAGTGTAAATCCCCTGGTTATATATGTTTAACCAACCAGCATGGAGTCAGGGCCCGAAACTGAGGAGAGTGTAAATCTCCTGGCTGGATATATTCAACCAGCCAGCACAGAGTCATTGCCCTAAACTGAGAAGAGTGTAAATCTTCAGGTTACATATATTTAACCAGATAACACAGAATCTGTGCCCTAAACGAGGAGAGTGTAAATCTTCTGGTTATAAATTTTCAACCAGCCAGCACAGATCCATTGCCCGAAACTGAGGAGAGTGTAAATCTCCTGGTTATATATGTTTTAACAGCCCGCACAGAGTCAGTGCCCTAAACTGAGGAGAGGGTAAATCTCCTGGTTATATATATTTAACCAGCCACACAAAGTCAGTGCCCTAAACTGAGGAGAGTGCAATTATCCTGGTTATATAAATTTAAAAACCCCGCACAGATCATGTGCCCGAAACTGAGGAGAGTGGAAATCTCCTGGTTATATATATTTAACCAGCCAGTACAGAGTCAGTAATCTAAACTGTGGAGAGTGTAAAAAACCTGGTTATATATATTTAAACAGCCAGCACCGAGTCAGTGCCCTAAACTGAGGAGAGTGTAAATCTCCTGGTTATATATATTTAAACAGCCAGCACCGAGTCATTGCCTTAAACTGAGGAGAGTGTAAAACACCTGGTTATATGTATTTAAACAGCCAGCACAGAGTCATTGTCCTAAACTGAGGAGAGTGTAAATCTCCTGGTTATATATATTTAACCAGCCAGCACAGATTGAATGCCATAAACTGAGGATAGGGTAAATCTCCTAGTTTATATATACT
Organism: Chiloscyllium punctatum; assembly: GCF_047496795.1. Lineage (NCBI taxonomy): Eukaryota > Metazoa > Chordata > Chondrichthyes > Orectolobiformes > Hemiscylliidae > Chiloscyllium > Chiloscyllium punctatum. Next base: position 69,766,624 of record NC_092751.1, on the reverse strand, counting down.
CAACGAGCCAGCACAGAATCAGTGCCCGATACTAAGGTGAGAGTAAATCTCCTGGTTATATATATTTAACGAGCCAGCTCAGAGTCAGTGACCGAAACTGAGGATAGTATAAGTCTCCTGGCTAGATATGTTCAACCAGCCAGCACACACTCAGAGCCCAAAACTGAGGAGAGGGTAAAACCCCTTGTTGTATATATTTAACTAGCCAGCACAGAGTCATTGACCTAAATTGAGGAGAGCGTAAATCTTCTGGTTACATATATTTAAACAGCCAGCACAGAGTCATTGCCCTAAACTGAGGAGAGTGTAAATTTCCTGGTTATATATATTTAACCTGCCAGCACAGAGTCATTGCCCTAAACTGAGAAGAGTGTAAATCTCCCAGTTATCAATTTAAACAGCCAGCACAAAGTCAGTGCCCTAAACTGAGGAGAGGGTAAATCTCCCGGTTATATATATATTTAACCAGCCAGCACAGAGCCAATGGCCAAAACGGAGGAGAGTGGAAATCTCCTGGTTATATATATTCAACCAGCCAGAAGAGTCAGTGCCCTAAACTGAGGAGAGGGGAAATCTCCTGGTTATATATATTTCACCAGACAGCACAGAGTCAGCGCCCGAAACTGAGGACAGTGTAGATCTTCTGGTTATATATATTTACACAAGCAGCACAGTGCCATTGCCCGAAACTGAGGAGCAATGAAATCTCCTTGTTATATACATTTAACCAGGCAGCACGGAGTCAGTGCCCGATACTGAGGAATGTGTAAATCTCCTGGTTATTTGTATTCATCTAGTCAGCACAGAGTAAGTGCCCTAAACTGAGGAGAGGGGATATCTCCTGGTTATATATATTTAAACAGCCAGCACAGAGTGAGTGCCCTGAACAGAGGAGCGGGGACATCTCATGGGTATATATATTCAACCAGACAACACAGTGTCAGTGCCCTAAACTGACTAGAGTGTAGATCTCCTGGTTTTATATATATTTCACAAGACAGCACAGATTTCCTTCACCTAAACTGTGGAGAGTGAAAATCTCCTGGGTATATATATTTAAAAGTCCAGCACAGAGTCATTGCCCTAAACTGAGGAGAGTGTAATTCTCCTGGTTATATCTATTTAACCAGCCAGCGCAGAGTCAGTGCCCTAAACTGAGGAGAGAATAAATCTCCTGGTTATAGATATTTAAACAGCCAGCACAGAATCAGTGCCCACAACTGAGGAGAGTGCAAATCTCCTGGTTAAAAATATTTAAACAGCCAGCACAGAGTCAGTGCCCTAAACTGAGGAGAGGGTAAATCTCCTTCTTATATATATTTAAACAGTCAGCGCAGAGGCATTGCCCTAAACTGAGGAGAGTGTAAATCTTCTGGTTATATATATTTAACGAGATAACACAGTGTCAGTGCACTAAACTGAGGAGAGTGTAAATCTCCTGGTGATATATATTTAACCAGCCAGCACAGAGTCATTGCCCTAAACTGAGGAGAATGTAAATATTCTGGTTTTATATATTTAACCAGATAACACAGACTCAATGCCCGAAACTGAGAAGAGTGTAAATCACCTGGTTATATATACTTCACCAGACAGCACAGAGTCAGTGCTCTAAACTGAGGAAAGCGAAAATCTCCTGGTTGTATAAATTGCAAAAGCCAGCACAGAGTCATTGCCCGAAACTGAGGAGTGTGCAAATGTCCTGGTTATATATATTTAACCAGCCAGCTCAACGTCGTTGCCCTAAACTGAGGAGAGAGTTATTCTCCTGGTTATATATATTTATACAACCAGCACAGTGTCATTGCCCTAAACTGAGGAGATGTAAATCTCCTGGTTATATATATTTAACCAGCCAGCACAGAGTCAATGCCCTCAACTGAGGAGATGTAAATCTCCTGGTTATATATATTTCACCAGACAGCACAGAGTCAGTGCTCTAAACTGAGGAAAGCATAAATCTCCTTGTTGGATAAATTTCAAAAGCCAGCACAGAGTCATTGCCTTAAACTGAGGAGAGTGTAATTCTCCTGGTTATATATATTTATACAACCAGCACAGTGTCATTGCCCAAAACTGAGGAGAGGGGAAATCTCCTGGTTATATATTTTTAACCAGCCAGCACGGAGTCACTTCCCCAAACTGAGGAGAGTGTAAATCTCCTTCTTATATATATTTTAGCATCCAGCACAAAGTCAATGCCGTAAACTGAGGTGAGTGTAAATCTCCTAGTTATACATATTCAAACAGCCAGCAGTGTCAGTGCCCTTAACTGAGGAGAGTGTAAATCTTCTGGTTATATATATTCAACCAGCCAGCACTGAGTCAGTGCCCTAAATTGAGGAGAGGGGAAATCTCCTGGTTATATATATTTCACCAGCCAGAACAGAGTCAGTGCCCAAAACTGAGGAGAGTGTAAATCTCCTGTTTATATATATTTAGCCAGTCAGAACAGAGTAGGTGCCCTCAACTGAGGAGAGGGGAAATCTCCTGGTTATATATATTTAACCAGCGAGCGCAGATTCCGCCCCCTAAACTGAGGAGAGGGGAAATCTCCTGGTTATATATTTTTAACCAGCCAGCACGGAGTCACAACCCAATCCGACGAGAGTGTAAATCTCCTGGTTATATATATTTTAGCAGCCAGCACAAAGTCAATGCCCTAAACTGAGGAGAGGGTAAATCTCCTGGTTATATATATTTACCCAGGCAGCACGGAGTCAGTACCCGAAACTGAGGAATGTGTAAATCTCCTGGTTATATATATTTAGCCAGTCAGCACAGAGTAAGTGCCCTAAATCGAGTAGAGGGGAAATCTCCTGGTTATGTATATTTTATCAGCCAACACAGTGTCATTGCATTAAGCTGAGGAGAGTATAAATCTCCTGGAATATATATATTTAACCAGCCAGAACAGATTCAGTGACCTAAACTGAGGAGAGTGTAAACTCCTGGATATAAATATTTAAGCAGCCAGCACAGAGTCATGGCCCTAAACTGAGGACAGCGATAATCGCCTGGTTATATATATTTAAACAGCCAGCACAGACTCAGTGCCCTAACTGAGGAGAGTGTAAATCTCCTGGCTATATATATTCAACCAGCCAGCAGAGACTGTGCCCTAAACTGAGGAGAGTGTAAATGTCCTGGTTGTATATATTTAACCAGCCAGTACAGAATCAGTGCCCGAAACTGAGGAGAGGGTAAATCCCCTTGTTATATATATTTAACCAGCCAGCACAGAGACATTGCCTTCACTGAGGAGAGTGTTAATCTCCTGGCAACATATATTTAAACAGTCAGCACAGAGTCAGTGACCTAAACTGAGGAGAGTATAAATCTCCTAGTTATATATATTCAACCAGCCAGCACAGAGTCTATGCCCTAAACTGAGGAGAGGGGAAAACCCCTGGTGATATATATTTAAATATCCAGCGCTGAGTTAGTGCCCAAAAAGGAGGAGAGGGTAAATCTGGTTATATATATTTAAACAGCTAGTACACAGTCCTTGCACTAACCTGAGGAGTGCGTAAATCTCCTGGTTATATATATTTAACTAGACATCACAGTGCCAGTGAACAAAACTGACGAGAGTGAAAATCTCCTGGTTATATATATTTAACCAGCAGACACAGACTCTGTGACCTAAAGTGAGGAGACGGTAAATCTATGGTATTATATATATATATTTAATGAGTCTGCACATAGTCATTGCCCTTAACTGAGGAGATTGTAAATATCGTGGTTTTATATATATTTTAATTAGCCAGCGCAGAGTCAGTGCCAAAAACTGAGGAGAGCATAAATTTTCTGGTTATATATATTTAACCAGACAACACAGACTCAGTGACCTAAACTAAGGAGAGTGTAAATCTTCCGGTTATATTGATTCAACCAGCCCACACAGAGTCAGTACCCTCAACTGAGGAGAGGGTAAGTCTCCTGGTTATATATGTATTACCGGACAGCACTGATTCAGTGCCCTAAACTGAGGAGAGGGTAAATCCGCTGGTTATATATATTTAACGAGCCAGCACAGAGTCATTGCCCTAAACTGAAGAGAGTGAAAATCTCCTGGTTATATATATTTAACCAGACAACCCAGAATCAGTGCCCAATACTGCTGCGAGTGTAAATCTCCTGGTGATAGACAATTAACCCGCCATTACTGACTCAGTGCCCTAAACTGAGGAGTGGGCAAATCTCCTGGTTATATATTTTCAACCAGCCAGCACAGAGTCAGTGCCCTAAACTGAGGAGAGGGTAAGTCTCCTGGTTATATATATTGAACCAGACAACACAGAGTCAGTGCCCTAAACTGAGTAGAGTGTAATTCTCCTGGTTATATATATTTAAACAGCCAACACGGCGTAAGTGCCCTAAACTGTGGTCAGTGTGCTGGCTGGTTCAATATATATAACCAGGAGATTTACACTCTCCACAGTTTAGAGCAATGACTCTGCTGGCTGGTTAAATAAATACATAACCGGGAGATTTACACTCTCTTCAGTTTCGGGCACTTACACTGTGCTGGATGGTTGAATATTTATTGTCAGGAGATTTACACTCTCCTCCGTTTAGGGCACTGACTCTCTGCTGGCTGCTTAAATGTAAATATAACCAGGAGATTTACACTCTACTCAGTTTAGGGCACTGACTCTGTGTTGTCTGGTTAAATATATATAACCAGGAGATTTACACTCTACTCAGTTTAGGGCACTGACTCTGTGTTGTCTGGTTAAATATAGATATAACCCGGAGATTTCCCCTCTCCTCAGTATAGCGCAATGAGTCTGTGCTGGCTGGTCAAATATATATAACCTGGAGATTTGCAATCTCCTCAGTTTAGGGCACTGAGTTTGTGCTGGCTCATAAAATACATGTAACCAGTTGATTTACACTGTCCTCAGTTTAGGGCAATAATTCCGTGCTGTCTGGTTAAATATATATAAAGAGAAGATTTACAGTCTCCTCAGTTTAGGGCACTGAGTCTGCGCTGGTTGGTTAAATATCTATATCCAGGAGATTTACACTCTCCGCAGTTTAGGGCAATGACTCTATGCTGGCTGGTTAAATATATATATAACCAGGAGATTTACATTCTCCTCAGTTTAGGGCACTGACTCTGTGCGGGCGGGTAAATTATATATACCAAGGAGATTTACACTCTCTTCAGTTTAGGGCACTTACACTGTGCTGGCTGGTTAAATAAACACATAACCAGGAGATTTACCTTCTCTTTACTTTCGGGCACTGAATCTGTGCTGGCTGGTTAAATGTATCTAACCAGAAGATTTACACTCTCCTAAGTTTCAGGCACTGACTCTGCGCTGGCTGTTTATATATATATATAAAACCAGTATATTTATACTCTCCTCAGTTTAGGGCACTGAGTCTGCACCTGCTGGTTAAATATATATATCCAGGAGATTTACACTCTCCTCAGTTTAGGGCACTGACTCTGCGTTGGCTTGTTAAATATATATAACCAGGAGATTTACACTGTCCTCAGTTTATGGCACTGAATCTGTGCTGGCTGGTTAAATATATATAACCAGGAGATTTACACTCTCCTCAGTTTAGCGCACTGTGTCTGTGCTGGCTGGTCAAATATATATAACTAGGAGATTTACACTCTCGCATTTTAGGGCACTGAGTCTGTGCTGGCTGGTTGAATATATATATAGCCAGGAGATTTACACTGTCCTCAGTTTATGGCATTGAATCTGTGCTGGCTGGTTAAACATATATAACCAGGAGATTTACACTCTCCTCAGTTTAGGGCAATGACTCCATGCTGTCTGGTTAAATATATATAACCTGGAGATATATCCTCTACTCAGTTTCGGGCACTGACTCTGCACTGTCTGGTTAAACATATATAACAAGGAGATTTACGCTCTCCTCAGTTTAGAGCAATGACTCTGTGCTGGCTGGTTAAATATATGTATATAACCAGGAGATTTCCCCTCTCATCAGTTTAGGGCACTGAGTCTGTGCTGGCTAGTTAAATATATATAACCACTAGTTTTACACTCTCCTCAGTTTAGGGCACTGACTCTGTGCTGACTGGTTAAACATATATAACCAGGAGAGTTACACTGTCGTCAGTTTAGTGCACTGTCTCTGTGTTGACTGGTTAAATATATATAACCAGGAGATTTGCACTCGCTTCAGTTTAGGGCACTGACTCTGTGCTGGCTGGTTAAGTATATGTATAACCAGGAGATTTACACTCTCCTCAGTTTCTGGCACTGACTCTGTGCTGGCTGTTCAAATATATATAACCAGGAGCTTTACACTCTCCTCAGGTTAGGGCACTGACTCTGTGCTGGCTGGTGAAAAATATATAACCAGAAGATTAACACTTTCCTCAGTTTAGGGCAAAGACTCTGTACTGGCTGGTTTTATATATATATATATATATATAACCCGGAGATTTACCCTCTCCTCAGTTTAGGGCACTGAAACTGTGCTGTCTATTTAAATGTATATAGCCAGGAGTATTACGCTCTCCTCAGTTTAGGGCAAAGACTCTGTGCTGGATTTTTAAATATATATCTATAACCAGGAGATTTACCCTCTCCTCAGTTTCGGGCACTGACTCTGTGCTGGCTGGATAAATATATATAACCAGGAGATTTACACTCTCCTCAGATTAGGGCACTGGGTCTGTTCTGGCTGGTTGAAAATACATAACCAGAAGATTTACACTCTCCTCAGTTTAGGGCACTGACTCTGTGCTGGCTGGTTCAATATATATAACCAGGAACTTTACACTGACCTCAGTTTAGGGCACTTACGCCGTGCTGGCAGTTTAAATATATATAACCAGGAAATTTGCACTCTCCACAACTTAGGGAAATGACTCTGTGCTGGCTGATTGAATATATATAACCAGGAGATTTACACTCGCCTCAGTTTAGGGCACTGAGTCTGTGCTGGCTGGATAAATATATATAACCAGGAGATTTACAATCTCCTCACTTTAGTGCAATGACTCTTTGCTGGCTGGTTAAGTATATATGTAACCAGGCAATTTAAACTCTCCTCAGTTTAGGGCACTGACTCTGTGCTGGCCAATTAAATATATATAACCAGGAGACTTACCCTCTCCTCAGTTGAGGGCACAGAGTCTGTTCTGGCTGGTTGAACATACATAACCAGAAGATTTCCACTCTCCTCAGTTTAGGGCACTGAGTCTGTGCTGGCTGGTTAAATATATATAACCAGGAGATTTACACTCTCCTCAGTTTAGGGCACTGACTCTGTGCTCGCAGGTTGAATATATTTAGCCAGGAGACTTACTCTACCCTCAGTTTAGGGCACTTACGCTGTGCCTGCGGTTTAAGTATATATAAAACCAGGATATTTGCAATCTCCTCAGTTTAGGGCACTCACTCTGTGCTGGTTTTAAAATAAATATAACCAGGAGATTTACATTCTCCTCAGTTGAGGGCACTGACTCTGTGCTGGCTAGTTAAATATATACAACAAGGGGTTTTACCCTCTCCTCAGTTTTGGGCTCTGAGTCTGTGCTGGCCGGTTAAATATATATAACCAGGAGACTTACCCTCTCCTCAGTTGAGGGCACAGAGTCTGTTCTGGCTGGTTGAACATACATAACCAGAAGATTTCCACTCTCCTCAGTTTACGGCACTGAGTCTGTGCTGGCTGGTTAAATATATATAACCAGGAGATTTACACTCTCCTCAGTTTAGGGCACTGACTCTGTGCTCGCAGGTTGAATATATTTAGCCAGGAGACTTACTCTACCCTCAGTTTAGGGCACTTACGCTGTGCCTGCGGTTTAAGTATATATAAAACCAGGATATTTGCAATCTCCTCAGTTTAGGGCACTCACTCTGTGCTGGTTTTAAAATAAATATAACCAGGAGATTTACATTCTCCTCAGTTGAGGGCACTGACTCTGTGCTGGCTAGTTAAATATATACAACAAGGGGTTTTACCCTCTCCTCAGTTTTGGGCTCTGAGTCTGTGCTGGCCGGTTAAATATATATAACCAGGAGACTTACCCTCTCCTCAGTTGAGGGCACAGAGTCTGTTCTGGCTGGTTGAACATACATAACCAGAAGATTTCCACTCTCCTCAGTTTACGGCACTGAGTCTGTGCTGGCTGGTTAAATATATATAACCAGGAGATTTACACTCTCCTCAGTTTAGGGCACTGACTCTGTGCTCGCAGGTTGAATATATTTAGCCAGGAGACTTACTCTACCCTCAGTTTAGGGCACTTACGCTGTGTTGGCGGTTTAAGTATATATAAAACCAGGATATTTGCAATCTCCTCAGTTTAGGGCACTCACTCTGTGCTGGTTTTAAAATAAATATAACCAGGAGATGTACATTCTCCTCAGTTGAGGGCACTGACTCTGTGCTGGCGAGTTAAATATATAAAACCACGAGTTTTACACTCTCCTCAGTTTAGGGCACTGAGTCTTGCTGGCTGTTTAAATATATATAACCAGGGGATTTACACTCTACTCAGTTTAGGGCAATGACTCTGTGCTGGCTGGTTAAATATATATCACCAGGAGATTTTCCCTCTCCTCACTTTAGGGCACTGAATCTGCGCTGGCTATTTAAAAATATATCACCAGGAGATTTACGCTCTCTCAGTTTAGGGCAATGACTCAGTGCCGGCTTGTTAAATATATAAATATAACAAGGAGATTTACACTCTCCTCAGTTTCGGGCAATGACTCTGTGCTGGCTGCTGAAATATACATAACCAGGAGATTTCTCCTCTCCTCAGTAGAGGGCACTGTGTCTGTGCTGGCTGGTAAAATATATAAAACAACGAGATTTACACTCTCCACTGTGTAGTGCAATGACTCTGTGCTGGCTGGTGAAATATATATAACCAGGAGATTTCCCCTCTCCTCACTTTAGGGCACTGTATCTGTTCTGGCCGGTTAAATATATATATCCAGGAGATTTACACTCTCGTCAGTTTCGGGCACTGACTCTGCTGGCTCGTTAAATATATATAACCAGGAGATTTACACTGTCCTCAGTTTAGGGCACTGACTCTCTGCTGGCTGCTTAAATGTAAATATAACCAGGAGATTTACACTCTCCTCAGTTCAGGGCACAGACTCTGCATTGGCTTGTTAAATATATATAACCAGGAGATTTGCACTCTCCTCAGTTTAGCACACTGTGTCTGTGCTGGCTGGTCAAATATATATAACTAGGAGATTTACACTCTCGCATTTTAGGGCACTGAGTCTGTGCTGACTGGTTGAATATATATAACCAGGAGATTTACACTCTCCTCAGTTTAGGGCAATGACTCTGTGCTGGCTAGTTAAATATATACAACAAGGGGTTTTACCCTCTCCTCAGTTTTGGGCTCTGAGTCTGTGCTGGCCGGTTAAATATATATAACCAGGAGACTTACCCTCTCCTCGGTTGAGGGCACAGAGTCTGTTCTGGCTAGTTGAACATACATAACCAGAAGATTTCCACTCTCCTCAGTTTACGGCACTGAGTCTGTGCTGGCTGGTTAAATATATATAACCAGGAGATTTACACTCTCCTCAGTTTAGGGCACTGACTCTGTGCTCGCAGGTTGAATATATTTAGCCAGGAGACTTACTCTACCCTCAGTTTAGGGCACTTACGCTGTGCTGGCGGTTTAAGTATATATAAAACCAGGATATTTGCAATCTCCTCAGTTTAGGGCACTCACTCTGTGCTGGTGTTAAAATAAATATAACCAGGAGATTTACATTCTCCTCAGTTGAGGGCACTGACTCTGTGCTGGCGAGTTAAATATATAAAACCACGAGTTTTACACTCTCCTCAGTTTAGGGCACTGAGTCTTGCTGGCTGTTTAAATATATATAACCAGGGGATTTACACTCTACTCAGTTTAGGGCAATGATTCTGTGCTGGCTGGTTAAATATATATCACCAGGAGATTTACCCTCTCCTCACTTTCGGGCACTGAATCTGCGCTGGCTATTCAAATATATATCACCAGGAGATTTACCCTCTCCTCACTTTAGGGCACTGAATCTGCGCTGGCTATTTAAAAATATATCACCAGGAGATTTACGCTCTCTCAGTTTAGGGCAATGACTCAGTGCCGGCTTGTTAAATATATAAATATAACAAGGAGATTTACACTCTCCTCAGTTTCGGGCAATGACTCTGTGCTGGCTGGTGAAATATACATAACCAGGAGATTTCTCCTCTCCTCAGTAGAGGGCACTGTGTCTGTGCTGGCTGGTAAAATATATAAAACAACGAGATTTACACTCTCCACTGTGTAGTGCAATGACTCTGCTCTGGCTGGTGAAATATATATAACCAGGAGATTTCCCCTCTCCTCACTTTAGGGCACTGTATCTGTTCTGGCCGTTTAAATATATATAACCAGGAGATTTACACTCTCCTCAGTTCAGGGCACTGACTCTGCTGGCTCCTTAAATATATATAACCAGGAGATTTACACTGTCTTCAGTTTAGGGCACTGACTCTCTGCTGGCTGCTTAAATGTAAATATAACCAGGAGATTTACACTCTCCTCAGTTCAGGGCACTGACTCTGCATTGGCTTGTTAAATATATATAACCAGGAGATTTACACTCTCCTCAGTTTAGCACACTGTGTCTGTGCTGGCTGGTCAAATATATATAACTAGGAGATTTACACTCTCGCATTTTAGGGCACTGAGTCTGTGCTGGCTGGTTAAACATATATCACCAGGAGATTTCCCCTCTCCTCACTTTAGGGCACTGTATCTGTTCTGGCCGGTTAAATATATATATCCAGGAGATTTACCGTCTGCACAGTTTAGGCCACTGAATCTGTGCTAGCTGCTTAAATATACATATGACCAGGATAATTACACTCTCCTCAGTTGAAGGCACTGACTCGGTGCTGGCTAATTAGGTATATATTTAACAAGGAGATTTAACGTCTGCTCTGTTAAGTGCACTAAGTCTGTTCTGGCTATTTAAATATATATAACCAGGGGATTTACACTCTCCTCAGTTTAGATCACTAAATCTGTACTGGCTGTTTAAATATATATAATCAGGAGATTTACACTCTCCTCAGTGCAGGGCACTGAGTCCGTGCTGGTTGGTTAAATATATATATAACCAGGAGATTAACACTCTCCGCAGTTTAGGGCACTGACTTTGTGCTGGCTGGTTAAATATATATAACCAGCAGATTTACACTCTCCTCAGTTTAGGGCACTGACTCTGTGCTGGCTGTTTAAATTTATATAACCAGGATAATTATACTCTCCTCAGTTTAGGGAAATGACTCTGTGCTGGCTGATTAAATATATATTTAACCAGGAGATTTACCATCTGCACAGTTTAGGGCACTAAGTCTGTGCTGGCTGTTTAAATATATATAACCAGGAGATTTACCCTCTCCTCAGTTTAAGGCATTGACTCTGTGCTGGCTGGTTAAATATATATAACCAGGAGATTTATCCTCTCCTCAGTTTAAGGCATTGACTCTGTGCTGGCTAGTTAAATATATATATATATAAAACCAGGAGATTTACACTCTTCTCAGTTGAGGACACTGACTCTGCTGGCTGGTTTAATATTCATAGCCAGGAGATTTTCACACTCCTCAGTTTAGGGCATAGACTCTTTGCTGGCTGGTTAAATATGTATATATAACCAGGAGATTTTCCCTCTCCTCAGTTTAGGGCACTGACTGTTCTGGTTGTTTACATTGATAAACGGGAGATTTACACTCTCCTCAGTTTAGGGCAATGACTCTGTGCTGGCTGGCTAAATATATATAACGAGGAGATTTACACACTCCTCAGTTTGGGGCACTGAGTCTGTGCTGGCTGGTTAAATATATATAACCAGGAGATTTTCACTCTCCTCAGTTATGGTCACTGTCGCCGTGCTGGCTGGTTAAATATATATAACCAGGAGATTTACACTCTCCTCAGTTTAAGGCAATGACTCTGTGCTGGCTGGTTAAATAAAAATAACAAGGAGATTTACAATCTTCTCCGTTTAGGGCACTGACTCGGTGTTGTCTGGTTAAATATATATAACCATAATATTTACGCTCTCCTCAGTTTAGGGCACTGACTTTGTGCTGGCTCTTAAATAAATATAACCAGGGAATTTACCTTCTCCTCAGTTTAGGGCACTGACTCTGTGCTAGCTGTTTAAATATATATAACCAGCAGATTTAGACTCTCCACAGTTTAGTGCTATGTCTCTGTGCTTGCTGGTTGAATATACACAACCAGAAGATTTATACTCTCATCAGGGCACTGACATTGTCCTGGCTGGTGACATATATATTACCAGGAGATTTACACTCTCCTCAGTTAAGGGCAATGTCTCCGTTCTGGCTGGTTAAATATATATAACCAGGAGATTTACACTCTCCTCAGTTTAGGGCACTGATTCTGTGCTGGCTCGTTAAATATATATAACCAGGAGATTTACACTCTCCTCAGTTGAGCTATATCTTTGTGCTGGCTGGTTAAATATATATAACCAGGAGATTTAAACTCTCCTCAGGTTAGGGCATTGAATCTGTGCTGGCCGTTTAAATATATATAACCAGGAGACTTACCCTCTCCTCAGTTGAGGGCACTGAATCTGTGCTGGGTGGTTGAATATACACAACCAGAAGATTTACACTCTCATCAGTTTCGGGCACTGACTCTAAGCTGGCTGTTTAAATATATCTAACCAGGAGATTTATACTCCCCTACGTTTAGGGCACTGACTCTGTGCTGGCGAATTGAATATATATAACCACGAGTTTTACACTTTCCTCAGTTTAGGGCACTGACTCTGTGCTGGCTGTTTAAATATATATAACCAGGAGATTTACACTCTCCTCTGTTTAGGGCACTGATTCTGTGCTGGCGAGTTGAATATATATAACCACGAGTTTTACACTTTCCTCAGTTTAGGGCACTGACTCTGCGCTGACTGTTTAAATATATATAACCAGGAGATTTACACTCTCTTCAGTTCAGGGCAATGACTCTGTGCTGGCTGTTTAAATATATATAACCAGGAAATTTACACTCTCCTCAGTTCAGGGCAATGACTCTGTGCTGGCTGTTTAAATATATATAACCAGGAGATTTACACTCTCCTCAGTTTCGGGCACTGACTCTGTGCGGGCTGGTTCATTGTATATAACCAGGAGATTTACCCTCTCCTCAGTTTAGGGCACTGAGTCTATGCTGGCTAGTTAAATATATATAACCAGGAAATTTACACCTTCCTCAGTTGAGCGCTATATCTTTGTGCTGGCTGGTTCAATATATATAACCAAGAGATTTGCACTCTCCTCAGTTTAGGGCAATGACTCTGTGCTGTCTGGTTAAATATATATAACCAGGAGATTTACACACTCCTCAATTTCGGGCACTGAGTCTGTGCTGGCTGGTTAAATATATATAACCAGAAGATTTACACCCTCCTCTGTTTAGGGCAATGACTCTGTGCTGGCAGATTTAATATAGATTTAACCAGTAGATTTCCCCTCTCATCAGTTTAGGGCACTGACTCTGTGCTGGCTGTTTAAATATATATAACCAGGAGATTTACACTCTCCTCAGTTTGGGGCTCTGACTCTCTGCTGGCTGGTTGAATATATATATAACCAGGAGATTTACCCTCTCCTCATTTTAGGGCACTGACTCTGTGCTGGAAGTTGAAATATAGATATAACCAGGAGATATCCCCTCTCCACAGTCTAGGGCACTGAGTCTGTGCTGGCTGGTAAAATATATAAAACAAGGAGATTTACACTCTCCTCTGTTTCGTGCAATGACTCTGTGCTGGCGGGTTAAATATATATAACCAGGTGAATTCCACTCTCCTCAGTTTAGGGGACTGACTGTGCACTGTCTGGTTAAATATGTATAACCAGATGATTTACACTCTCCTCCATTTAGGGCACTGACTCTGTGCTGGCTGGTTAAATATTTCTAACCAGCAGATTTACCCTCTCCTCAGTTTAGGGCAATGACTCTGTACTGGCTGGTTATATAAATATATAACGAGGAGTTATACACTCTCCTCTGTTTAGGGCACAGACACCCTGCAGGCTGGTTATATATATATAAAACCAGGAGATTTACACACGCCTCAGGTAAGTGCAAGGACTCTGTGCTGGCTGGTTAAATATATGTATCCAGGGGAATTACCCTCTCCTCAGTTTAGTGCACTGAATCTGCGCTTCCTATTTAAATATATATAAAACCAGGAGATTTACGCTCTCCTCACTTTCGGTCACTGACTCTGTGCTGGCTGGTTAAATATATATAACACAAAGATTTCCCATTTCCTCAGTTTAGAGCACTTCCTCTGTGCTGACTGTTTCACTATATATAACCAGGAGATTTGCGCTCTCCTCAGTTTAGGGCACTGAGTCTGTGCTGGCTGGTTAAATATATATAACCAGGAGAATTACACTCTCCTCAGTTTAGGGCACTTCCTCTGTGTTGGCTGGGTAAAGATATATAACCAGGAGATTTACACTCTCCTCCGTATAGGCCACTGACTCTGTGCTGTCTGCTTAAACGTATATAACAAGGAGATTTACACTCTCCGCAGTTTAGGGCACTGAATCTGTGCTGGCTGTTTAAATATATATAACCTGGAGATTTCCACTCTCCTAAGTTTAGGGCACTGACTCTGTGCTGGCTGTTTAAATATATACAACCAGGAGATTTAAATTCTCCTCAGTTTAGAGCAATGATTCTGTGCTGGCTGGTTAAATATATATAACCAGGAGATTTACATTCTCCTCAGTTTAGGACACTGACTCTGTGCTGGCTGGCTAAATATATATAACCAGGAGATTTACACTCTCCTAAGTTTAGGGCACTAAGTCAGTGCTATGTAGTTAAATGTTTCTAATCACGAGATTTACACTCTCCTAAGTTTCGGGTACTCGCTCTGCGCCTGCTGGTAAAATATATATAACCGGGAGATTTACTGTCTCCTCAGTTCAGGGCACTTACGCTGTGCTGACTGTTTACAAATATACAAACCGGAGATTTACGCCATCCTCAGTTTAGGGCACTGAGTCTGTGTTGGCTGGTTAAATATATATAACCAGGAGATTTACACTCTCCTCAGTTTAGGGCACTGAGTCTGATTTACACTCTCATTAGTTTAGGGCACTGATTCTGTGCTGGCTGGCTAAATATATATAACCAAGAGAATAACACTGTCCTCAGTTTAGGGCACTGACTCTGACCCTGCGGGTTAAATATATATAACCAGGAGATTTACACTCTCCTCAGTTTCGGGCGCTGACTCTGTGCTGGCTGTTTACAGATATATAACCAGGAGATTTGCACTCTACTCAGTTTGGGGCACTGACTCTGTGCTGGCTGGTTAAATATATATAACCAGGAGATTTATTCTCTCCTCAGTTCATGGCACTTACGCTGTACTGGCTGTTTATAAATATATAACCAGGAGATTTACACTATCCTCAGTTTAGGGCACTTACTCTATGCTGTCTGGTTAAATAGATATAACCAGGAGATTTACCCTCTCCTCAGTTAAGGGCACTGAAACTGTGCTGGCTATTTAAATATATATAACCAGGAGATTTACCCTCTCCTCAGTTTAGGGCAATGACTCTGTGCTGGCTGGTTAATTATATATATAATCATGAGATTTATAAATCTCCACAGTTTAGGGTACTGAGGCCGTGCTGGCTGGTTGCATGCATATAGCCAGGAGATTTACACTGTCCTTAGTTTCGGGCACTGACTCTGTGCTGGCTGGTTAAATATATATAACCAGAAGATTTGCACCCTCCACAGTTTAGGGCACTGACTCTGTGCTGGCTGTTCAAATATATATAACCAGGAGATTTACACTCTCCTCAGTTTAGTGCACTGACTCCGTGCTGGCTCGTCAAATATATATAACCAGAAGATGTCCATTCTCCTCAGTTTAGGGCACTGACTCTGTGCTGGCTGTTTAAATATTTTTAACCAGGAGATTTACGCTCTCCTCAGTTTAGGGCACTGACTCTGTGCTGGCTGTTTAAATATATATAACCAGGAGATTTACACTCTCCTCAGTTTAGGGCACTTACTCTACGCTTGCTGGTTAAATATATCTAACCAGGAGATTTACACTCTCCTCAGTTTCGGGCACTGACTCTGCGCCTGATTGTAAAATATATATAACCGGGAGATTTGCACTCTACACAGTTTGGGGCAATGACTCTATACTGGCTTGTTCAATATGTATAACCAGGAGATTTACTCTCTCCTCAGTTCAGGGCACTTACGCTGTGCTGGCTGGTTAAATATATATTACAAGGAGATTTACAGTCTGCTCAGTTTAGGGCACTGAGTCTGTGCTGGCTGGCTAAATATATATAACCAGGTGAATAACGCTCTCCTCAGTTTAGGGCGTTTACACTGTGCTGGCTGTTTAAATATATATAACCAGGAGATTTACACTCTCCTCAGTTTAGGGCACTGACTCTGCGTTGTCTGGTTAAGTATATATAACCAGGAGATTTACACTCTCCTCAGTTTTGGGTAGTGTAACTGTGTTAGCTCTTTACCTATATATAACCAGGAGATTTTCACTCTCCTCAGTTTTGGACACTGACTTTGTGCTGGCTGGTTAAATATATATAACTAGGAGATTTACCCTCTTCTCAGTTTAGGGCACTGAGTCTGTGCTGTCTGGCTAAATATATATAAACAGGACAATTACACTCTCCTCAGTCTAGGGCACTGACTCTGACCCTGCTGGTTAAATATATATAACCAGGAGATTTACACTCTCCTCATTTTAGGGCATTTACGCTGTGCTGGCTGGTTAAACATATATAACCAGTGGATTAACTCTCTCCTCAGTTTAGGGCACTGACTCTGTGCTGGCTGGTGTAATATATATAACCAGGGGATTTACAATCTCCTCAGTTTAAGGCATTTACGCTGTGCTGGCTGTTTAAATATACATAACCAGGAGATTAACAGTCTCTTCAGTTGAGGGCACTGACTCTGTTCTGGCTGGTTAAATGTATATAACCAGGAGATTTACACTTTCCTAACTTTCGGGGTCTGACTCTGCGCTGGCTGTTAAAATATGTATAACCAGGAGGTTTGCATTCTCCTCAGTTTAGAGCAATGATTCTGTGCTGGCTGGTTAAATATATATAACCAGGAGATTTACACTCTCTTCATTTTATGGCACTGAGTCAGTGCTATGTGGTTAAATGTTTCTAAACACGAGATATACACTCTCCTAAGTTTCAGGCACTGACTCTGCGCCTGCTGGTAAAATATATACAACTGGAAGAATTGCACTCGACACAGTTTGGGGCAATGACTCTGTGCTGGCTGGTTAAATATATATAACCAGGAGATTTACACTCTTCTCAGTTTAGGGCACTGAGTCTGTGCTGTCTGGCTAAATATATATAACCAGGATAATTACACTCTCCTCAGTCTAGGGCACTGACTCTGACCCTGCTGGTTAAATATATATAACCATGATATTTACACTCTCCTCAGTTTAGGGCACTGAGTCTGTGCTGGCTGGTTAAACAGATATAACCAGGAGATTTACACTCTCCTCAGTTTAGGGCACTGAGTCTGTGCTGGCTGTTGAAATATATACAACCAGGAGATTTAAACTATCCTCAGTTTAGGGCACTGAAACTGTGCTGGCTGTTTAAATATATATAACCAGGAGATTTACGCTCTTTTCAGTTTAGGGCAATGACTCTGTGCTGGCTGGTTAATTATATATATAACCATGAGATTTATAAATCTCCACAGTTTAGGGCACTGAGTCCGTGCTGGCTGGTTGCATGCATATAGCCAGGAGATTTGCACTGTCCTTAGTTTCGGGCACTGACTCATATATATATATACATAACCAGGAGATTTATAAATCTCCTCAGTTTAGGGCACTGAGTCCGTGCTGGCTGGTTGATTATGGATCGCAAGGAGATTTACGCTCTCCTCAGTTTAGGGAACTGACTCTGTGCTGGCTGGTTGAATATATATGACCAGGAGAATTACACTCTCCTCAAACTAGGGCACTGACTCTGACCCTGCTGGTTAAATATATATAACCAGGAGATTTACCCTCTCCTCAGTTTCGGGCACTGAGTCTGTGCTGGCTATTTAAATATATATAACCAGGAGATTTACACTCTCCTCAGTTTTGGACACTGACTCTATGCTGGCTGGTTAAATATATATAACCAGGAGACTTACACTCTCCTCAGTTTAAGGAACTGACTCTGTGCTGGCTGTTTATATAGATAGAACAAGGAGATTTATACTCCCCTCAGTTTAAGGCACTGAGTCTGTGCTGGCTGTTTAAATATATACAACCAGGAGATTTAAACTCTTCACAGTTTAGGGCACTGAAAGTGTTCTGGCTATTTTAATATATATAACCAGGAGATTTACACTCTCCTCAGTTTTGGACACTGACTCTATGCTGGCTGGTTAAATATATATAACCAGTGGATTAACTGTCTCCTCAGTTTAGGGCACTGAGTCCGTGCTGGCAGGTTGATTATAGATCGCAAGGAGATTTACGCTCTCCTCAGTTTAGGGAACTGACTCTGTGCTGGCTGGTTGAATATATATAACCAGGAGATTTACGCTCTCCTCAGTTTAGGGCACTGACTCTGTGCTGGCTGTTTAAATTTATATAACCAGGATAATTATACTCTCCTCAGTTTAGGGAAATGACTCTGTGCTGGCTGATTAAATATATATTTAACCAGGAGATTTACCATCTGCACAGTTTAGGGCACTAAGTCTGTGCTGGCTGTTTAAATATATATAACCAGGAGATTTACCCTCTCCTCAGTTTAAGGCATTGACTCTGTGCTGGCTGGTTAAATATATATAACCAGGAGATTTATCCTCTCCTCAGTTTAAGGCATTGACTCTGTGCTGGCTAGTTAAATATATATATATATAAAACCAGGAGATTTACACTCTTCTCAGTTGAGGACACTGACTCTGCTGGCTGGTTTAATATTCATAGCCAGGAGATTTTCACACTCCTCAGTTTAGGGCATAGACTCTTTGCTGGCTGGTTAAATATGTATATATAACCAGGAGATTTTCCCTCTCCTCAGTTTAGGGCACTGACTGTTCTGGTTGTTTACATTGATAAACGGGAGATTTACACTCTCCTCAGTTTAGGGCAATGACTCTGTGCTGGCTGGCTAAATATATATAACGAGGAGATTTACACACTCCTCAGTTTGGGGCACTGAGTCTGTGCTGGCTGGTTAAATATATATAACCAGGAGATTTTCACTCTCCTCAGTTATGGTCACTGTCGCCGTGCTGGCTGGTTAAATATATATAACCAGGAGATTTACACTCTCCTCAGTTTAAGGCAATGACTCTGTGCTGGCTGGTTAAATAAAAATAACAAGGAGATTTACAATCTTCTCCGTTTAGGGCACTGACTCGGTGTTGTCTGGTTAAATATATATAACCATAATATTTACGCTCTCCTCAGTTTAGGGCACTGACTTTGTGCTGGCTCTTAAATAAATATAACCAGGGAATTTACCTTCTCCTCAGTTTAGGGCACTGACTCTGTGCTAGCTGTTTAAATATATATAACCAGCAGATTTAGACTCTCCACAGTTTAGTGCTATGTCTCTGTGCTTGCTGGTTGAATATACACAACCAGAAGATTTATACTCTCATCAGGGCACTGACATTGTCCTGGCTGGTGACATATATATTACCAGGAGATTTACACTCTCCTCAGTTAAGGGCAATGTCTCCGTTCTGGCTGGTTAAATATATATAACCAGGAGATTTACACTCTCCTCAGTTTAGGGCACTGATTCTGTGCTGGCTCGTTAAATATATATAACCAGGAGATTTACACTCTCCTCAGTTGAGCTATATCTTTGTGCTGGCTGGTTAAATATATATAACCAGGAGATTTAAACTCTCCTCAGGTTAGGGCATTGAATCTGTGCTGGCCGTTTAAATATATATAACCAGGAGACTTACCCTCTCCTCAGTTGAGGGCACTGAATCTGTGCTGGGTGGTTGAATATACACAACCAGAAGATTTACACTCTCATCAGTTTCGGGCACTGACTCTAAGCTGGCTGTTTAAATATATCTAACCAGGAGATTTATACTCCCCTACGTTTAGGGCACTGACTCTGTGCTGGCGAATTGAATATATATAACCACGAGTTTTACACTTTCCTCAGTTTAGGGCACTGACTCTGTGCTGGCTGTTTAAATATATATAACCAGGAGATTTACACTCTCCTCTGTTTAGGGCACTGATTCTGTGCTGGCGAGTTGAATATATATAACCACGAGTTTTACACTTTCCTCAGTTTAGGGCACTGACTCTGCGCTGACTGTTTAAATATATATAACCAGGAGATTTACACTCTCTTCAGTTCAGGGCAATGACTCTGTGCTGGCTGTTTAAATATATATAACCAGGAAATTTACACTCTCCTCAGTTCAGGGCAATGACTCTGTGCTGGCTGTTTAAATATATATAACCAGGAGATTTACACTCTCCTCAGTTTCGGGCACTGACTCTGTGCGGGCTGGTTCATTGTATATAACCAGGAGATTTACCCTCTCCTCAGTTTAGGGCACTGAGTCTATGCTGGCTAGTTAAATATATATAACCAGGAAATTTACACCTTCCTCAGTTGAGCGCTATATCTTTGTGCTGGCTGGTTCAATATATATAACCAAGAGATTTGCACTCTCCTCAGTTTAGGGCAATGACTCTGTGCTGTCTGGTTAAATATATATAACCAGGAGATTTACACACTCCTCAATTTCGGGCACTGAGTCTGTGCTGGCTGGTTAAATATATATAACCAGAAGATTTACACCCTCCTCTGTTTAGGGCAATGACTCTGTGCTGGCAGATTTAATATAGATTTAACCAGTAGATTTCCCCTCTCATCAGTTTAGGGCACTGACTCTGTGCTGGCTGTTTAAATATATATAACCAGGAGATTTACACTCTCCTCAGTTTGGGGCTCTGACTCTCTGCTGGCTGGTTGAATATATATATAACCAGGAGATTTACCCTCTCCTCATTTTAGGGCACTGACTCTGTGCTGGAAGTTGAAATATAGATATAACCAGGAGATATCCCCTCTCCACAGTCTAGGGCACTGAGTCTGTGCTGGCTGGTAAAATATATAAAACAAGGAGATTTACACTCTCCTCTGTTTCGTGCAATGACTCTGTGCTGGCGGGTTAAATATATATAACCAGGTGAATTCCACTCTCCTCAGTTTAGGGGACTGACTGTGCACTGTCTGGTTAAATATGTATAACCAGATGATTTACACTCTCCTCCATTTAGGGCACTGACTCTGTGCTGGCTGGTTAAATATTTCTAACCAGCAGATTTACCCTCTCCTCAGTTTAGGGCAATGACTCTGTACTGGCTGGTTATATAAATATATAACGAGGAGTTATACACTCTCCTCTGTTTAGGGCACAGACACCCTGCAGGCTGGTTATATATATATAAAACCAGGAGATTTACACACGCCTCAGGTAAGTGCAAGGACTCTGTGCTGGCTGGTTAAATATATGTATCCAGGGGAATTACCCTCTCCTCAGTTTAGTGCACTGAATCTGCGCTTCCTATTTAAATATATATAAAACCAGGAGATTTACGCTCTCCTCACTTTCGGTCACTGACTCTGTGCTGGCTGGTTAAATATATATAACACAAAGATTTCCCATTTCCTCAGTTTAGAGCACTTCCTCTGTGCTGACTGTTTCACTATATATAACCAGGAGATTTGCGCTCTCCTCAGTTTAGGGCACTGAGTCTGTGCTGGCTGGTTAAATATATATAACCAGGAGAATTACACTCTCCTCAGTTTAGGGCACTTCCTCTGTGTTGGCTGGGTAAAGATATATAACCAGGAGATTTACACTCTCCTCCGTATAGGCCACTGACTCTGTGCTGTCTGCTTAAACGTATATAACAAGGAGATTTACACTCTCCGCAGTTTAGGGCACTGAATCTGTGCTGGCTGTTTAAATATATATAACCTGGAGATTTCCACTCTCCTAAGTTTAGGGCACTGACTCTGTGCTGGCTGTTTAAATATATACAACCAGGAGATTTAAATTCTCCTCAGTTTAGAGCAATGATTCTGTGCTGGCTGGTTAAATATATATAACCAGGAGATTTACATTCTCCTCAGTTTAGGACACTGACTCTGTGCTGGCTGGCTAAATATATATAACCAGGAGATTTACACTCTCCTAAGTTTAGGGCACTAAGTCAGTGCTATGTAGTTAAATGTTTCTAATCACGAGATTTACACTCTCCTAAGTTTCGGGTACTCGTTCTGCGCCTGCTGGTAAAATATATATAACCGGGAGATTTACTGTCTCCTCAGTTCAGGGCACTTACGCTGTGCTGACTGTTTACAAATATACAAACCGGAGATTTACGCCATCCTCAGTTTAGGGCACTGAGTCTGTGTTGGCTGGTTAAATATATATAACCAGGAGATTTACACTCTCCTCAGTTTAGGGCACTGAGTCTGATTTACACTCTCATTAGTTTAGGGCACTGATTCTGTGCTGGCTGGCTAAATATATATAACCAAGAGAATAACACTGTCCTCAGTTTAGGGCACTGACTCTGACCCTGCGGGTTAAATATATATAACCAGGAGATTTACACTCTCCTCAGTTTCGGGCGCTGACTCTGTGCTGGCTGTTTACAGATATATAACCAGGAGATTTGCACTCTACTCAGTTTGGGGCACTGACTCTGTGCTGGCTGGTTAAATATATATAACCAGGAGATTTATTCTCTCCTCAGTTCATGGCACTTACGCTGTACTGGCTGTTTATAAATATATAACCAGGAGATTTACACTATCCTCAGTTTAGGGCACTTACTCTATGCTGTCTGGTTAAATAGATATAACCAGGAGATTTACCCTCTCCTCAGTTAAGGGCACTGAAACTGTGCTGGCTATTTAAATATATATAACCAGGAGATTTACCCTCTCCTCAGTTTAGGGCAATGACTCTGTGCTGGCTGGTTAATTATATATATAATCATGAGATTTATAAATCTCCACAGTTTAGGGTACTGAGGCCGTGCTGGCTGGTTGCATGCATATAGCCAGGAGATTTACACTGTCCTTAGTTTCGGGCACTGACTCTGTGCTGGCTGGTTAAATATATATAACCAGAAGATTTGCACCCTCCACAGTTTAGGGCACTGACTCTGTGCTGGCTGTTCAAATATATATAACCAGGAGATTTACACTCTCCTCAGTTTAGTGCACTGACTCCGTGCTGGCTCGTCAAATATATATAACCAGAAGATGTCCATTCTCCTCAGTTTAGGGCACTGACTCTGTGCTGGCTGTTTAAATATTTTTAACCAGGAGATTTACGCTCTCCTCAGTTTAGGGCACTGACTCTGTGCTGGCTGTTTAAATATATATAACCAGGAGATTTACACTCTCCTCAGTTTAGGGCACTTACTCTACGCTTGCTGGTTAAATATATCTAACCAGGAGATTTACACTCTCCTCAGTTTCGGGCACTGACTCTGCGCCTGATTGTAAAATATATATAACCGGGAGATTTGCACTCTACACAGTTTGGGGCAATGACTCTATACTGGCTTGTTCAATATGTATAACCAGGAGATTTACTCTCTCCTCAGTTCAGGGCACTTACGCTGTGCTGGCTGGTTAAATATATATTACAAGGAGATTTACAGTCTGCTCAGTTTAGGGCACTGAGTCTGTGCTGGCTGGCTAAATATATATAACCAGGTGAATAACGCTCTCCTCAGTTTAGGGCGTTTACGCTGTGCTGGCTGTTTAAATATATATAACCAGGAGATTTACACTCTCCTCAGTTTAGGGCACTGACTCTGCGTTGTCTGGTTAAGTATATATAACCAGGAGATTTACACTCTCCTCAGTTTTGGGTAGTGTAACTGTGTTAGCTCTTTACCTATATATAACCAGGAGATTTTCACTCTCCTCAGTTTTGGACACTGACTTTGTGCTGGCTGGTTAAATATATATAACTAGGAGATTTACCCTCTTCTCAGTTTAGGGCACTGAGTCTGTGCTGTCTGGCTAAATATATATAAACAGGACAATTACACTCTCCTCAGTCTAGGGCACTGACTCTGACCCTGCTGGTTAAATATATATAACCAGGAGATTTACACTCTCCTCATTTTAGGGCATTTACGCTGTGCTGGCTGGTTAAACATATATAACCAGTGGATTAACTCTCTCCTCAGTTTAGGGCACTGACTCTGTGCTGGCTGGTGTAATATATATAACCAGGGGATTTACAATCTCCTCAGTTTCAGGCATTTACGCTGTGCTGGCTGTTTAAATATACATAACCAGGAGATTAACAGTCTCTTCAGTTGAGGGCACTGACTCTGTTCTGGCTGGTTAAATGTATATAACCAGGAGATTTACACTTTCCTAACTTTCGGGGTCTGACTCTGCGCTGGCTGTTAAAATATGTATAACCAGGAGGTTTGCATTCTCCTCAGTTTAGAGCAATGATTCTGTGCTGGCTGGTTAAATATATATAACCAGGAGATTTACACTCTCTTCATTTTATGGCACTGAGTCAGTGCTATGTGGTTAAATGTTTCTAAACACGAGATATACACTCTCCTAAGTTTCAGGCACTGACTCTGCGCCTGCTGGTAAAATATATACAACTGGAAGAATTGCACTCGACACAGTTTGGGGCAATGACTCTGTGCTGGCTGGTTAAATATATATAACCAGGAGATTTACACTCTTCTCAGTTTAGGGCACTGAGTCTGTGCTGTCTGGCTAAATATATATAACCAGGATAATTACACTCTCCTCAGTCTAGGGCACTGACTCTGACCCTGCTGGTTAAATATATATAACCATGATATTTACACTCTCCTCAGTTTAGGGCACTGAGTCTGTGCTGGCTGGTTAAACAGATATAACCAGGAGATTTACACTCTCCTCAGTTTAGGGCACTGAGTCTGTGCTGGCTGTTGAAATATATACAACCAGGAGATTTAAACTATCCTCAGTTTAGGGCACTGAAACTGTGCTGGCTGTTTAAATATATATAACCAGGAGATTTACGCTCTTTTCAGTTTAGGGCAATGACTCTGTGCTGGCTGGTTAATTATATATATAACCATGAGATTTATAAATCTCCACAGTTTAGGGCACTGAGTCCGTGCTGGCTGGTTGCATGCATATAGCCAGGAGATTTGCACTGTCCTTAGTTTCGGGCACTGACTCATATATATATATACATAACCAGGAGATTTATAAATCTCCTCAGTTTAGGGCACTGAGTCCGTGCTGGCTGGTTGATTATGGATCGCAAGGAGATTTACGCTCTCCTCAGTTTAGGGAACTGACTCTGTGCTGGCTGGTTGAATATATATGACCAGGAGAATTACACTCTCCTCAAACTAGGGCACTGACTCTGACCCTGCTGGTTAAATATATATAACCAGGAGATTTACCCTCTCCTCAGTTTCGGGCACTGAGTCTGTGCTGGCTATTTAAATATATATAACCAGGAGATTTACACTCTCCTCAGTTTTGGACACTGACTCTATGCTGGCTGGTTAAATATATATAACCAGGAGACTTACACTCTCCTCAGTTTAAGGAACTGACTCTGTGCTGGCTGTTTATATAGATAGAACAAGGAGATTTATACTCCCCTCAGTTTAAGGCACTGAGTCTGTGCTGGCTGTTTAAATATATACAACCAGGAGATTTAAACTCTTCACAGTTTAGGGCACTGAAAGTGTTCTGGCTATTTTAATATATATAACCAGGAGATTTACACTCTCCTCAGTTTTGGACACTGACTCTATGCTGGCTGGTTAAATATATATAACCAGTGGATTAACTCTCTCCTCAGTTTAGGGCACTGAGTCCGTGCTGGCAGGTTGATTATAGATCGCAAGGAGATTTACGCTCTCCTCAGTTTAGGGAACTGACTCTGTGCTGGCTGGTTGAATATATATAACCAGGAGATTTACGCTCTCCTCAGTTTAGGGCACTGACTCTGTGCTGGCTGGTTGAATATATATAACCAGGAGATTTACACTCTCCTCAATTCAGGGCACTTACGCTGTGCTGGCTGTTTACAAATATATAACCATGAGATTTACGCCATCCTCAGTTTTGGGCACTGACTCTGTGCTGGCTGGTTAAATGGATATAACCAGGAGATTTACACTCTCTTCTGTTTAGGGCACTCAGTCTGATCTACACTCTCCTTAGTTTACGGCACTGAGTCTGCGCTGGCTGGCTAAATATATATAACCAGGAGAATTACACTCTCCTCAAACTAGGGCACTTGCTCTGACCCTGCTGGTTAAATATATATAACCAGGAGATTTACACTCTCCTCAGTTTCGGGCACTGAGTCTGTGCTGGCTATTTAAATATATATAACCAGGAGATTTACACTCTCCTCAGTTTTGGACACTGACTCTATGCTGGCTGGTTAAATATATATAACCAGGAGACTTACACTCTCCTCAGTTTAAGGAACTGACTCTGTGCTGGCTGTTTATATAGATAGAACCAGGAGATTTATACTCTCCTCAGTTTAAGGCACTGAGTGTGTGCTGGCTGTTTAAATATATACAACCAGGAGATTTAAACTCTCCACAGTTTAGGGCACTGAAAGTGTTCTGGCTATTTAAATATATATAACCAGGAGATTTACACTCTCCTCAGTTTTGGACACTGACTCTATGCTGGCTGGTTAAATATATATAACCAGTGGATTAACTCTCTCCTCAGTTTAGGGCACTGACTCTGTGCTGGCTGGTGTCATATATATAACCAGGAGAATTACACTCTCCTCAGTTTAGGGCACTAACTCTGTGTTGTCTTGTTAAATAAATATAACCAGAAGATTTACACCCTCCACAGTTTAGGGCAATGACTCTGTGCTGGCTGCTAAAATATATATCACCAGGAGATTTACCCTCTCCTCTGTTAAGGGCACTGAAACTGTGCTGGCTGTTTAAATATATATAACCAGGAGATTTACGCTCTTTTCAGTTTAGGGCAATGACTCTGTGCTGGCTGGTTAATTATATATATAACCATGAGATTTATAAATCTCCACGGTTTAGGGCACTGTGTCCGGGCTGGCTGGTTGCCTGCATATAGCCAGGATATTTGCACTGTCCTTAGTTTCGGGCACTGACTCTGTGCTGGCTGGTTAAATATATATAACCAGGAGATTTTCACTCTCTTCATTTTAGGGCAATGACTCCGTGCTGGCTTTTTCATATATATATATACATAACCAGGAGATTTATAAATCTCCTCAGTTTAGGGCAATGAGTCCGTGCTGGCTGGTTGATTATCGATAGCAAGAAGATTTACGCTCTCCTCAGTTTAGGGCACTGACTCTGTGCTGGCTGGTTCAATATATATAACCAGTGGATTAACTCTCTCCTCAGTTTAGGGCACTGAGTCCGTGCTGGCAGGTTGATTATAGATCGCAAGGAGATTTACGCTCTCCTCAGTTTAGGGAACTGACTCTGTGCTGGCTGGTTGAATATATATAACCAGGAGATTTACGCTCTCCTCAGTTTAGGGCACTGACTCTGTGCTGGCTGGTTGAATATATATAACCAGGAGATTTACACTCTCCTCAATTCAGGGCACTTACGCTGTGCTGGCTGTTTACAAATATATAACCATGAGATTTACGCCATCCTCAGTTTTGGGCACTGACTCTGTGCTGGCTGGTTAAATGGATATAACCAGGAGATTTACACTCTCTTCTGTTTAGGGCACTCAGTCTGATCTACACTCTCCTTAGTTTACGGCACTGAGTCTGTGCTGGCTGGCTAAATATATATAACCAGGAGAATTACACTCTCCTCAAACTAGGGCACTGACTCTGACCCTGCTGGTTAAATATATATAACCAGGAGATTTACACTCTCCTCAGTTTCGGGCACTGACTCTGTGCTGGCTGGTTGAATATATATATCCAGGAGATTTCCCCTCTCCTCAGTTTTGGACACTGACTCTATGCTGGCTGGTTAAATATATATAACCAGGAGACTTACACTCTCCTCAGTTTAAGGAACTGACTCTGTGCTGGCTGTTTATATAGATAGAACCAGGAGATTTATACTCTCCTCAGTTTAAGGCACTGAGTCTGTGCTGGCTGTTTAAATATATACAACCAGGAGATTTAAACTCTCCACAGTTTAGGGCACTGAAAATGTTCTGGCTATTTAAATATATATAACCAGGAGGTTTACACTCTCCTCAGTTTTGGACACTGACTCTCTGCTGGCTGGTTAAATATATATAACCAGTGGATTAACTCTCTCCTCAGTTTAGGGCACTGACTCTGTGCTGGCTGGTGTCATATATATAACCAGGAGAATTACACTCTCCTCAGTTTAGGGCACTAACTCTGTGTTGTCTTGTTAAATAAATATAACCAGAAGATTTACACCCTCCACAGTTTAGGGCAATGACTCTGTGCTGGCTGCTAAAATATATATCACCAGGAGATTTATCCTCTCCTCAGTTAAGGGCACTGAAACTGTGCTGGCTGTTTAAATATATATAACCAGGAGATTTACGCTCTTTTCAGTTTAGGGCAATGACTCTGTGCTGGCTGGTTAATTATATATATAACCATGAGATTTATAAATCTCCACGGTTTAGGGCACTGTGTCCGGGCTGGCTGGTTGCCTGCATATAGCCAGGATATTTGCACTGTCCTTAGTTTCGGGCACTGACTCTGTGCTGGCTGGTTAAATATATATAACCAGGAGATTTTCACTCTCTTCATTTTAGGGCAATGACTCCGTGCTGGCTTTTTCATATATATATATACATAACCAGGAGATTTATAAATCTCCTCAGTTTAGGGCAATGAGTCCGTGCTGGCTGGTTGATTATCGATAGCAAGAAGATTTACGCTCTCCTCAGTTTAGGGCACTGACTCTGTGCTGGCTGGTTCAATATATATAACCAGTGGATTAACTCTCTCCTCAGTTTAGGGCACTGAGTCCGTGCTGGCAGGTTGATTATAGATCGCAAGGAGATTTACGCTCTCCTCAGTTTAGGGAACTGACTCTGTGCTGGCTGGTTGAATATATATAACCAGGAGATTTACGCTCTCCTCAGTTTAGGGCACTGACTCTGTGCTGGCTGGTTGAATATATATAACCAGGAGATTTACACTCTCCTCAATTCAGGGCACTTACGCTGTGCTGGCTGTTTACAAATATATAACCATGAGATTTACGCCATCCTCAGTTTTGGGCACTGACTCTGTGCTGGCTGGTTAAATGGATATAACCAGGAGATTTACACTCTCTTCTGTTTAGGGCACTCAGTCTGATCTACACTCTCCTTAGTTTACGGCACTGAGTCTGTGCTGGCTGGCTAAATATATATAACCAGGAGAATTACACTCTCCTCAGTTTAAGGAACTGACTCTGTGCTGGCTGTTTATATAGATAGAACCAGGAGATTTATACTCTCCTCAGTTTAAGGCACTGAGTCTGTGCTGGCTGTTTAAATATATACAACCAGGAGATTTAAACTCTCCACAGTTTAGGGCACTGAAAGTGTTCTGGCTATTTAAATATATATAACCAGGAGATTTACACTCTCCTCAGTTTTGGACACTGACTCTATGCTGGCTGGTTAAATATATATAACCAGTGGATTAACTCTCTCCTCAGTTTAGGGCACTGACTCTGTGCTGGCTGGTGTCATATATATAACCAGGAGAATTACACTCTCCTCAGTTTAGGGCACTAACTCTGTGTTGTCTTGTTAAATAAATATAACCAGAAGATTTACACCCTCCACAGTTTAGGGCAATGACTCTGTGCTGGCTGCTAAAATATATATCACCAGGAGATTTACCCTCTCCTCAGTTAAGGGCACTGAAACTGTGCTGGCTGTTTAAATATATATAACCAGGAGATTTACGCTCTTTTCAGTTTAGGGCAATGACTCTGTGCTGGCTGGTTAATTATATATATAACCATGAGATTTATAAATCTCCACGGTTTAGGGCACTGTGTCCGGGCTGGCTGGTTGCCTGCATATAGCCAGGATATTTGCACTGTCCTTAGTTTCGGGCACTGACTCTGTGCTGGCTGGTTAAATATATATAACCAGGAGATTTTCACTCTCTTCATTTTAGGGCAATGACTCCGTGCTGGCTTTTTCATATATATATATACATAACCAGGAGATTTATAAATCTCCTCAGTTTAGGGCAATGAGTCCGTGCTGGCTGGTTGATTATCGATAGCAAGAAGATTTACGCTCTCCTCAGTTTAGGGCACTGACTCTGTGCTGGCTGGTTCAATATATATAACCAGTGGATTAACTCTCTCCTCAGTTTAGGGCACTGAGTCCGTGCTGGCAGGTTGATTATAGATCGCAAGGAGATTTACGCTCTCCTCAGTTTAGGGAACTGACTCTGTGCTGGCTGGTTGAATATATATAACCAGGAGATTTACGCTCTCCTCAGTTTAGGGCACTGACTCTGTGCTGGCTGGTTGAATATATATAACCAGGAGATTTACACTCTCCTCAATTCAGGGCACTTACGCTGTGCTGGCTGTTTACAAATATATAACCATGAGATTTACGCCATCCTCAGTTTTGGGCACTGACTCTGTGCTGGCTGGTTAAATGGATATAACCAGGAGATTTACACTCTCTTCTGTTTAGGGCACTCAGTCTGATCTACACTCTCCTTAGTTTACGGCACTGAGTCTGTGCTGGCTGGCTAAATATATATAACCAGGAGAATTACACTCTCCTCAAACTAGGGCACTGACTCTGACCCTGCTGGTTAAATATATATAACCAGGAGATTTACACTCTCCTCAGTTTCGGGCACTGACTCTGTGCTGGCTGGTTGAATATATATATCCAGGAGATTTCCCCTCTCCTCAGTTTTGGACACTGACTCTATGCTGGCTGGTTAAATATATATAACCAGGAGACTTACACTCTCCTCAGTTTAAGGAACTGACTCTGTGCTGGCTGTTTATATAGATAGAACCAGGAGATTTATACTCTCCTCAGTTTAAGGCACTGAGTCTGTGCTGGCTGTTTAAATATATACAACCAGGAGATTTAAACTCTCCACAGTTTAGGGCACTGAAAGTGTTCTGGCTATTTAAATATATATAACCAGGAGGTTTACACTCTCCTCAGTTTTGGACACTGACTCTCTGCTGGCTGGTTAAATATATATAACCAGTGGATTAACTCTCTCCTCAGTTTAGGGCACTGACTCTGTGCTGGCTGGTGTCATATATATAACCAGGAGAATTACACTCTCCTCAGTTTAGGGCACTAACTCTGTGTTGTCTTGTTAAATAAATATAACCAGAAGATTTACACCCTCCACAGTTTAGGGCAATGACTCTGTGCTGGCTGCTAAAATATATATCACCAGGAGATTTATCCTCTCCTCAGTTAAGGGCACTGAAACTGTGCTGGCTGTTTAAATATATATAACCAGGAGATTTACGCTCTTTTCAGTTTAGGGCAATGACTCTGTGCTGGCTGGTTAATTATATATATAACCATGAGATTTATAAATCTCCACGGTTTAGGGCACTGTGTCCGGGCTGGCTGGTTGCCTGCATATAGCCAGGATATTTGCACTGTCCTTAGTTTCGGGCACTGACTCTGTGCTGGCTGGTTAAATATATATAACCAGGAGATTTTCACTCTCTTCATTTTAGGGCAATGACTCCGTGCTGGCTTTTTCATATATATATATACATAACCAGGAGATTTATAAATCTCCTCAGTTTAGGGCAATGAGTCCGTGCTGGCTGGTTGATTATCGATAGCAAGAAGATTTACGCTCTCCTCAGTTTAGGGCACTGACTCTGTGCTGGCTGGTTGAATATATATAACCAGGAGATTTCCCCTCTCCACAGTTTAGGGCACTGACTCTTTGCTTTCTGGTTGAATATATATAACCAGGAGATTTACTCTCTCCTCAGTTTCGGGCACTGATTCTGTGCTGGCTGTTTAAATATATATAACCAGAAGATTTACACTCTCCTCAATTTCGGGCAATGACTCTGTGCTGGCTGGTTAAATATATATAACCAGGAGATTTACTCTCTCCTCAGTTCAGGGCACTTACGCTGTGCTGGCTGCTTAACAATATATAACCAGGAGATTTACGCCATCCTCAGTTTAGAGCACTGAGTCTGTGCTGGCTGTTTAAATATATACAACCAGGATATTTAAACTCTCCTCAGTTTAGGGCACTGAACGTGTTCTGGCTATTTAAATATATATAACCAGGAGATTTACACTCTCCTCAGAATTGGACACTGACTTGGTGCTGGCTGTTTAAATATATATAACCAGGAGATTTACACTCTCCTCAGTTTCGGTCACTGTGTCTGTGCTGGCTGGTAAAATATATATCACCAGGAGACTTACCCTCTCCTCAGTTAAGGGCACTGAAACTGTGCTGGCTATTTAAATATATATAACCAGGAGATTTTCACTCTCTTCAGTTTAGAGCAATGATTCTGTGCTGGCTGGTTATATATATTTTCATAACCAGGAGATTTACCCTCTCCTCAGTTAAGGGCACTAAAACTGTGCTGGATATTTAAATATATATAACCAGGAGATTTACGCTCTTTTCAGTTTAGGGCAATGACTCTGTGCTGGCTGGTTAATTATATATATAACCATGAGATTTATAAATCTTCACAGTTTAGGGCACTGAGGCCGTGCTGGCTGGTTGCATGCATATAGCCAGGAGATTTGCACTGTCCTTAGTTTCGGGCACTGACTCTGTGCTGGCTGTTTAAATATATTTTACCAGGAGATTTACACTCTCCTCAGTTTAGGGCTATGACTCCGTGCTGGCTGGTTAAATATATATAACCAGGAGATTTTCCCTTTTCCCAGTTTAGGACATGACTCTGTGCTTTCTTGTTGAATATATATAACCTGGAGATTTACACTCTCCTCAGTTTCGGGCACTTACTCTACGGTTGCTGGTTAAATATATCTAACCAGGAGATTTACACTCTCCTCAGTTTCGGGCACTGACTCTGCGCCTGATTGTAAAATATATATAACCGGGAGATTTGCACTCTACACAGTTTGGGGCAATGACTGGCTTGTTCAATATGTATAACCAGGAGATTTACTCTCTCCTCAGTTCAGGGCACTTATGCTGTGCTGGCTGGTTAAAAATATATAACAAGGAGATTTACAGTCTGCTCAGTTTAGGGCACTGAGTCTGTGCTGGCTGGTTAAATATATATAACTAGGAGATTTACCTTCTCCTCAGTTTAGTGCACTGACTCTGTCCCTTCCGGTTAAATATATATAACCAGGAGATTTACACTCTCCTCAGTTTAGGGCATTTACGCTGTGCTGGCTGGTTAAACATATATAACCAGTGGATTAACTCTCTCCTCAGTTTAGGGCACTGACTCTGTGCTGGCTGGTGTAATATATATAACCAGGGGATTTACAATCTCCTCTGTTTCGGGCATTTACGCTGTGCTGGCTGTTTAAATATACATAACCAGGAGATTAACACTCTCTTCAGTTGAGGGCACTGACTCTGTTCTGGCTGGTTAAATGTATATAACCAGGAGATTTACACTTTCCTAACTTTCGGGCTCTGACTCTGCGCTGGCTGTTAAAATACATATAACCACGAGTTTTACACCCTCCTCAGTTTTGGGCTGTGACTCTGTGCTGGCTGTTAAAATATATAAAACCAGGAGGTTTGCATTCTCCTCAGTTTAGAGCAATGATTCTGTGCTGGCTGGTTAAATATATATAACCAGGAGATTTACACTCTCTTCATTTTATGGCACTGAGTCAGTGCTATGTGGTTAAATGTTTCTAAACACGAGATATACACTCTCCTAAGTTTCAGGCACTGACTCTGCGCCTGCTGGTAAAATATATACAACTGGAAGAATTGCACTCGACACAGTTTGGGGCAATGACTCTGTGCTGGCTGGTTAATTGTATATGCCCAGGAGATTTCCACTATCCTCATATTAGGGCACTGACTTAGTGATGGTTGTATAAATATATATTACCAGGATATTTCCCCTCTCCTCAGTTTAGGGCACTGACTGGGTGCTGGCTGTTTAAATATTTTTAACCACGTGATTTACGCTCTCCTCAGTTTAGGGCACTGTCTCTGTCCTGGCCGGTTAAATATATATAACCAGGAGACTTAAACTCTCCTCAGTTTTGGGCACTGAATCTATGCTGGCTGGTTAACTATATATAATCAGGAGATTTACGCTCTCCTTAGTTTAGGCCATTGAGTCTGTGCTAGCTGTTTAAATATATTTAACCAGGAGATTCACACTCTCCTCAGTTTAGGGCAATCACTCTGTGCTGGCTGGTTAAATATATATCACCAGGAGATTTACACTCTCCTCAGTTTAGGTTACTGACTCTGCGCCTGCTGGTTAAATATACATAACCAGGAGATTTGCACTCTCCTCAGTTTAGGGCAATGACTCTGTGCTGGCTGGTTAAATTTATATAACCAGATGATTTACTCTCTCCTCAGTTTAGTGCACTGAATCTGTGCTGGCTGGTTAAATAGATATAACCAGAAGATTACCCCTCTCCTCAGTTTAGGGCACTGACTCTGTGCTGACTGGTTAAATATTTTTAACCAGCAGATTTACGCTCTCCTCAGTTTAGGGCACTGGCTCTGTGCTGGATGTTTAAATATATATAACGAGAAGATTTCCCCTCTACCACTTTAGGGCACTGAATCTGCGCTGGCTGGATAAATATATATAACCAGGAGATTTACACGGTTCTTAGTTTAGTGCAATGTCTCTGTCCTGGCTGGTTAAATACATATAACCAGGAGATTTACACTGTCCTTAGTTTAGGGCACTGACACCGTGCTGGCTGGTTTAATATATATAACCAGGAGATTTAACCTCTCCTCAGTTTAGGGAACTGAGTATATGTTGGCTCGTTAAATAAAAATAACCAGGAGATTACACTATCCTCAGTTTATGGCACTGAATCTGTACTGGCCGGTTAAAGACATATAACCAGGAGATTTACACTCCCTTCAGTTTAGGGCACTGACTCTGTGCTGAATGGTTGAATATATATAACCAAAAGATTTACAATCTACTCAATTTAGGGCACTGATTCAGCGCTGTCTGGTTAAAAAGATGTAACCAGTAAATTCACACTCTCCTTAGTTTAGGTCACTGAATCTGTGCTGGCTGGTTAAATATATATAACCAGAAGATTACCCCTCTCCTCAGTTTAGGGCACTGACACCGTGCTGACTCTTTAAATACTTTTAACCTGGAGTTTTAATGTATGCACAGTTTCGGGCAATGACTCTGTGCTGACTGGTTAAATATATATTACCAGAAGATTTTCCCTGTCCACAGTTAAGGGCACTGACTCTGTGCTGGCTGGTTAAATATATACAACCAGGACATTTACCCACTCCTCAGTTTAAGGCACTGACTCAGTGCTGGCTGGTTAAATATACATAACCAGAAGATTTAACCTCTCTTCAGTTTAGGGCACTGAGTCTATGCTGGCTGGTTAAATATATACAAACAGGAAATTTGCACTCTCCTCAGTTTAGGTCACTGAACCTGTGCTTGCTGGTTAAATATATATAACCAGGAAATTTACACTCTCCTCATTTTAGGGCACTGACTCTGTGCTGGCTGATTGAATATATATAGCCAGGAGATTTACAATCTCCTCAGTTAAGGCACTCACTCTGTCTTGGCTGGATAAAAATATATAACCAGGAGATTTACACTGTCCGTAGATTAGGGCACTGACTCCGTGCTTGCTGGTTGAATATATATAACCAGGGGATTTACACTCTCCTCAGTTTTGGGCACTGACTCTGTGCTGGCTGTTTAAAAATATATAACGAGACGATTACCCCACTACCACATTAGGGCACTGACTCTGCTGGCTGTTTAAATATTTTTAACAAGGAGATTTACGCTCTCCTCAGTTTAGGGCACTGAGTCCGTGCTGGCTGGTTGAATATATATATATACCAGGAGATTTACACTCTCCTCTGTTTTGGGCACTGACACTGCGCTGGCTGTTTAAATATATATAACCAGGAAATTTACACTCTCCTCAGTTTAGGGCAATGCCTCTGAGCTGGCTGTTTATAATATACGTAACCAGGAGATTTACCCTCTCCTCAGTTTAGGGCACTGAATCTGTACTGGCTGTTTAAAGATACATAACCAGGAGATTTACACTCTCCGCCGTTTAGGGGACTGACTCTGTGCTGGATGGTTAAATATATATATAACCAAAAGATTTACAGTCTTCTCAATTTTGGGCACTGTCTCCGTGCTGGCTGGTTAAATATAAATAACCAGGAGATTTACACTTTCCTCAGTTTAGGGCACTGACTCTGTGCTGGCTGTTTAAAAATATATAACGAGAAGATTACGCCTCTACCACATGAGGGCACTGACTCTGCTGGCTGTTTAAATATTTTTAACTAGGAGATTTACGCTCTCCTCAGTTTCAGGCACTGACTCTGCTGACTGGTTAAATATATATAACCTGGAGATTTACACTCTCCTCAGTTTAGGGCACTGAGTCCGTGCTGGCTGGTTGAATACATATAACCTGGAGATTTACACTCTCCTCTGTTTTGGGCACTGACTCTGCGCTGGCTGTTTAATTATATATAACCAGGAGATTTACCCTCTCCTCAGTTTAGGGCACTGAATCTGTGCTGTCTGGTTAAATATATATAACCAGGAGATTTTACATCTCCTCAGTTTATAGCACTGAATCTGTACTGGCCGTTTAAAGAAACATAACCAGGAGATTTACACTCTCCTCCGTTTAGGGGACTGACTCTGTGCTGGATGGTTAAATATATATATAACCAAAATTTTACAGTTTTCTCAATTTAGGGCACTGATTCTGCGTTGGCTGGTTAAATATATATCACCTAGAGATTTACACTCTCCTCAGTTTAGGGCACTGAATCTGTGCTGGCTGGTTAAATATATATAACCAGGATATTTCCCCTCTCCTCAGTTTAGGGCACTGACTCTGTGCTGGATATTTAATTATATATAACGAGAAGATTTCCCCTCTACTACTTTAGGGAACTGACTCTGCGCTGGCTGTTTAAATATTTTTAACCAGGAGACATATGCTCTCCTCAGTTTTGGGCACTGACTCTGTGCTGGCTGGATAAATATATATATAACCAGCAGATTTACCCTCTCCTCAGTTTCGGGCACTGACTCTGTGCTGGCTGGTTGAATATATATATCCAGGAGATTTCCCCTCTCCACAGTTTAGGACACTGACTCTGTGCTTTCTGGTTGAATATATATAACCAGGAGATTTACACACTCCTCAATTTGGGGCAATGACTCTGTACTGGCTGGTTAAATATATATAACCAGGAGATTTACTCTCTCCTCAGTTCAGGGCACTTACGCTGTGCTGGCTGCTTAAAAATATATAACCAGGAGATTTACGCCATCCACAGTTTAGGGCACTGAGTCTGTGCTGGCTGTTTAAATATATACAACCAGGAGATTTACAATCTCCTCAGTTTAGGGCACTCACTCTGTCTTGGCTGGTTAAAAATATATAACAAGGAGATTTACACTGTCCTTAGTTTAGGGCACTGACTCCGTGCTGGCTGGTTAATTCTATATAACCTGGAGATTTACACTCTCCTTCGTTTCGAGCACTGAATCTGTGCTTGCTGGTTGAATATCTATAACCAGGGGATTTACACTCTCCTCAGTTTTGGCCACTGTCTCTGTGATGGCTGGTTAATTATATATAACCAGGAGATTTACACTATCCTCAGTTTAGGGCACTGACTCTGTGCTGGCCGGTTAAATATATAGATAATCAGCAGATTTACCCTCTCCCCAGTTTAGGGCACAGACTCTGCGCTGGCTGGTTAAATATATACAACCATGACATTTACCCGCTCCTCAGTTTAAGGCACTGACTCTGTGCTGGCTGGTTAAATATATATAACCAGGAGATTTAACCTCTCCTCAGTTTAGGGCACTGAGTCTATGCTGTCTGGTTAAAAATATATAACCAGGAGATTTACACTGTCCTTAGTTTAGGGCACTGTCTCTGTCCTGGCTGGTTAAATATATATAACCAGGACATTTACCAGCTCCTCAGTTTAAGGCACTGACTCTGTGATGGCAGTTTAAATATATATAACGAGAAGATTTCCCCTCTCCAACTTTACGGCACTGATTCTGTGCTGGCTGTTTAAATATTTTTAACCAGGAGATTTACGCTCTTCACATTTTCGGGCACTGACTCTGTTCAATATATATATAACCAGCAGATTTACCCTCCACTCAGTTTAGGCCACAGAATCTGTGCTGGATGATTAAAAATTTTTTACCAGCAGATTTACACACTCCTCAGTTTAGGGCACTGACTCTGCACTGGTTGGTTAAATGTATATAACCAGGAGATTACCACTCTCCTCAGTTTCGGGCAGTTTCTATGTGCTGGCTGTTTTAAAATATATAACGAGAAGATTTACCCTCTACCACTTTAGGGCACTGACTCCGTGCTGGCTGTTTAAAGATATATAACCAGGAGATTTAACCTTTCCTTTGCTAAGGGCACTGAGTCTATGCTGGCTGGATAAATATACATAACCAGGAGATTTACACTCTCAACAGTTTAGGACAATGACTCTGTCTTGGCTGGTTAAATATATATATCCAGGAAATTTAACCTCTCCTCAGTTTCGGGCACTGAGTCTGTACTGGCTGGTTAAATATATATAACCAGGAGATTTCCACTCTCCTCAGTTTAGGGCACTGACTCTGTGTTGGCTGGTTAAATATATATAACCAGGAGATTTACACTGTCCTTAGCTTAGGGCACTGACTCTGTGCTGGCTGGTTAAATATATATAACCAGGAGATTTACACTGTCCTTAGCTTAGGGCACTGTCTCTGTCCTGGCTGGTTAATTCTATACTGCCAGGAGATTTACACTCTCCTCAGTTTTGGGCATTGAATCTGTGCTGGCTTATTAAATATATATAACCAGGAGATTTCCACTCTCCTCAGTTTAGGGCACTGACTCTGTGTTGGCTGGTTAAATATATATAACCAGGAGATTTACCCTTTCCTCAGTTTAGGGCACTGAATCTGTTCTGGCTGGTTGAATATATCGAGCCAGTAGATTTACAATCTCCTCAGTTTAGGGCACTGACTCTGTCTTGGCTGGTTAAAAATATATAACCAGGAGATTTACACTCTCCTCAGTTCAGGGCACTGACTCTGTGCTGGCTGGTTAAATATATATAACCAGGAGATTTACACTGTCCTTAGCTTAGGGCACTGACTCTGTGCTGGCTGGTTAAATATATATAACCAGGAGATTTACACTGTCCTTAGCTTAGGGCACTGTCTCTGTCCTGGCTGGTTAATTCTATACTGCCAGGAGATTTACACTCTCCTCAGTTTTGGGCATTGAATCTGTGCTGGCTTATTAAATATATATAACCAGGAGATTTACACTCTCCTCAGTTTAGGGCACTGAATCTCTGCTCGCTGGTTGAATATATATAACCAGGAGATTTACACTCTCCTCAGTTGGGGGCAATGACTCTGTGCTGGCTGGTTAAATATATATAACCAGGGGATTTACCCTCTCCTCAGGTTAGGGCACTGACTATGTGCTGGCTAGTTAAATATATAAAACCAGAAGATGTACCCTCTCCTCATTTTAGTGTACAGACTCTGTGCTGACTGTTTAAATATTTTTAACCAGGGGATTTACGCTCTCCTCAGTTTCGGCACTGACTCTGTGCTGGCTGGTTAAATATATATAACCACGAGATTTACCCTCTCTTCAGTTTAGGGCACTGACTCTGTGCTGGCTGGTTGAATATATATAACCAGGAGATTTACTCTCTCCTCAGTTTCGGGCACTGACTCTGTGCTGGCTGGTTGAATATATATAACCAGGAGATTTACTCTCTCCTCAGTTTCGGGCACTGACTCTGTGCTGGCTGGTTGAATATATATAACCAGGAGATTTACTCTCTCCTCAGTTTAGGGCACTGACTCTGTGCTGGCTGGTTGAATATATATAACCAGGAGATTTACTCTCTCCTCAGTTTCGGGCACTGATTCTGCGCTGGCTGGTTGAAGAGATATAACCAGGAGATTTACTCTCTCCTCAGTTTAGGGCACTGACTCTGTGCTGGCTCGTTGAATATATATAACCAGGAGATTTACTCTCTCCTCAGTTGAGGGCATTGCTTGCTGCTTAAATATATAAATCCAGGAGATTTCACCTCTCCTCAGTTTAGGACACTGAATCTGTGCTTTCTGGTTGAATATATAGAACCAGTAGATTTACTCTCTCCTCCGTTGAGGGCACTGGCACTGTGCTGGCTGATTGAATATATATAACCAGGAGATTTACACTCTCCTCAGTTTAGCGCACTGACATTGCACTCGCTGTTTCAATATATATAACCAGGACATCTTCACTTTTCTCAGTTTAGGGCACTGACTATGTCAGGCTGGTTAAATATATATAACCAGGAGATTGACACTCTCCTCAGTTTCGGGCACTGACTCTGTGCTGGCTGGTTAAGTATATATAACCAGGAGATTCACACTGTCCTTAGTTGAGGGCACTGTCTCTGTCC
The DNA here is from genome assembly GCF_047496795.1 of Chiloscyllium punctatum. NCBI lineage: Eukaryota > Metazoa > Chordata > Chondrichthyes > Orectolobiformes > Hemiscylliidae > Chiloscyllium > Chiloscyllium punctatum. The sequence continues at coordinate 69,725,820 of NC_092751.1, read as the reverse complement.
TCGCTGGTTAAATATATATAACCAGGAGATTTACACTGTCCTTAGCTTAGGGCACTGTCTCTGTCCTGGCTGGTTAATTCTATACTGCCAGGAGATTTACACTCTCCTCAGTTTTGGGCATTGAATCTGTGCTGGCTTATTTAATATATATAACCAGGAGATTTACACTCTCCTCAGTTTAGGGCACTGAATCTCTGCTCGCTGGTTGAATATATATAACCAGGAGATTTACACTCTCCTCAGTTGGGGGCAATGACTCTGTGCTGGCTGGTTAAATATATATAACCAGGGGATTTACCCTCTCCTCAGGTTAGGGCACTGACTATGTGCTGGCTAGTTAAATATATAAAACCAGAAGATGTACCCTCTCCTCATTTTAGTGTACAGACTCTGTGCTGACTGTTTAAATATTTTTAACCAGGGGATTTACGCTCTCCTCAGTTTCGGCACTGACTCTGTGCTGGCTGGTTAAATATATATAACCACGAGATTTACCCTCTCTTCAGTTTAGGGCACTGACTCTGTGCTGGCTGGTTGAATATATATAACCAGGAGATTTACTCTCTCCTCAGTTTCGGGCACTGACTCTGTGCTGGCTGGTTGAATATATATAACCAGGAGATTTACTCTCTCCTCAGTTTCGGGCACTGACTCTGTGCTGGCTGGTTGAATATATATAACCAGGAGATTTACTCTCTCCTCAGTTTAGGGCACTGACTCTGTGCTGGCTGGTTGAATATATATAACCAGGAGATTTACTCTCTCCTCAGTTTCGGGCACTGATTCTGCGCTGGCTGGTTGAAGAGATATAACCAGGAGATTTACTCTCTCCTCAGTTTAGGGCACTGACTCTGTGCTGGCTCGTTGAATATATATAACCAGGAGATTTACTCTCTCCTCAGTTGAGGGCACTGCTTGCTGCTTAAATATATAAATCCAGGAGATTTCACCTCTCCTCAGTTTAGGACACTGAATCTGTGCTTTCTGGTTGAATATATAGAACCAGTAGATTTACTCTCTCCTCCGTTGAGGGCACTGGCACTGTGCTGGCTGATTGAATATATATAACCAGGAGATTTACACTCTCCTCAGTTTAGCGCACTGACATTGCACTCGCTGTTTCAATATATATAACCAGGACATCTTCACTTTTCTCAGTTTAGGGCACTGACTATGTCAGGCTGGTTAAATATATATAACCAGGAGATTGACACTCTCCTCAGTTTCGGGCACTGACTCTGTGCTGGCTGGTTAAGTATATATAACCAGGAGATTTACACTGTCCTTAGTTGAGGGCACTGTCTCTGTCCTCGCTGGTTAAATATATATAACCTGGGGATTTTCCCTCTCCTCAGTTTAGGGCATTGGATCTGGGGGGGCTAGTTAAATTTATATAACCAGGAGATTAACACTCTCCTCCGTTTAGGGCACCGAGTCTGTGCTGGCTGTTTCAATAAATATAGCCAGGAGATTTACACTCTCCTCAGTTTTGGACACTGACTCCGTGCTGGCTGGTTAAATATCTATAACCAGAAGATTTACACTCTCCTCAGTTTAGGGCACTGACTCTGTGCTGGCTGGTTGAACATATATAACCAAAAGATGTGCACTCTACTCAGTTTAGGGCACTACGTCTGTGCTGGCTGGTTAAATATATATAACCAGGAGATTTACACTCTCCTCAGTTGAGGGCACTGACCCTATGCTTGCTGCTTAAATATATAAATCCAGGAGATTTCACCTCTCCTCAGTTTAGGACACTGAATCTGTGCTTTCTGGTTGAATATATAGAACCAGTAGATTTACTCTCTCCTCAGTTGAGGGCACTGACACTGTGCTGGCTAGTTGAATATATATAACCAGGAGATTTACACTCTCCTCAGTTTAGCGCACTGACATTGCGCTCCCTGTTTCAATATATATAACCAGGAGATCTTCACTTTTCTCAGTTTAGGGCACTGACTATGTCAGGCTGGTGAAATATATTTAATCAGGAGATTTACACTCTCCTCAGTTTAGAACACTGACTGTGCTTGCTGGTTGAAAATACATAACCAGGAGATTGACACTCTCCTCAGTTCGAGCACTGACTCTATGCTGGCTGGTTAAGTATATATAACCTGGGGATTTTCCCTCTCCTCAGTTTCGGGCAGTGAATCTGTGCTGGCTGGTTAAATATATATAACCAGGAGATTAACACTCTCCTCAGTTTAGGGCACTGAGTCTGTGCTGGTTGGTTGAATATACCTAGCCAGGATATTTACACTCTCCTCAGTTTAGGGCACTGTCTCTTTACTGGCTTGTTAAATATTTATAACAAGGATATTTGCACTCTTCTCTGTTTAGGGCACTGACTCTGTGCTGGCTGTTTAATTATATATAACCAGGAGATTTACACTCTCCTCAGTTTAGGGCAATGACTATGTGCAGGCTGGTTAAATATTTATAGCCAGGAGATTTAAACTCTTATCAGTTTTGGACACTTACTCCGTGCTGGCTGGTTAAATATGTATATAACCGGGAGATTTAACCTTGCATCAGTTTCGGGCACTGACTCAGTGCTGGCTGGTTGAATTTATAAAACCAGGCGATTTATACTCTCCTCAATTTAGGGCACTGAGTCCGTGCTGGCTGGTTAAATCTATATAACCTAGCGATTTTCACTCTGCTCAGTTTCGGGCACTAACTCTGCACTGGCTGGTTAAATATATATAACCAGGAGGTTTACACTCTCCTCAGTTTAGGGCACTGAGTCTGTGCTGTCTGGTTAACTATATATAACGAGGATATTTATCCTCTCCTCAGTTTAGGGCACTGGCTCTGTGCTGGCTGGTTTAATATAGATAACCAGGAGATTTACGCTCTACTCAGTTTAGGGCACTGACTCTATACTGGCTCGTTAAATATATATAAATAGGAAATTTACACTTTCCTTAGTTTTGGGCACTGTCTCTGTCCCTGCTGGTTAAATATATATAACCAGTAGATTTACACTCTCGTCAGTTTAGGGACATGATCTGTGCTGGCTGTTTAAATTTATATAACCAGGAGATTTACACTCTCCTGCGTTTAGGGCACTGAGTCCGTGCTGGCTGGTTAAATATATATAACCAGGTGATTTGCAATCTCCTCAGTTTAGGGCACTCACTCTGCGCTGGCTGGTTAAATATATTTCACCAGGAGATTTACACTCTCCTCAGTTTAAGGCAATGACTCTGTGCTGGCTGGTTAAATTTATATGACGAGGATATTTTATTCTCTCCGCCGTTTACGGCACTGGCTGTGAGCTGGCTGTTTAAATATACATAAACAGGAGATTTACACTCTCCTCACGTTAGGACAATGTCTCTGTGCTGGCTGGTTAAATATATATATATATAAAACTTGGAGATTTACCCCCTCTTCAGTTTAGGGCAATGACTCTGTGCTGGCAGGTTATATATATACCCTGGAGATTTACACTCTCCTCAGTTTAGGGCACTGACTCTGCGCTGGCTGGTTGAATATATATAACCAGGAGATTTACACTCTCCTCAGTTTACGGCACAGATTCTGCGCTGGCTGGTTAAATATATACAGCATGGGGATATACACTCTCCTCAGTTTAGGGCACTGAGTCCGTGCTGGCTGGTTGAATATATATAACCAGGAGGTTTACACTCTCCTCAGTTTAGGGCACTGACTCTGTGCTGGCTGGTTTAATATAGATAACCAGGAGATTTACACTCTCCTCAGTTTAGGGCACTGACTCTGTGCTGGCTGGTTTAATATAGATAACCAGGAGACTTACACTCTCCTCAGTTTAGGGCACTGAGGCCGTGCTGGCTGGTTGCATGCATATAGCCAGGAGATTTACACTGTCCTTAGTTTTGGGCACTGTCTCTGTCCTGGCTGGTTAAATATATATAACCAGGAGATTTACCCTCTCCTCAGTTTAGGAACATGATCTGTGCTGGCTGTTTAAATTTATATAACCAGGAGATTTACACTCTCCTCAGTTTAGGGCACTGACTCTGCGCTGGCTGGTTAAATATATATATTCAGGTGATTTACGCTCTCCTCAGTTTTGGGCATTGACTCTTTGTTCGCTGGTTAAATATATATAACCAGGAGATTAAACTCTCCTCAGTTTAAGGCAATGACTCTGTGCTGGCTGGCTAAATTTATATAACCAGGAGATTACACTCTCCTCAGTTTAAGGCAATGACTCTGTGCTGGCTGGCTAAATTTATATAACCAGGAGATTTACACTCTTCTCAGTTTAGGGCACTGACTCTGTGCTGGCTGGATAAATATATATAACCAGGAGATTTTCACTCCCGTCAGTTTAGGACTCTGACACTGTGCTGGCTGGATAAATATATATAAACAGGAGATTTACACTGTCCTCAGTTTAGGGCACTGACTCCGTGCTGGCTGGTTAAATATATATAACCAAGAGATTTACACTGTCCCAGAATATAAACGGATCTGTCAGATTGTTCCTTGCTTTTCCTGGCGATGGTTCCTGTGAATTACAGTGTGGAACCGGGCAGCATTGCTCGGCATCTCGGAAGCTTTCCCCTCTGCTGCTTCCCATTTCTTATTGAAATATTGGGTACAGCACAAGGATGGGTTTGTTTTGTTCGAAACGTGAGAGACTTCTCCCGCCAGGAACCTGAAATAATTACAGAAGCCCCTGGAAACACTGAACAGTTCCAACAGCCTCTGTAGTGGTGGGGAGGGAGGATTAATGTGTCAAATCTATGCAAGGATAAAATAAACTCCAGCCACAAAACAGTCAGTGTTCCTAAGTTTTACAAACATCCGCTTAACATTTTTCTGAGCCATCAATTCCCCTTAAACCCTTCCAATGCTGAATACCATCTTTCTGATTCTCACTTTGAGAGATATCCCTCAGTGAGCTCCTCCATCATTCTTTCCATTTCACTGGGGACCCACTATCCACAGTCTCCAATCAAATGACCTGAACTCAGACACACAGAGATCTTAAAGAGTGACACAATGCAGATAGGAAGTTGATTTCATTTCTGTTTCTGAGTCCAATCTTCACTCAGTGAAACAGAGTCCGGTGTTCAAGGCTCAAACAAGAGCTGGATTCTGCTTCTGGTGATTGTCTTCATTCAGTGAGAAGGAGGGCCGTGGGCCAGAAGGAGCTCATCATTGTGCTTCGGGTTGTCTGCTCAGTCTGCAGCATTGCAGGTCGTGGGAGCAGGGCAGTGGGAAAGGTACCTCGTGTGGACTGCAATAGGACTTTCAACACATTGTTCCAGACCAGTTACAGTGCTCCAGGAATTCTGAATGAGGATCGGAAAAATGCATTGATTGAAGGAGGAGGATCAGGGAAACAGGATAAAGCTGATGGGATCAGCAGGATTTCTCGGTCGAACTCTGTACCATACTTTATTTTCTGCTTCATAAATCTACAATCCGGAGCTCAATCCACTCAGAGCAATATCAGCTCAGAAACAAATCATTCAGTCCAACACATCCATCCTGAACTGATATCCGATGTAAATCACATCCTATTTGTCAGAATTTGGCCCATGTTCCTCTGAACCCTTTTTAATTCCTACACCCACCCAGATACCTTTTAAATGTTGTAATTGTACCAGCCTCCACTACTTCCTCTGGCAGCTCATGCACACAGTGCCCTCTGTGTGAAAAATGTTCCCCTTAGGTCCCTTTTATGTTTCCCCTCTCAACTTTAACACATGCCATCTGCTTCTGGACTCCCCCACCGCAGGGAAATTACCTTGCCTTTTTACCCCATTGAGGGTCCTTCATGACTTTGTGAACCTCTATAAGGTTACCTCTCAGCTACTGACCCTCCAGTGATAATAGTCTCAACCTATACAGTCTTACCCTCCAGCACAAACCCTCCACCCTTGGCAACATCCATGTAAATCTTTTCTGAACCCTTTAAAGTTTCACAACACAGAGGAGGGTTAGGTTGGAGTCCAGAATTGCACATTATATACCAAAAGTGGCCGAACCAATACTGCAACATGACCTCCCCATCCCTTTACACACTTAACTGAGCAATAAAGACAAAAGTGCCAAACGCTTTCTTCACTATCCTATTGAAATGTTCATCTACCTTCAACGAACTATGAAGCTCTACTCCAGGTCTATTTGTTCAGCAACATCCCTCGTACCTTGCCATTAAGTGTAGATATCCTGCTCTCTTTTGGATCTCTGAAATGCAGCACCTCAGACTTATCTTAATTAATCTTCATCTGCCACTCCTCAGCCCAGTGGCCAATCGATCAAGATCCAGTTGAAATCTGAGATAATCATCTTCACTGTCCTCGACACCTCCAATTTTACTATCATCTGCAAACTTTCGGGTTGTCTGCTCAGTCTGCAGCATTGCAGGCCGTGGGAGCGGGGCAGTGGGACCATTCGTCCTATGGTCACATTGAAATCATTTATATAAATGACAAAATAACAGTGGACCCAGCACCGATCCTTTGGCACACCGCTGGTCACAGGCCTTCAGTCTCAAAAGCAACCCTCCCCATCACCCTCTGTCTTCGACCTTCAGTAAAAAGAAGTGTTGAAAGTATCAGTTAACTGGAGATTCAGATCAGTGCGTCACTAAATTAAAAGAAAAATGCAGGGCATCATTAATTGGAGAATTCATGCAGGTGCCATTTAAATTCGAAGTCGGAGAACTGGGGCAGGATAACACTCAGTGGGAGAATTAGTGCAGTTCCAGGATGTGTGCAGGATTGGGAAATGGGGAAAACAGCCATAAATAGAGTCATACAATCACAGAGATTTACAACACACACACAGATACTTTGGTCCAACTTGTCCACGGCACAATTTAAGAATTCTGGCAGTGCTCCACTAAATTGCAAGGAGAATCATCGCAAGGAACTACTTACTGGAGAATTGGGGAAGGGCTGATCGAAATGTGAGAAATGTAACAGGGCATCAGTTAATTGGAGAATTGGTGCAGTGTAACACTAAATGGGAGAATTCGGGCAGGACAATACTTGATGGGAGATTTAGAGTTGGACACCCCTAAATTGTTCGAGGACATCAGTCAGTATGAGGATTGGTGTAAGGCAACACTGAGTGGAGAACTTGATCCGGACGTCAGTAATTGGGGGAAATGGTGCTCAGCAACACTGAATTGAAGAATTGGTGCGGGCCATCAGTAAATGAGAGACCTGGTGGAGGGTGCTGATAACTTCGAGAATTGGAGCAACTGGGAGACCCCGGGCAGTGAATCAGGAAATAGGACAAATGTTTCAAAGGATTCGTGGTCCAGATTCAATACAGTGCACCACGACATGGGAGCATTGATGTATATCACCACTAAAGGGAAGAAATATATAGGATCGATAATTTGTAGATATGGTGCAGGGATTGCAAAGATTAGAGAATTCTGGCAGCAGACGAGTAAATTGGAGAAGTGTTGGAGAGGAATAAAAAATGGAAGACCTGGCACACAGTGGAGCCAAAATACAAAATGGGTGCATGGCACCAGTAAATGGGAGAATTAGAGGAGTGCACCTTTAAATGGTAAACCGGGCTCGGGCATCTCTAAATGGAAGAGTTAGTACAGGGGGGTGAGCAAATGGGTGATTTGGCGAGAATCAATAAATGGGAGATTTGGTGTACAGTGCCATTACTTTGGAAAACTGATGGGAGTGTTAATATATTAGAAAATTGGAGCACAGCTTGTCTAAGTTGGGGAATAGGGGCCAGGGAAACAATAAAAAATGTTGCAAGTATCGGTAAATTGGAGATTCAGTTCAGTGCATCACTAAATCAAAACAATTCAGCAGGGCACCTGTATGTGGAAGAAGTGCATCAGGGAACAGTTAAATGGAAGGAATTGATGTAGGGCAACAGTAATTGGAGAATTTATGCCGGTGCCTTTAAATAGGGCAGGATAATACTCAAAGGGAGAGTTGGTGCAGTTTCCGGATTTCTGCAGGATTGGTAAATGGGAGAAATGGCGCAGAGCAGCGGAGTCATAAACAGAGTCATACAATCAGAGAGATGTACAACATGGAAACGGACACTTCACTCCAACTTGTCTATGACTCAATTTTAGAATTCTGGCAGTGCTCCACAAAATTGGAGAATCATTCCAAGGAACTACTAAATGGAAGGATTGGGCAAGGGCTTATCGAAATAAGAGAATTTGGAACGGGGCATCTGAGATTGTCAAATTAGTGCAGTTAGAACCGAATGGGAGAGTTTCAGTTTCACAGTGAATGGGAGAATTGGTGCAGTGTAGCACTAAATGGGAGAATTGGGACATGACAATACTTGATGTGGGAATGAGAGTAGGGCACCCCTAAATTGGGCGAGGGCATCAGTCAGTATGAGGATTGGTGTAAGGCAAAGCGGAATGGAGAACTTCTTCAGGGCGTCAATAATTGGGGGAAATGTTGCTAAGCAACACTGAATTGGAGAATTGGTGTGGGGTATCAGTAAATGAGAGACCTGGTGCACAGTGGAGCGAAATTAGAGAATTGGTGCATGGCAACAGTAAATGGGAGAATTAGAGTAGCGCACCCTTAAATGGTAGAATCGGGCTCCGGCATCAGTAAATGGAAGAATTGGTACAGGGATATGAGTAAATGGGAGATTTGGTGGGAATCAATAAATGGGTGATCTGGTGCACAGTGCCGTTACATTAGAAAATTGATGGGAGTGCCAATATATTGGGAAATTGGAGCATAGCATGTCTAAATTGGGGAATAGGGGCCAGGGATTCAATAAAAAGAAGAAATGTTGCAAGCATCGGAAAAATTGGAGATTCAGTTCAGGGCATCATTAAATGAAAAAAATACAGCAAGACATCCGTACATGGAAGGTATGTATCAGGGAACAACTAAATGGAAGGAATTGATACAGGGCATCAATAATTGGAGAATTCATGCAGGTGCCATGAAATTCTCAGTGGGAGAACTGGGGCAGGATAACCTCAATGGGTGAGTTGGTGAAATTCCCGAATTAGTGCAGAATTGGGAAATGGGAGAAATGGTGCAGGGAAGTGGAGCAGTAATTACAGCCTTAGAGATGTACAGCACGGAAACAGATCCCTCAGTCCAACATGTCCACGCCCAAGTTTAAGAATTCCGACAGTTCTCCACTAAATTGGAGAATCATTGCAAGAAAATACGAAATGAACAAATTTCGAAAGAGCTTATCGAAGTGTGAGAATTTGCAACAGGGCATCAGATAATGGGTGAATTAGTGTAGTTCAGCACGAAATGGGTAGGGTATGCTGTGTTGCACTAAATGGGAGAATTGGGGCAGGACAATACCTTTTGGCAGGTTTAGAGTAGCGCACCCCTAAATTGTTCGAAGACATCAGTCAGTATGAGGATTGGTTTCAGGCAACACTGAGTGGAGAGCTTGATCAGGACATCAGTAATTGGGGGAAATGGTGCTAATCAACACTGAATTGGAGAATTGGTGTGGGGTATCAGTAAATGAGAGACCTGGTGCAGGGTGCTGATAACTTCGAGAATTGGAGCAAATGGGAGAACACAGGCAGTGAATCAGTAAATAGGACAAATGTTGCAAAGGATTAGTGGTCCAGATTCAATACAGTGTACCACGAAATGGGGGAGTTGGTGCAGTTCATCAATAAAGGGAGGATATGTGTAGGATCAGTAATTTGGAGATATGATGTAGGGGTCCCAAGATAGAGAATTCTGGCACTGGACTACTAAATGGGAGAATTGTAGCAGGGAAATACTGAATGGAAGAGCTGGTGCACAGTGGAGCTAAATTACAGAATGGGTGTATGGCACCAGTAATTGGGAGAATGAGGGTATGATTAGATTACCTACAGTGTAGAAACAGGCCATTTGGCCCACCAAGTCCACACCAACCCTCCAAAGAGTAACCCACCCAGACCCATTCCCCTACACCTAACACTATCGGCAATTTAGCATGGCCAATTCACTTAACCTGCATATCTTTGGTCTGTGGGAGAAACCAGAGGAAACCCACGCAGACCCGGGGAGAATGTGCAAACTCTACATTGACAGTTGCCCGATGCGGGAATTGAAGCTGGATCTCTGGTCCTGTGAGGCAGGGGTATGAGTAAATGGGAGATTAGGTGGGAATCATTAAATGGCAGATTCGGTGCATAGAGCCATTACATTGGAAAACTGATGTGAATGCCAATATATTGGAAAATCGGAGCAGAGCATGTCTAAATTGGGGAATAGGGCCCAGGGAATCAATAAAAAGAAGAAATGTTGCAAGGTTTGGTAAATTGGAGATTCAGTTCAATGCATCACTAAATGAAAACAATTCAGCAGGGCATCCGTACGTGGAAGAAGTGTTTCAGGGAACAATTAAATGGAAGGAATTGATGCAGGGCAATGATAATTGGAGAATTCATGTAGGTGCCTTTAAATTGGGCAGGAAAATACTCACTGGGAGAGTTGGTGCAGTTTCAGGATTTGTGCAGGATTGGTAAATGGGAGAAATGGTGCAGAGCAACGGAGCCATAAACAGAGTCATACAATCATAGAGATGTACAACATGGAAACAGACACTTCAGTCCAACTTGTCTATGACTCAATTTTAGAATTCTGGCAGCGCTCCACGAAATTGGAGAATCATTCCAAGGAACGACTAAATGGAAGGATTGGGCAAAGGGCTTATCGAAATAAGAGAATTTGGAACCGGGCATCGGATAATGGCAAATTGGTGCAGTTAGAACCAAATGGGAGAGTTTCAGTTTAGCAGTAAATGGGAGAATTGGTGCAGGATAATAGTTGATGTGGGAATGAGAGCACAGCACCCCTAAATTGGGCGAGAGCATCAGTCAGGATGAGGATTGGTGAAAGGCAAAACTGAATGGAGAACTTGTTCAGGGCATCAGTAATTGGGGGAAATGGTGCTAAGCAACACGGAGTTGGAGAATAGGTGCGGGCCATCAGTAAATGAGAGATCTGGTGCACAGTGGAGCTAAATTAGAGAATGGGTGCAATGGCAACAGTTAATGGGAGAATTAGAGTAGCGCACCCTTAAAAGGTAGAATCGGGCTCAGGCATCAGTAAATGGAAGGATTGGTACAGGATCATGAGTAAATGGGAGATTTGGTGGAAACAATAAATGGGAGATCTGCTGCAGAACGCCGTTACATTACAAAATTGGTGCGAGTGCCAATATTTTGGAAAATTGGAGCAGAACATGTCTAAATTGGGGAATAGAGGCCAGGGAATCAATAAAAAGAAGACATGTTGCAAGTATCGGTAAATTAGAAATTCAGTTCAGTGCATCACTAAATGAAAACAATTCAGCAGGGCACCCGTACGTGGAAGATGTGTATCAGGGAACAATTAAATGGAAGGAATTGATGCAGGGCAACGATAGTTGGAGAATTCATGCAGGTGCCATTAAATTCTAAGTGGGAGGACTGGGGCAGGATAACCTCAGTGGGTGAGTTGGTGAAATTCCCTGATTTGTGCAGGATTGGGAAATGGGAGAATTGGTGCAGGGAAGCGGAGCACTAATTACAGTCTTAGAGATGTACAGCACGGAAACAGACCCTTCGATCCAGCTTGCCCATGCCTAAATTTAAGAATTCTGGCAGCTCTCCACTAAATTGGAGAATCATTGCAAGGAACTACTAAATGGAAAAATTGGGAAAGAGCTTATCAAAATGTGAGAATTTGCAACAGGACATCAGATAATGGGTGAATTAGTGTCGTTCAGCACGAAATGGGTGCGTTATGCTGTGTTGCAATAAATTGGAGAATTGGGGTTGGGAGATTTAGAGTAGGTCATCCCTAAATTGGGCGAGAGCATCAGTCAGTATGAGGATTGGTGTCAGGCAAAACTGAATGAAGAACCTGTTCAGGATATCAGTAATTGGGCGAAATGGTGCTAAGCAACACTGAATTGGAGAATTGGCGTGGGGTATCAGCAAATGAAAGACCTGGTGAAGGCTGCTGATAACTTCGAGAATTGGAGCAACTGGGAGAACACTGGCAGTGAATCAGTAAATAGGACAGATGTTGCAAAGGATTAGTGATCGAGATTCAATACAGTGCACTACGAAATGAAAAGTTGGTGCAGTTCACCACGAAAGGGGGGATATTTGCAGTTTGGGGAATTTGGAGATATGATGCAGGGATTGCCAAGATTAGAGAATTCTGTCAGCAGTCTACTAAATGGGAGAATTGTTGCCGGGAAATACTGAATGGAAGACCTGGTGCACAGTGGAGCTAAATTACAGAACGGGTGTATGGCACCAGTAATTGGGAGAATGAGGGTAGCACACCCTTAAATGGTAGAATCAGGCTCGGGCATCAGTAAGGAGAAGAGGTAGTACAGGAGTATGAGTCAATTCGAGAGTTGGTGGGTTTCAATAAATGGGAGATTCTGTGCACAGTGCCCTTACATTGGAAAATTGGTGGGAGTGTCTGTATATTAGAAAATTGGAGCGGAACATGTCTCAATTGGGGAATGGGGGCCAGGGAATCAAGGAAAAGAAATGTTGCAAGCATTGGTAAATTGGAGAGTCAGTTCAGTGCATCACTAAATGAACAAATATAATCAGCAGGGAAGCCGTACGGTGAAAATGTGTATCAGGGAACAACTGAATGGAAGGAATTGATGCAGACCAACAATAATTGGAGAATTCATGCAGGTGCCATTAAATTCTAAGTGGGAGGACTGGGGCAGGATAACCTCAATGGGTGAGTTGGTGAAATTCCCGAATTAGTGCAGGATTGGGAAATGGGAGAATTGGTGCAGGGAAGTGGAGCACTAATTACTGCCTTAGAGATGTACAGCACGAAAACAGATCCCTCAGTCCAACCTGTTCACGTCCAAGTTTAAGAATTCTGTAAGCTCTACACTAAATTGGAGAATCATTACAATAAAATACTAAATGGATAAATTTCGCAAGGGCTTATCGAAACGTGAGAATTTTCAACAGGACATCAGATAATGGGTGAATTAGTGCAGTTCAGTGCTAATTGGGTGAGTTATGCAGTGTTGCACTAAATGTGGGAATTGGGGCAGGACAATACCTTTTGGGAGATTCAGAGTAGCGCACCCCTAAATTGAGCAAGGACATCAGTCAGTATGAGGATTGGTTTAAGGCAACACTGAATGGAGAACCTGTTCAGGACTTCAGTAATTGGGGGAAATGGTGCGAAGCAACACTGAATTGGAGAATTGGTGTGGTGTATCAGTAAATGAAAGACCTGGTGCAGGGTGCTGATAACTTCGAGAATTGGAGCAACTGGGAGAACACAGGCAGCGAATCAGTAAATAGGACAGATGTTGCAAAGGATTAGTGGTCCAGATTCAATACAGTGCACACGAAATGGGGGAGTTGGTGCAGTTCAACAGGATAGGGAAGATACGTGTCGGATCGGTAATTTGGAGATTTGATGCAGGGATCGCCAAGATTAGAGAAAGGGAGAATTGTTGCAGGAAAATACTGAATGGAAGAACTGGTGCATAGTGGAGCTAAATTAGAGAATGGGTGCATGGCAACAGTAAATGGGAGAATGAGAGTAGCGCACACTTAAATGGATGAATCGGGGTCGGGTATCAGTAAATGCAGGAAATAATGCAGGGATATGAGCAAAAGGGAGATTTGGTGGAAATACTAAATGGGAGATTCAGTGCAGAGTGCCACTTCAACAGAACATTGGTGACAGTGCCAACATATTTTCTATAATACAGGAGGAAGAAGAGACACTGCTCCAGCTCCTTAATTTTCTATAATACAGGAGGAAGCAGAGACGCTGCTCCAGCTCCTTTATTTTCTATAATACAGGAGGAATCAGTAACGCTGCTCCAGCTCCTTTATTTTCTATAATACAGGAGGAAGCAGTGACGCTGCTCCAGCTCCTTAATTTTCTATAACACAGGAGGAAGCAGAGACGCTGCTCCAGCCCCTTTATTTTCTATAATTCAGGAGGAAGCAGTGACGCTGCTCCAGCTCCTTCATTTTCTATAATACAGGAGGAAGCAGAGACGCTGCTCCAGCTCCTTTATTTTCTATAATACAGGAGGAAGCAGTAACGCTGCTGCAGCTCCTTTATTTTCTATAATACAGGAGGAAGCAGTAACGCTGCTCCAGCTCCTTTATTTTCTATAACACAGGAGGAAGCAGAGACGCTGCTCCAGCCCCTTTATTTTCTATAATACAGGAGGAAGAAGAGACACTGCTCCAGCTCCTTTATTTTCTATAATACAGGAGGAAGCAGTGACGCTGCTCCAGCTCCTTTATTTTCTATAATACAGGAGGATGCAGTGACGCTGCTCCAGCTCCTGTATTTTCTGTTTTCGATCCAGTGTCCAGCTTTGGCACGATACCTTGTGTGTTCTGATGTTTTCAACGCAAAATTCAGAAAAGATTATCCCTATGATCTTAAACGAGACAACAATGGCAGGGAGTGAGACACCGTCATATTGAAGAGAAATCCCGTCGAGCAACCCATTCACATTTTCACCCATAGAGTGAGTCACAGACACACATGCCCGGAGCTGGGGGGAAGGAGGGCAGAGGTTTCGGGATTATACCAGCTCCTTGTGCTTCAGTTCCGCTCTCCATCTACTAAAGACCACCTCCCCCACCACCCCCCCCACCCCCCCTCCCACACACAAAAATTTCTCCAACGAAAGGCAGCTTTACGTGCAACTAAAGCCAGTTTTACAGACAATCAGAGACATTGCGATGAGCGAGAATTTAAAATGGACAATTGCCTCACATGGAACTTTCAAATTTGAAAACACACAGATCCAAAGTCTGCAGCTCCTCCGCCACATTGAGGTGCAATACTCCCAAATTCGAGACCCACTGATCCAATCCCTGCAGTACATTGCACACAAATCAGGAAGGATTCGAACCACCAAAAGTCAGTGCCATTATCCATGATGTCAGTGGCCCAACGGCAGCCAAAGGTCTGACAGGGAGTCGATATGAAATGGAAACATGGACATCGGGGGAAACAGTATTCACAAGGTGAACAATCAGTAAAAATAATTATCGTCAATGTTTCCCATCGGATGTCCCACTCCGTGAAGCAATGTCTTTCAATGCCCAAGGAAACATATTTGCCCTCAGGTACCTGCTTCAGGGTCGCCTGCGCCTCTGCTGGAAGTTGCCAACATTTTATTCACAGTCACTCCGCGATTTTTTGATTCACTCCAGTGAAATATCTTTTCATACCTTGCGTCATGGCCTCTTCCAGTCAAGATCCTGAACCAGTCCAGCGAGAAACCTCTGTTGGTTTGAATCCCGGGATGGGGAATCAGACGAGATGAACAGCGCCTTTTATTGGTGGAACCCCTTCACTGCAACCTCACGCCTCAAAACGGGTCTCTGCCCGCGTCAACCTGTTCTGTACAATCCTGCATTACACCTACTGACCAACATCAGATTACCACAGCTCCGCTTTCTTTACTTTGAAACCCAAGGCTATAATATGAAGCGTTTGCAAAATTGAAGAGAGAAACTTTGTTGCCGAAGGTGGTTATGAAGGGAAGGACAGACACAAGGGTGTGTACAATTCAGGTCGCTTTGGATACTGTCAGCATTACCGGGGGCCCGTGCTGAGGAGTCAAAGTTTGTATCGTCCAGACATGGATACAGTTCCCATTCAGGGAACGAAGGTTTAATTCTCTTCATGTGAATTGTCTGAATGAAAACACATTCCCCGTCCCACACAGAAGACATACCGGGATCCCTCCAGAATCAGCCCAGTGATTACTTGAACCATGTGGAAGGACAATGACAGCGGACAGATACGATAGTGACCCCTTCAAATCTCCCTCCAATCATCTCACCTTCCTGAGTTGGGAATATGTTGGTGTTCCTTCAGTGTCTCTGGGTGTAAATCCAGGAAATCCCGCGCTTGCACCATAATGGCTGTACCTCCGTGTGAAGGAGTTCAATGGTTCACAAAAGCAACTCATCTCCTCCATCTCTGGGGGATTTAGGGATGGACAGTGAGTCCTATTCCATTGAATGATATCATTATCCCAGGAATACGTTTCTAACAGTGGTAGGTTCCAATCGGACACCTGCCGGAGATCGGTAGTAAGTTGGGAAGTGGAGCAGGGAAGTGAAATTGACGTGAATGACAATGAGGACTGGGAGGCATGAGGCAGGAAGTGAGTCTGGATCTGGTGGTGCAAGGCTCAGTGTCGCTGCTAATGGGTCAGCCTTTACTGCAAACTGTTTACATTGGCTCACATACCATTCCTGGTCAATTCATGGCAATGACACTGTTCCTCTTCATGTGAGATTACCACTGTGTGTATTAAAGCCGTCAATACGTCCCAAGAGGATGAAAAATATCCCCTTTGTCCTGTCAGTTTAATCAGATACAAATATCTGTTTGAAACCAATACAAGTTACTGTGGTCATGTGGTTAAGGAACTGCACATATGGCCGTCGCTTAGTTATTTCAAACCCCTCTTGGTAAGCAGCTGACCATAGGGTCCAATCACAGCTGCGCCCACTTGTTGTATTGAAGGCCCGGAGGTTCACCTTTTATTAAGTGTCGTGTTACTGATGAAGGGACTCAGCATCCTGTTTGAGTTCGAGCCTGTTATGGTTTGGTAAACCCACTCCTTTTTCCTGGTTTAGTTCCAGCAGTTCATGTTGTCCTTCCTAACCAATACACCAACCTGGAGTTTCTTGTCGCTGTTACAAAAGCACTCCTTCTTCTCCTCCACTTTTATTCACCCTCCTTCATTCCAAGTTTGGTGGGAATACCGAGGTGAGGCAGGAGACACTGCAGAAAGGCCGTGGGATGTTGTGGTTATGGCACAGAAACCAGGAGTGGATCACCCTCATTCTCTGCTGTCGCCATTCATTCATTTTACAGCATCAGTAATGTTTCCATGTTGTAGGTTTTTCTAATGGATAAGGAATGCAATTTAACTTCGAAAGGGTTACAATATTTTGAGGAAGAAATGGCCCCATGTATTACATGCAAGTAGCAGATGTATTATCCAGAGAATGTGAGCCAAGTTTTACAGATTCCTGCCAGGTTCCAGGAAACCTCTCAGCAGCTCCATTCTCAAACTATCCCTGAACGTCAGGCTTTTCATAGAGTAGGAATGGGAAATGAGGGATATTGGCAAATAAAGGGTCAAAGAATATCATAAAGGGTGAGGTAGATACACAGAGATAAAGACAGAAAATTAGAGACTCATCTTGAGGGAGACCCTGAAAGAATCAGATCTCGGGTCGACATGGCTGCTAACTGGCAAAAAAAAGGATTTTGATAACTATGCTCATTGGAGCGATAAAACTGACCATTATCCCGGCATTGTGGTCTAGAAATGAAGAACTAATCTGGTTCTGTCGTTGTGAATCATTGTCTCTGTTTCTCCCCACAGATGTTGTCAGGATTATTCAGTTTGCACGTCAATTCTTGTTTTTGGTTCAGAGTTCTGCATCTCTTGGTTTTCTGTTCAACTTTAAAACGGTTGGCACAAAACTGATGTCCTGCCAACTTTAGAAAAGTGGTCAGAAATATTCTTACCACGATGTGTGTGCAGAACAAAGCACGCATTCCTTGACCGGGAATAGAACCCGTGTCACGGCGGCGAGAGCGCCAAATGCTGGCTATTAGACTCCAAGGGAAGGCAGAAGGCGCCATTGCATTTATTCAGAATGAAAACACTTTTGCCTTTTCATTTCTGATCAGTCTTGCTGCAGATTAGGTCCTCCTTGTCTTCGAGCTTTCACAGAGTGGGAAGAGACCGTTCGGCCCATCGGACATTGCAGCTCATCGGACATCCATGTATTCCAGTCCCAGATTCTAGTTTTGGCTCAAAATGTTATGTGTCCTGATGTTTCCAGAGCAAATACCAACGCGATTCTCACTGTGAATTTAAACGACACGACAATGGGACTGAGGTTTGACATGGTCACACTGTGTTGTAACCACCTTGAGGACCTGAACCTCATTTTCACCAACAGAGGGAGACACACAGAAACATATCCCGAGAGTTACAGATGTCTCAGGATCATACCAGCTCCTTGTACTTCACTTCCTCTCTCTGCTCCACACAACAGCTTCTCTGACAAAGACAGCTTTAGGTGGAACACTCGCCAGTTTGACAGGCAATGAGAGATGTTGAGCTTGAGCTGGAATTTAAAATGGACAATAGACCTAAATGCAAGTTTTAAATTCGAAACCACACTGATCCAAACCATTCAGATCCTCAGGACCTGACAAAACAGGACCAGCCATACACCTGTCTGACATTGAGCTGTAATGGACCCAAAAGCAACATTCCATTTGAATACACACTGATCCAATCCCTGCAGCTCGAAAGAACCGAAGGAAATAGCAACTGACAACATGTAATTGGCTGAACTAACACGTTACACTCGAGACATGTAGGATGTAAACCTACAATCGTCTGATACAAAGTCAGATGTTTTATCTATTGCTTCACTAGCCGGAAGCACACGCACACACACTGGACACCTTTCCATATGTGATGTAAACATGGAGATCTGGGAAACAACATTCATAAGGTGATCAACCAGCAAAGATTATCCACTTTGTGTAACAGGGCCTTTCAATGGCAAAGCAAATACATTTGTCCTCAGGTACCTGCTTCTGTGTCGCCTGTTCTTCTGCTGGACGTCTCCAGCATTTTATTCACAGTCACTGCGCTGTCTTATGATGCACTCCATCGAAATGTACTTTCATACTTGGATTCAGTGTCACTTCCAGTAAAGGTCCTGAACAAATTCAGCGAGAAACATCTGGTCATTTACAACATGGAATTTGGAATCAGACGTTTTGAACGAAGGCTTTATTGGGGCCGCCCCATCACCGCAGATCAACGCCTCAAAACGAGCCGCTGTTAGTATCAAACTGTTCTGTACCTTCCTGCATTAAATCAGGTTAGCACAGCTCCACTTTCTTCACATTGAAATCAGGGCAGCAATATGAATTGTTTGGAAACTTAGAGAGAGAAACGTTGCTGCTGAAGAAGATGATAACTTGAAGATCATGCACAGAGTCTTGACAGATCAGGTCACAAGTGTTACTGTCAGCTTCAGTAGGGTCACTGGTTCGGAGTCTGAGTTTGTAATGCCCAGACCGGGATACAATTCCCAGTCAGGAAATGAAGATTTATTTCTCTTCTTGTGAGTTATCTTATTGAAAACTAACTCCTGCTTCCTCACAGAACACAGACCCAGACCAACCCAGTGATTGTTT
This sequence comes from Chiloscyllium punctatum, assembly GCF_047496795.1. Classification (NCBI taxonomy): domain Eukaryota; kingdom Metazoa; phylum Chordata; class Chondrichthyes; order Orectolobiformes; family Hemiscylliidae; genus Chiloscyllium; species Chiloscyllium punctatum. Next base: position 69,706,609 of record NC_092751.1, on the reverse strand, counting down.
GCATCTATCTAGAAGGACAATAGCAACAGATACACGAGAGAACTGTAACCACAAATCACCCATCTCGGACCTCGCCTTTCTGAGTTGGAAATATCTCGCTGTTCCGACAGTGCTTTTGGGTCTAGATTCTGGAACTCCCTCCCTAACAGTATCATGGCTGTACCTTGAGACCTTCCAGGGTTCTGTAAAGTAACTCAACATCTCAATCTCTGGAGTACATAGGGATGGAGAGTGATTCCTTTCCCATTGAGTGGCGTCCTACGCCACGAATGAGTTTCGAACAGGGTGCTTAGACTCCCTATCGCGTGGAAACAGGCCCTTCGGGCCGACACTGTCCCTCCAGACAGTAACCCACCCAGACCCATTTCCCTCTGGCTAATGCACTTAATACTTTTGGCAATTCAGCCTGACCAATTCCCCCTAAACTACACATCTTTGAGCTGCGGAAGGAAGCCCACGCAGACACGGGGAGAATGTGTAAACTCCATACAGAGAGTTGCCGGAGGTTGGAATTGAACTTGAGACCCTAGTGCGGTGAGGCAGCAGTGTGAACCACTGAGCCACCGTGCCACCCCTACTCGTTTAAAGTTACTCTGTATTAAGTATGGCACAACACTTGATCAATTGTCAGCTCCATACTTCATTCCCTACTTCGGGAAGGCTGTCCCCACGATTAATGGGACGAGGAAAACTCCACTTGGTGCAACAGTGAGAAAACTGAATCCTCACCAGGAGGCGAACAGGGAAAGCAAAAACAAAAGGCACTGTGTGTTTTCATCAGGAAACCGCTTTTGTCTTTCCAAATGTGATCATTTTAGCTGCAGGTTAGTTTGTCCCTTTCTTCCGATTTTTACAGCGAGAGAAAGACCTTACGGCCCATCTGCAGTGCGGGTCATTGGACTTCCATCTATTCTAGTCCCAATTCCCATAAACCTGCGTTTCTGATGTTACCAGGGCGAATCTAAATGGGGTTCTCCCTGTGATCTTAAATGACCCAACAATGGGACTGAAGTTGGGTACATGGTCACATGATGTTGTAACACCGCCGAGGAACTCAACCTCATATTTACCCACAGATGGAAACAAACAGAGGGCTCAGGATTAGTCCCGTTCATTATGCTTCACATCCGCCAGTTTCTCCGACCAGCTCACTGCAGCTGGTCAAAGAGGTCTGCAGCACAGAAAATGCCCTTCGGGCCATCAAGTCTGCACCAGTCGAAGACTGACCCCTGACTGTTTTCATCTCGTTTTCCAACGGTTGGCTTGGAGCTCCAACAAAGTTGGGATGGAATTGTTCAACTCATCGTGTCTCAACTTTCTCTGGGGATTTCTGTGCGTTGTACCCTGAAAGGCAGAAGGTTGTGGTTGCCCCCATTCCCAACCCGACTGAAATGTCTTTTTTCCCTTCTCCTGTGTTTTGTATGTGAAAGATGAAGACAGGGTGTAATCTCCCTTTTTATTTGTTGACATTACTGAATCGCAACCGGTAGGATTCCAGGCTGTGAGGGTAAAGCCAAATGGATTTCAAGTCCATTGCCTTAAACACACATCGACGATTCCAGAACCACACCGTCCTCTTCATTTTCCAGGTGTCTCTCATTGTGGAGCTGAGGAAGAGTGAATCATTATCGGGTTGGTTTGAATCCAATCACTTCACAGTTTGCAAAAGCGTTACATTTTGGTGCATGGTGGGTCTGGTTGTATCATCCTGATAGATGGAATGGACATTCATTTATAACCAAGAACAGGAATTGCAAGAGAAACTCAGCAGATCTTACAGCATCTATACAGAGAAAATCAGAGACAACATTTCAAACTTCATCAGAACTCGGTAATCTCCCACAGGCCCTGCCAAACCCGTTAGATTCGACAGCAGCTTCTGTTTTTGCTTCAGATTCCAAGAATCCACAGTTCTTTACATGAACCATTAAAGCAATGCAGAAACTTCTTTGTGGTTCCTCACACGAAAGGGTTCCGCTTGGAGAACATTTTCCTGACCCCACTCGACACACGAATCTGTGCAGCATCCAAAACAGATGCAGCAAGAACAACCATCGCTGTCGCCCTGGGGGCTCTTGAACCAGGAACCTTTCATTGAACAGTCGAATGCGCTGAAACCTCTAACCTAACACCTTGCACGATCCTCTAAAGCAGGCTGTGACTGACTTCCCCTTCAGTCTGCCCTTCCCTGAACGCCAACTTTTCCTATATCAGTTTTACTTTGCCAGAATATAGACTGAGACATTCATTATGGCGACATGGGAACAGTCTGATCCCACCCACTACAGACACACCCATGTCACTGGGAACCAGCTCTCCTCCAACCGGGACCATCTCCCTTTGAGCCTCCCAGTGTCTTGTGTGGTCCCGAGTTATTTCATTGATCTAGAGTCCAGATGAGATTTGTATTCCTCATGTACAGGAATGAGAACTCTTTCAATATCTCCGATCAGTTCATGTGGTGTCCTCTTAAAGAAGAGGAAGGTGTCTTGACTGTTTCTGCTCAGCCCGACAGTTCACCCTTCTTCATTCTCCTCTGATTCCATTTCCCAAAGAGTTCCCGAAGATTCACAAAGTTGGAAACTGTGTTATACGGGTTGCGCCTTTAACATTTGTGCATCTGCCAACTGACAATATTTTCCCAAAATCTCTTCACAATCCTCTGTCTTACACCGTGTCCTGGGATGAGAAGTCCCGTTTTGTGGAGAGATTCCCGAGGCTGGTGAGTTTCTCTTTGGAGTAAAGATGGTTAACTGGCAATTTCCTGCGGCTGTTTATAATGATGGGAGTGGGAACCGTGGGCATGGGCACTTTGACGAGCAGGAGCAAGTGTTACCCCTGACCAGAGGCAGTGAACAGAGGGACTGGGATTAAAGGAATCGAATAAAAAGCAGCACTTCTGGGCAGTACATTCACAGAATACTGCGGGAGCTCGATGGGTCTAGCAGTATCTGTGAAAAGGGAAACAGAAATAACGGTTGGAGTGTGGGATATTTCTGTTTGAGAACTCGAGCAGCCAACGTCTAATCAAATGATTGGCCTGACTTGCAGAAGTTTGAGCGAGAATGTGCCCGGCAGGGGGTCGTTCAAGATGTAGTCGGCAGGTTTAGACCCTGCATGGGGACACATTAATGGATTACTAACCCATCTCCTTAATCACTGGGGCACGACAATTCCAGGAGGCACACGGGCTCCACATCTTTCTGCTCTAAAACGCTCCGGTTTTCTGCAGCAGAGTATTGTACCCTGAACCCCCGGGAACAAGGTGAGGATACCAACCCGTACATGGCCAGGAACGGCAGTGAGAGTGAGGGCAACAGCTGCCATTGTCGTATGGACAGCCACAAACACTCCCTTTGAAAAGGATTTTGTCCATATGAAAGTCTGTACAGCAGTATAACCCGGGGACCAACCAGACTGCGCTGGGGATTCATATTCCAGACAATTTACGGTGGGCACCGTTTTCCCTGAAAGTGAGTGGGGATTGATATTTCATTGCTGATGTGAAACCAGATCCTACACTGAATCTGCTCGCCGGTTTTTGTTGCTGTGGTGAAACGGTGGGCAATCACGGTGTGAAACGTTGTTCTAGCTCTCTGGTTTCCTTCATTCCTGTCCTGGTCAGGGAGGCTGGGGATTGGTCCTCTCCATCAGATGGAGGGACCAGCGCATTGTTGACCCAATTTAATCAAGAATGGAATTGGTCATCTTCACTTCTCATGGTTCATTGTTGTTCTGTTTTGTTGGATGTTACTTGATCACTTTCTGGGACTTGACAATGCATTAAAGCTCCAGTATGTTTGGAAGCACGGTTTGGAATTGTCTCTCTGCCATTTGTGTGAGCAGTACATGACATAGACGAATCGCACTCCCTCAAAGTCAGCATGTCAGTGTATCTGGGAATGGGTCCGCCTTTTCTGTTTTGCTTCTGTTCCACGCTAAGAGCTGTCAGTTTTTGGATTCGCTGGAGTGCTGAGGGGGTAACACAATTTGTGTGGTACTTTTCTTCAGGCCAAACTCCACCCTCCAGGAAAAATCGCCAAACGCGCTGAGTAACAAACAGCACGCGTTTTTTTTTATCAAATGGCCTATTCAAGCTGGTGTCAGCTTCTGGAGCGTCTCAGAGTTGCCAAACACGGAAACAGACCCTGCTATCTAACTTGCCACTGCTAAACAGATAACCGTAATTAATCTAACCAATATTTGCCAAAATTTGTCCCTTATCTCTCCGAACCCTTTCAGATGCCTTTGAAATGTTGCGAGGGCACCAGTCTTTGCCCCTAAATATGGCAATTCATTCTGGGCACACGGAAATCTCTGTGTGCAAAACAAGTGTCCCTCACATCCCCTTTAAATGTTACTGTTCTCACATTAAACCAATGTTATCTCGCTTTGAACTCATGTGCCTTGTGAAAAATTACTCCCTGACTCTTTTCTCTGTCCGTCTGCCTCATGACTTTATAAAATTCTGTAAGGCCATTCCTCAGCCCTGAAGCTCCAGGGAAAACTGTCGAAGCCAATTCTGCTTCGTGCTATTGTCCAAACAGTGCAAACCTTGCAAACGCTTTCAAATACTTTCCAAATTGCACCACGTTCGTTCCTGAATGCGCGATCTGTTCGTGCCTGAAGTGAAACGATGCTGAAACACTAGTAATGACAATTTTGATAGTTTGCCTCAGTATTGTAGCGTGGCCGAGTGGTCGAAGGCGCTGGATTTAAGTTCTAGTCTCTATCGAGTCGTGGGTTCACTCGCACCCTCACTCTCACTGCCGTTCCTGGCCGTGTACGGGTTGCCATCCTCACCTTGTTCCTGGGGGTTCAGGGTACAATACTCTGCTGCAGAAAACCGGAGCGTTTTGGAGCAAAAAGATGTGGAGGCCGTGTGCCTCCTGGAGTTGTTGGTGTTGGAATGTTTGGCGGAGCTGGGAAGATGGTTTGCAGCATTTTCTTCACATTTCTGGGTGACATCCTCAGGGCTGCAGAGTCTGTTGTGAAGCGCTGCTGTCCTGGGGCAGTTGGAATTGATTTGGTTTCATTCCTGCTGCTTCCGGTTTTTGGGGTTACAGACTGGGTCCAGATGAATCTGTTTATTGCTGGAATCCGCGGATGAGTGCCCTGCTTCTAGAAATTCTCTGTCTGCCTTCTGTTTGCCCTGTCCTATTACTATTGTGCTGTTCTCACCAAACCTTGCCGTCTGGACGGATTGCTACTCAGGACAGTTGGTCCGTGACAATTCCTGACTGCCCCACAATTTCTTTGCCAAGAATGGATATCCCCACGATTTCATTCCCAGATATCTGGCACACGAAATTCGCAACGAGGATATGCCACCAGGCAATTTGAAATGCATACTCCCCTTTATTAAAATAAATTGCTGGGAACTGACAGTCAGACTCCTCTGAACACACTGGGTTACAACAGACACATAAACCGACAGCCTCACTCAGACAAAACTCCCCAGAACACAACACCCAATACCCATCATGTACAAACCTGGTTGTGTAGATTCCACGCAGCGACTGCATGAAACACTATATCGGAGACACAGGCCGACAACTAGCGAGCTGCATTCATAAAGTTCAACTAACCCATAAACTCCATGGACGGCTGTTCCTTGGAGCTATCCACAGGGAACTGAGAGTCTCGGAGTCCGGGGCTTGGTACTTGGATCACATGACCGTCTGTGACACTGGTTACTTCCGGGTGTGACGTCACTCCTGATGGAACACATGTAACTCCCGATTGCTCATTGAGAAATACATCCACCATAGCAGCGCCGAGAAATATTTCTGTTGTGTTTCTGGTGCTGTTCCTGACATGTCCTCTAGTGCTGAGCTTATTCTGTGTTGTCCGATAGATCGGTGGGCAGTCATCTGCGGTTTCGCTGCAATAACGTGCTAGGAAACCCATGTTGACCTGTTTCTACTTTGTATTTTTAATCTTATTATGAACAATTGCAACACAGTAAAGTATCAGTTAATATTGGGAGATAAGATACAGAGGCGTGTGATATGCAGAGCTTTTAGTGACACTATTACAATGGTTACAGATAACCTTCATTCAGGAGATAAGGATGCAGAATGTGTTTGGGAAGAGATTAGGAACAGTGAGGAAAGAACTCTCCAGCAGATGCAGTTTACAAGCCCACTCGCAGTAACCACAATGTGAAATAAAACGTACAAGAAATAAATAGTGTGTGAGTGATAAAAGATGGCAATAATCATGGGTGGGTTTAATTCCCCGCTCCCACTCCCGGTTCCATTGTAAAGGAGTTTGGAGAACAATAATCAATAAATCACATCTGTCCTATGGAACATCGCGAGTCATATCTTGGTCTTCGATTACTTTACAGGTGACTTAGTCTCTGTCTTTTCTTGGAAACCATCTCTTTCATTGTGAACATCAGAAAAGGCCATGTATTTTGCCAGAAAACAAATGTCACTGACCTTTATTTGTTTCACATCCAAGAACACTCCAACCAACAGCTCCCTTGGTCAAATGGACCGCCCACGTTAGCAAAGAAATCTGGCAAATTGACAGTTTGATTTTCCTTTCAATAAATAATTGTGACTCCGTTTGCCTGCAGTCATCTCTTCCTAACTTTGTGCTTTCCTTCGTTTACAGTGGGGTTTAGCATCTTCCAAGTGACAGCAAAGACATTAGAGCAGTTGGAAGCATTTTCGCCGATCAAGTCGGCGAGTTTACAATGAGATCACGGGCTGATTTGTTTAATCCTCAACTCCCCTTCTCAGCCTTATCTCCCTGGCCCTTGATGGTGAATTGACTAAATGTCTGTCTATCTCAGCCGTGAAAATACCTAGCCTTGACAGCCCTCTATTAGATTACATTACAGTGTGGAAAGAGGCCCTTCGTCCCAACAAGTTTACACCGACCCACATAAGCGCAACCCAACCCTACCCCTACATTCACCCCTTTACCTAACACTACGGGCCAATTCAGCTTACCTGCACATCTTTGGACTGTGGGAGGAAACCGGAGCACCCGGAGGAAACCCACGCAGACACGGGGAGAACGAGCAAACTTCACACAGTCAGTCGCCTGAAGCGGGAATTGAACCCGAGTCTCTGGCGCTGTGAAGCAGCAGCTCACCACTGTGCCACCGTGCCGCCCACTGATTTACTACCCTCTCATAGAGAGAATATCCTCCCCATCAGAGTCTTCAATGTTTGACCCCTTCCGCTGTGATGAGGCCCTCTAGTCCCACATTATCCTGGGTGTATATCAAAGCAGAATGAACCCCTGAAGGTAGGTCTACACTCTCAACTGCCAGCTGTGAGTATTTGAAAAAAAAATCATATTTTGACATCTGATTAAACAATTAGAGCTGATTTTTCACAATAAATCACATATGTCCCATAGAACAACGCGAGCCATAAGTTTAGTTTACAGGCAATTAGTTTACAGGCGACTTAGTCTCTGTCTTTTCTTGGAGACAATCTCTTTCATTGTGAACATCAGGAAAGGCCATTTCTTTTGTCAGAAAAAAATGTCACTCACCTTTGTTTGTTTCTTGTCCAAGAACACTCAGATCAATAGCTCCCTTGATCAGCTCTGCTGGTCATGTTATAAAGAAACCTGGCAAATTTCCAAAAATGTTACTCCTTCCAAGCAATAATTTTGACACAGTTTCACTGCAATCATCTCTTCCTATCTTTCTGCTTTTCTTCTTTTACAATGTTGTCTCGCATCTTCCAAGTAACAGCAAAGATATGAGAGCAGATGGAAGCAATTTAGCCGATCACGTGGGAGACAGGTTTCAATGAGATCCCGGCTAATTTGTTAATCCTCAACCCCCCCCCCCCACCCCCCCCATTTCAGCCTGATCACCGTAGCATTTGATTGTGAATTAACTAAATGTTTGTCTATCTCAGTCTCGAATATAGCTAGCCTTCACAGCCCTTTGACCTATAGAATTCCATAGTTTTGCTCCCCTCTGAAAGAAAGAATATCCTTCTCATCAGAGTCTGAAATTTGTGACCCGTTCCGCTGTTAGAAACCCCCCTGTTCCCACATTGTCCCAGACGTAAATCAGAGCAGAATAACTCCCTGAGAATAGGTCTGCACTGTCCAGTGCCAGCTGTGTGCATTCGAAACATTTTCCTGTTTTAACCTCTGATTAAATAAATCGACCAGATTTGCACTTTGGTTTGCCAATGGTGAATCTTTTCAAAAACACGTCACTGACCGTAATCCAGCTCGCGGGGAAAGCGCTAGACAAGTACAAGGACATTTTTCTTTCTCGATCCACTGCTGTGTTTATGAATCTCTCTGCACATGAACATGGATCCTTCCCATCCCCTTTACCTCTCATCAATGTGGGTGTCATTCAACTTCATCTCCCAGCATCCTCCTCCGTTCTGAACCAAGAGAGGGTGACAGTGAATACTGGGGTCATGCTGCGGACAGGACAAGCCAAATACTGGTGTTTCAGGTTACAACTCTCCATTCTAGAAGAAATATTAAGCCTCTTGCACGCAAGAGTATTCGTGGCAGAGTGAGTAAGGCGATGGGTTAATAATCCATTGATGTTTCCCCATGCAGGGTTGAATCCTGCCGACTACATCTTGAACAACTTCCTGTAGGGTATATTCTCGCTCAAACTTCAGCAAGACAGGCTAATCATTTGATTAGACACAGGCTGCTCGAGTTCTCAAACAGAAATATATACCACACTCAAACCGTTATTTCTGTTTCTCTTTTCACAGATACTGCTAGACCCAACGAGCTCCTGCCGTATTCTTTGAATGTACTGAGACACCTGGAAAATGAAGAGGACAGTGTTGTTCTGTAATCGTCGATGCGTGTTTAAGGCAATGGACTTGAAATTCATTGGGCTTTACCCTCATAGACTGGAATCCTACCGGTTACGATTCAGTAATGTCAACAAATAAAAAGGGAGAATACGCCCTGTCTTCATCTTTCACATACAAAACACAGGAGAAGGGAAACAAGACATTTCAGACAGGTTGGGAATGGGGGCAATCTGCAACCCTCTGCCTCTCAGGGTACAACACACAGAAATCCCCAGAGAAAGTTGAGACACTATGAATTGAACAATTCCATCCCAACTTTGTTGAAGCTACAAGCCAACCGTTGGAAAACGTTATGAAAACAGTCAGGGGTTAGTCTCCGACTGGTGCAGACTTGATGGGCCGAAGGGCATTTTCTGTGCTGCAGACCTCTTTGACCAGCTGCGGTGAGCTGGTCGGAGAAACTGGCGGATGGGAAGCATATGGAACGGGACTAATCCTGAGACATCTGTTTGTTCCCATCTGTGGGTAAATATGAGGTTGTGTTCCTCGGCGGTGTTACAACATAATGTGACCATGTCCCCAACTTCAGTCCCATTGTTGGGTCATTTAAGATCACAGGGAGAATCCCATTTAGATTTGCCCTGGTAACATCAGAAACGCAGGATTATGGGAACTGGGACTAGAATAGATGGAAGTCCAATGACCCGCACTGCAGATGGGCTGAAAGGTCTTTTTCACGCTGTAAAAATCGGAAGAAAGGGAGAAAGTAATCTGCAGCTAAAATGTTCACAGATGAAAAGACAAAAGCGGTTTCATGATGAAAACACACAGTGTCTTTTCTTTTTGCTTTCCCTGTTCGCTCCTGGTGAGGATTCAGTTTTCTCACTGTTGCAGCAAGTGGAGTTTTCCTCGTCCCATTAATCGTGGGGTCAGCCTTCCCGAAGTTGGGAATGAAGTATGGAGCTGACAATTGATCAAGTGTTGTCCCATACTTAATGCAGAGTAACTTTAAACAAAGCACTGCGAATACTGGAAACCTGAATCAGAAACGGAAATTGACAGAGAAACTCGGCAGACTTGGCAGCATCTGTGGAGAGAAACAGGTTTAATGTTTCAGATCGACAGAACCAGGATAGTTATGCATTTTAATGTTTAAATGCTAGAGTAATTGTCAGTTTTACTTAGCAATTCAGCATATTTATCAGAATATTATATTAGCCGAGAAATGTCAACTTTCTGAATTTCAACCGACCTTTCCGGGTGTAATGCTGATTCTGTTGCCTTGAGCTGGTGAAACACTGTCCTTCAATTGTTCTTTTTTATTCCCCTTTCTGTCAGTGAGCACCCATTTTAAATGGAGAGTTTCTATTTTCAGGCTCTCCCTCAATATGCGTCTCTACTCGTCTATCATTTCCTCTGTGTATCCGCCTCACTCTCTTCCACATTCTCCCACTCTCTGTCTATCAATATCCCTTATTTTCCATTTCTGCTCTTTGAAAAGTCTGACATTCGGAGATAGTTTGAGAGTAGACCTACTAACGGGCTTTCCCCGCCCCTGACTAGAGTGTGTAGAACTGTACTCACATTCTCCGAATAGAGTCTATGTCACTGAGGCCTGTGGTAAGGTGACATTTCTTCACTCAAAATATGATGAGATTTTACAATTCTTAATAGAATTCATAATCCACCAAACAAAAACAATTTCACCCCAATTATACGATTGAAGTGAAGCCTTTGCTTCAATTGAACGAATGAATGGTGACAGCAGAAAAGGAGGGGTATCATCTTGCAGTGTGTGTGCCGTTCCCACAACATTGCTGGGATATCTGCAGTGTCTCCTGACTCACCTCGGCATTCCTAACAAAGTGGGAATGAAGGAGGGAGAATAAAAGTGGAATTAGAAAGATAGAGCATTGACTGATGGGGCCACAGGAGGCGGTAGGACGTGGGAACATGAAATCCCAATGGGCTGAGCTCAAACACCAGAAGGATGCTGAGCCGTCTCTTTTGGTATGGTGGGTCAACACAATGGCATTTACGGGATGGTTAAGTAACGAACCTTCAATGTACAGGACATGCAACGCTAGGATTTGACACCGTCCTGGTCTGGTTATTACCAGGCGCTTTAACGAATTAATCCACGGCGACAGCGCAGACATTGCTCTTCAAATCCAGATCTGCAGTTCATTATCTAGTCAATCAGAGTAACTCGGACATTTGTTTCGGGTTGAAAGTTGTTCGGTGGGAATGTAAATCAGCCTCCTCTTATACAGAAAAGATTAGTTCACAGCTGGACATTCCCCAGTGAAAATGCACAGAAAGAGGCAATCTCTTCTTGCGTTGGGTTCAAACTGATCCCTCCATCTTCATTAAACTGACAGATAAAGAGGATGCGTTCATCCTCCTGGAGCCCATGAACTGCGTTAATATGTACAGAGGGAATATCACCCCAAGAGAACAGAGTAATTGTGGTGAATGGATCAGGAGTGTTGTGTGAGTCAGTACAAACAGTGGGCAGTACAGGCTGATCTTTTAGTTCTAAAATTGAGCCTTGCTCCACCAGCTCCTCTCTCACTTACTGATTCAATCCTTCCAGTCGTCTTTACCTTTCATTTTATTTCAATCACCCTGCTCCACTAAATCATTTTCTCGATCACTTGCAGGTGTCCACATTAAAAGCGTAGGGGTCGCGCGGTGGCTCAGTGGTTAACACTGCTGCCTCAAGACAGTAGGGTCTCAAGTTCAATTCCAGCCTTCAGCAACTGTCTGTATGGAGTTTGCACATTCTCCCTGTGTCTGCGTGGGCTTCCATCCGCAGTCCAAATATGTGCAGTTTAGGATGAATTGTTCATGCTGAATTGCCAAAAGTATTAGGTGCATTAGCCAGAAGGAAATTGGTCTGCGTGGGTTACTCGCTGTAGGGACAGATTTGAGCTGAAGGGGCTGTTTCCGCGCGATAGTCAATCTTATCACCCTGTTCGAAACTCATTCGTGGCGTAGGACGCCACACAATGGGATAGGAATCACTGTCCATCCCTATTTACTCCAGAGATTGAGATGGTGAGTTACTTTACAGAACCCTGGAAGAACTCAAGGTACAGCCTTGATACTGTTCGGGAGAGAGTTCCAGGATCTAGACCCAAAAGCACTGCCAGAGCAGGGAGATATTTCCAACTCAGAAAGGTGAGAACCTCGATGGGTGATTTGTGGTTACAGTTCTCTCGTGTATCTGTTGCTATTGTCCTTCTAGATAGATGTAAACTTTCACTGGGTTGGTCTGGGTCTGTGTTCTGTGAGGAAGCAGGAGTTAGTTTTCAATAAGATAACTCACAAGAAGAGAAATAAATCTTCATTTCCTGACTGGGAATTGTATCCCGGTCTGGGCATTACAAACTCAGACTCCGAACCAGTGACCCTACTGAAGCTGACAGTAACACTTGTGACCTGATCTGTCCAGACTCTGTGTATGATCTTCACGTCATCATCATCTTCAGCAGCAATGTTTCTCTCTCTAAGTTTCCAAACAATTCATATTGCTGCCCTGGTTTCAATGTGAAGAAAGCGGAGCTGTGCTAACCTGATTTAATGCAGGAAGGTACAGAACAGTTTGATACTAACAGCGGCTCGTTTTGAGGCGTTGATCTGCGGTGATGGGGCGGCCCCAATAAAGCCTTCGTTCAAATCGTCTGATTCCAAATTCCATGTTGGAAATGACCACAGGTTTCTCGCTGAATTTGTTCAGGATCTTGACTGGAAGTGACACTAAATCCAAGTATGAAAGTACATTTCAGTGGAGTGCATCATAAGATAGCGCAGTGACTGTGAATGAAATGCTGGAGACGTCCAGCAGAAGAACAGGCGACACAGAAGCAGGCACCTGAGGACAAATGTATTTGCTTTGCCATTGAAAGGCCCTGTTACACAAAGTGGATTATCTTTGCTGGGTGATCACCTTATGAATGTTGTTTCCCAGATCTCCATGTTTACATCACATCTGGAAAGGTGCCCAGCGTGTGTGTGTGCATCCGGCTAGTGAAGCAATAGATCAAACATCTGACTTTGAATCAGACGATTGTAGGTTTACATCCTACATGTGTCGTGTGTAACGTGTTAGTTCAGCCAATTGCATGTTGTCAGTTGCTATTTTCTTCGGTTCTTTCGAGCTGCATGGATTGGATCAGTGTGTATTCAAATTGAATGTTGCTTTTGGGTCCATTACAGCTCAATGTCAGACAGGTGTATGGCTGGTCCTGTTTTGTCAGGTTCCGAGGATCTGAATGGTTTGGATCAGTGTGGTTTCGAACTTAAAACTTGCATTCCGGTCTATTGTCCATTTTAAATTCCAGCTCTGCTCAACATCTCTCATTGCCTGTCAAACTGGCGAGTGTTCAACCTAAAGCTGCCTTTGTCAGAGAAGCTGTTGGGTGGAGCAGTGAGCGGAAGTGAAGCACAAGGTGCTGGTGTGATCCTGAGACATCTGTACCTCCCAGGATATGTTTCTGTGTGTCTCCCTCTGTGGGTGAAAATGAGGTTCAGTTCCTCAAGGTGGTTCCAACACAGTGTGACCATGTCAAACCTCAGTCCCATTCTCGTGCCGTTTAAATTCAGTGAGAATCGCATTGATATTTGCTCTGGAAAAATCAGTACACATAACATTTTGAGCCAAAACTAGAAACTGGGACTGGAATACATGGATGCCTGATGAGCTGCAATTTACGATGGGCCGAACGGTCTCTTCCCACTCTGTGAAAGCTCGAAGGCAACGAGGACCTAATCTGCATCAAGACTGATCAGAAATGAAAAGGCAAAAGTGTCTTCATTCTGAATAAATGCAAGGGCGCCTTCTGCCTTCCCTTGTAGTCTAGTAGCCAGCATTTAGCGCTTTCGCCGCCGTGACACGGGCTCTATTCCCGGTCAAGGAATGCGTGCTTTGTTCTGCACACACATCGTGGTTAGAATATTTCTGACCACTTTTCCAAAGCTGGCAGAACATCGGTTTTGTGCCAACCGTTTTCAAGTTGAACAGAAAACCAAGAGATGCAGATGTTGGAAATCTGAACCAAAAACAAGAATTGACGTGCAAACTGAATAGTCCTGGCAACATCTGTGGGGAGAAACAGAGACAATGATTCACAACGATAGAACCAGGTTAGGTCTTCATTTCTAGACTACAATGCCGCGATAATAGTCAGTTTTATCGGTCGAATGAGGATAGTTATCAAAATCCTGTTTTTTGGTGCCAGTAAGCAGCCATGTCGACCCGAGCTCTGATTCTTTCAGTGTCTACCTCAAGATGGGTCTCTAATTTTCTGTCTTTATCTCTGTGTATCTACCTCACCCTTTTTCATATTCTTTGACCCTTTCTTTGCCAATATCCCTCATTTCCCATTCCTACTCTATGAAAACCCTGACGTTCAGGGATAGTTTGAGAATGGAGCTGCTGAGAGGTTTTCTGGAACCTGGCAGGAGTCTGTAAAACCTGGCTCACATTCTACAGATAATACATCTGCCACTTGGATGTGACATAAGGAGGCATTTCTTCCTCAAAATATTGTAACCCTTTCGAAATTAAAGCTGCATTCTTTATCCAATAGAAAAAAAAGCTACACCTATAGGAGAACATGGAAGCATAAATGATGCTGTAAAATGAATGAATGGCGACAGCAGAAAATGAGGGTGATTCACTCCTGGTTTCTGCGCCATAACCACAACATTCCACGGCCTTTCTGCAATGTCTCCTGCCTCACCTCGTTATTCCCACCAAACTTGGAATGAAGGAGGGAGAATAAAAGTGGAGGAGAAGAAGGAGTGCTTTGGGAACAGCGGCAAGAAACTCCAAATTGGTGTATTGGTTAGGAAGAACAACATGCACTGCTGGAACTAAACCAGGAAAAAGGAGTGGTTTGCCAAACCATAACAGGCTCGAACTCAAACAGGATGCTGAGTCACTTCATCAGCAACACGACACTTAATAAAAGGTGAACCTACGAGCCTTCAATACAACAAGCGGGAGCAGCTGAGATTGGACCCTATGGTCAGCTGCTGACCAAGGAGGGGTTTTATATAACTAAGCGACGGCCATATGTGCAGTTCCTTCACCACATGACCACAGTAACTCGGTAATACATTTCTGTATCAATATTACTCAGTGTGATTTACAATCAAACCCCGCTATTGCAAAACCAGACATTTCACAATTGAACATTATTCAATGCAAAGGCACATAAAAGGGCAATCTTCTCTTGCATTGGCTTCAAACAGATATTTGTATCTGTTTAAACTGACAGGACAAAGGGGATATTTTTCATCCTCTTGGGACGTATTGACGGCTTTAATATGAAGTCTATTTCGAACTTGAAAAAATCATAATATTTGGAGGAAGGAATGACTCCTCACCTCAGGCATAAGTGCCAGACACATTATTCGGAGAAAGTGAGCCCAATCCCACATATGCTACCGAGGGGGCAGAAAGCCTGTTAGCTGGTCCATTCTCAATTTGTCTCCGAATGTCAGGCTTTTCAGAGACCAGAAATGGTAAATGAGGAAATGAGGAATATGGGCAGACGGAGAGTCCGAGAATGTGAAAAAGGGCCAGGTGCATTCACAGAGAAAGAAAGAAATATGGAGACACATATTGAGGGAGATACTAAAGGCACCAATTCTCCAATCGACATGGCTGCTGACTGACACTCCATTCCAGCTCCTCCCTGCTGACGAGATAACCGAAAATGATCTAGCCATATTTGCCAACATTTGTCCCTTTCCCAATCCAAACCATCCCTGTCATCATCCCATCCAGATGCCATTTAAATAGAGATGTACAGCATGGAAACAGACCCATTTATTGATTGCACCAAATAAATGAGCTGTTGCAGCGTCACTGCTTCCTCCGGTATTATAGAAAATAAAGGAGCTGGAGCAGCGTCACTGCTTCCTCCTGTATTATAGAAAATAAAGGAGCCGGAGCAGCGTCACTTCTTCTCCCTGTATTATAGAAAATAAAGGAGCTGGAGCAGGGTCACTGCTTCCTCCTGTATTATAGAAAATAAAGGAGCTGGTGCAGCGTCACTGTTTCCTCCTGTATTATAGAAAATAAAGGAGCTGGAGCAGCGTCACTGCTTCCTCCTGTATTATAGAAAATAAAGGAGCTGGAGCAGCGTCACTGCTTCCTCCTGTATTATAGAAAATAAAGGAGTTGGAGCAGCGTCACTGCTTCCTCCTGTATTATAGAAAATAAAGGAGTTGGAGCAGCGTCACTGCTTCCTCCTGTATTATAGAAAATAAAGGAACTGGAGCAGCGTCTCTGCTTCCTCCTGCATTAGAGAAAATAAAGGAGCTGGAGCAGCGTCACTGCTTCCTCCTGTATTATAGAAAATAAAGGAGTTGGAGCAGCGTCACTGCTTCCTCCTGTATTATAGAAAATAAAGGAACTGGAGCAGCGTCTCTGCTTCCTCCTGCATTATAGAAAATAAAGGAGCTGGAGCAGCGTCACTGCTTCCTATTGTATTATAGAAAATAAAGGAGTTGGAGCAGCGTCACTGCTTCCTCCTGTATTATAGAAAATAAAGGAGTTGGAGCAGCGTCACTGCTTCCTCCTGTATTATAGAAAATAAAGGAGCTGGAGCAGCGTCACCGCTTCCTCCTGTATTATCGAAAATACAGGAGCTGGAGCAGCGTCACTGCTTCCTCCTGTATTATAGAAAATAAAGGAGATGGAGCAGCGTCTTTGCTTCCTCCTGCATTATAGAAAATAAAGGAGCTGGAGCAGCGTCTCTGCTTCCTCCTGCATTATAGAAAATAAAGGAGCTGGAGCAGCGTCACTGCTTACTCCTGTATTAAAAAAATAAAGGAGCTGGAGCAGCGTCACTGCTTCCTCCTGTATTATAGAAAATAAAGGAGCTGGAGCAGCGTCACTGCTTCCTCCTGTAGTACAGAAAATAAAGGAGCTGGAGCAGCGTCTCTGCTTCCTCCTGCATTATAGAAAATAAAGGAGCTGGAGCAGCGACACTGCTTCCTCCTGTATTATAGAAAATAAAGGAGTTGGAGCAGCGTCACTGCTTCCTCCTGTATTATAGAAAATAAAGGAACTGGAGCAGCGTCTCTGCTTCCTCCTGCATTATAGAAAATAAAGGAGCTGGAGCAGCGTCACTGCTTCCTCCTGTATTATAGAAAATAAAGGAGTTGGAGCAGCGTCACTGCTTCCTCCTGTATTATAGATAATAAAGGAGTTGGAGCAGCGTCACTGCTTCCTCCTGTATTATAGAAAATAAAGGAGCTGGAGCAGCGTCACCGCTTCCTCCTGTATTATCGAAAATACAGGAGCTGGAGCAGCGTCACTACTTCCTCCTGTATTATAGAAAATAAAGGAGATGGAGCAGCGTCACTGCTTCCTCCTGCATTATAGAAAATAAAGGAGCTGGAGCAGCGTCTCTGCTTCCTCCTGCATTATAGAAAATAAAGGAGCTGGAGCAGCGTCACTGCTTACTCCTGTATTAAAAAAATAAAGGAGCTGGAGCAGCGTCACTGCTTCCTCCTGTATTATAGAAAATAAAGGAGCTGGAGCAGCGTCACCGCTTACTCCGGTATTATCGAAAATAAAGGAGCTGGTTCCGCGTCACTGCTTCCTCCTGTATTATAGAAAATAAAGGAGCTGGTTCCGCGTCTCTGCTTCCTCCTGTATTATAGAAAATAAAGGAGCTGGAGCAGCGTCACTGCTTCCTCCTGTATTATAGAAAATAAAGGAGCTGGTTCCGCGTCTCTGCTTCCTCCTGTATTATAGAAAATAAAGGAGCTGGTTCCGCGTCTCTGCTTCCTCCTGTATTATAGAAAATAAAGGAGCTGGTTCCGCGTCTCTGCTTCCTCCTGTATTATAGAAAATAAAGGAGCTGGAGCAGCGTCACTGCTTCCTCCTGTATTATAGAAAATAAAGGAGCTGGAGCAGCGTCACTGCTTCCTCCTGTATTATAGGATATAAAGTAGCTGGAGCAGCGTCACTGCTTCCTCCTGTATTATAGGAAATAAAGGAGCTGGAGCAGCGTCACTGCTTCCTCCTGTATTATAGAAAATAAAGGAGCTGGAGCAGCGTCACTGCTTCCTCCTGTATTATAGAAAATAAAGGAGCTGGAGCAGCGTCACTGCTTCCTCCTGTATTATAGAAAATAAAGGAGCTGGAGCAGCTCACTGCTTCCTCCTGTATTATAGAAAATAAAGGAGCTGGAGCAGCGTCACTTCTTCCTCCTGTATTATAGAAAATAAAGGAGCTGGAGCAGCGTCACTGCTTCCTCCTGTATTATAGAAAATAAAGGAGCTGGAGCAGCGTCACTGCTTCCTCCTGTATTATAGAAAATAAAGGAGCTGGAGCAGCTCACTGCTTCCTCCTGTATTATAGAAAATAAAGGAGCTGGAGCAGCGTCACTTCTTCCTCCTGTATTATAGAAAATAAAGGAGCTGGAGCAGCGTCACTGCTTCCTCCTGTATTATAGAAAATAAAGGAGCTGGAGCAGCTTCACTGCTTCCTCCTGTATTATAGAAAATAAAGGAGCTGGAGCACCGTCACTGCTTCCTCCTATATTATAGAAAATAAAGGAGCTGGAGCAGCGTCACTGCTTCCTCCTGTATTATAGAAAATAAAGGAGCTGGAGCAGTGTCACTGCTTCCTCCTGTATTATAGAAAATAAAGGCGCTGGAGCAGTATCACTGCTTCCTCCTGTATTAATGAAAATAAAGGAGCTGGAACAGCATCTCTACTTCCTCCTTTATTATAGAAAATATGTTGGCACTCACTCCAATGTTCTGACGGAATGGAAATCTGCACTGAATCTCCCATTTAGTGTTTCCATCAAATCTCCCTTTTACTCATATCCCTGTATTAATTCCTCCATTTGCTGATGCCCGACCCCGATTCGACCATTTAACTGTGCGCTACTCTAATTCTCTCATTTCCTGGTGCCATGCACCCATTCTCGTCTTGAGCTCCACTGTGCACCAGGTCTTCCATTCCGTATTATCCTGCCACAATTCTCAATTTAGTAGTCTGCTGCCAGAATTCTCTAATCTTGGAGATCCCTGCATTAAATCTCCAAATTACCGATCCTTCACATATCTTCCCTTTTGTGGTGAACTGCAACAACTCCCCCATTTCGTAGTGCACTGAATTGAATCTGGACCACGAATCCTTTGCAACGTTTGTCCTATTTACTGGTTCACTGCCCGTGTTCTCCCAGCTGCTCCAATTGTCGAAGTTATCAGCACCCCGCACCAGGTCTCTCATTTACTGATACCCCACACCAATTCTCCAATACAGTGTTGCTTCGCACCATTTCCCCCAATTACTGATTTCCTGAACAAGTTCTCCACTCAGTGTTGCCTAAAACCAATCCTCATACTGACAGATGCCCTCGCCCAATTTAGGGGTGCGCTACTCTAAATCTCCCAAAAGGTATTGTCCTGCCCCAATTCTCCCATGCAGTTGCAACACAGCATAACTCACCCAATTAGCACTGAACTGCACTATTTCACCCATTTTCTGATGTCCTGTTGAAAATTCTCGCATTTCGATAAGCCCTTTCTAAATTTATACATTTAGTATTTTGTTGCAATGATTCTCCAATTTATTGTAGAGCTTACAGAATTCTTAAATTTGGGCGTGGAAAGGTTGGACTGAGGGATCTGTTTCCGTGCTGTACATCTCTAAGGCTGTAATTAGTGCTCCGCTCCCCTGCACCAATTCTCCCATTTCCCAATCCTGCACTAATTCGGGAATTTCACCAACTCACCCATTGAGGTTATCCTGCCCCAGTCCTCCCACTTCGAATTTAACGGCACCTGCATGAATTCGCCAATTATTGTTGTTCTGCATCAATTCCTTCCATTTAGTTGTTCCCTGATACACATTTCCAACGTACGGATGCCCTACTGCTTATATTTGTTCATTTAGTGATGCACTGACCTGACTCTCCAATTTACCGATGCTCGCAACATTTCTTTTCCTTGATTCCCTGGCCCCTATTCCCCAATTGAGACATGCTCTGCTCCAATTTTCTAATATATCGACACTCCCACCAATTTTCCAACGTATTGGCACTGTGCACCGAATCTCCCATCCATTGAAACGCACCAAATCTCGAATTGACATATACTCCTATCCTACCTCTTCTCCTTACTGATGCCCGACCCCGATTCTACCATTTAAGGGTGCGCTACCCTAATTCTCCCATTTCCTGTTGCCATACACCCATTCTGTAATTGAGCTCCACTGTGCACCAGGTCTTCCATTCAGCATTTCCCTGCAACAATCCACCCATTCAGTAGACCGCTGACAGAATTCTCTAATCCTGGCAATCCCTGCATCATATCTCCAAATTCCCCAAACTGCAAATATCCCCCCTTTCGTGGTGAACTGCAACAACTCCCCCATTTTGTCGTGCACTTTATTGAATCTCGACCAGTAACCCTTTGCAACATTTGTCCTATTTCCTGATTCACTGACCGTGTTCTCCCATTTTCTACAATTCTCGAAGTTATCAGCACCCTGCACCAGGTATTTTATTTATTGATACCCCACACCAATTCTCCAATTCAGTGTTGCTGAGCACCATTTCCACCAATTACTGATGTCCTGAAGAAGTTCTCCACTCAGTTTTGCCTTACACCAAACCTCATACTGACTGATGCTCTCGCCCAATTTAGGGGTGCGCAACTCTAAATCTCCCTGCCCCAATTCTCCAGTTTAGTGCAACACAGCATAACTCACCCATTTCGTGCTGAACTGCACTAATTCACCCATTATCTGATGCCCTGTTGCAAATTCTCACATTTCGATAAGCTCTTTCCCAACTTTTCCATTTAGTAGTTTCTTGCAATGATTCTCCAATTTAGTGGAGGGATGCGAGAATTCTTAAATTTAGGCGTGGACAAGTTGGATCGAAGGGTATGTTTCCGAACTGTACATCTCTAAGGCTGTCTTCAGTGCTCCGCTTCCCTGCACCATTTCTCCCATTTCCCAATCCTGCACTAGTTCGGGAATTTCACCAACTCACCCACTGACGTTATCCTGCCCCAGTCCTCCCACTTCGAATTTAATGGCACCTGCATGAATTCTCCAATTATTGTTGCCCTGCATCAATTCCTTCCATTTAGTTGTTCCCTGACACACATCTTCCACGTACGGATGTCTTGCTGTTTTTTTTCCATTTAGTGATGTACTGAACTGACTCTCCAATTAACCGATGCTGCAACGTTTCTTTCTTTTATTGAATCCCTGGCCCCTATTCCCCAATTTAGACATGCTCTGCTCCAATTTTCCAATATATTGGCACTCCCATCAATTTTCTATTTCAACGGCACTGTGCACCAATCTCCCATTTATTGTTTCCCATTAAATCTCCCATTTATTCATACCCCTGTACTAATCCTTCCATTTACTGATGCCCGAGCCCGATTCTACCATTTACGGGTTTGCTACTCTAATTCTCCCATTTACTTTCGCCATGCACCCATTCTCGAATTTAGCTCCACTTTGCACCAGGTCTCTCATTTACTGATACCCCACACCAATTCTCCAATTCAGTGTTGCTTAGCAACATTTCCCCCAATTACTGACGCCCTGAACTAGTTCTCCATTCAGCTTTGCCTTACACCAATCCTCATACTGACTGATGCCCTCGCCCAATTTAGGGGTGCCCTGCTTTCATTCCCACATCAAGTATTGTCATGTCCCAATTCTCACATTTAATGCTACACTGCACCAATTCTCTCATTCACTGAGAAACTGAAACTCTCCCATTCGGTTCTAACTTCACTAATTTGACAATATCAGATGCCCCGTTCCAAATTCTCTTATTTCGATAAGCCCTTGCCCAATCCTTCCATTTAGTAGTTCCTTGAATGATTCTCCAATTTTGTGGAGCACTGCCACAATTCTAAGACTGAGTCATAGACAAGTTGAAGTGAAGTGTCTGTTTCCATGTTGTACATCTCTATGATTGTATGACTGTTTATGACTCCGCTGGTCTGCACCATTTCTCCCATTTACCAATCCTGCACAAATCCTGAAACTGCACCTACTCTCCCTTTGAGTATTATCCTGCTCAATATAGATCTAAGTCGCTGCATAGATTCTCCAATTATTGTTGCCCTGCATCCGTTCCTTCCATTTAATGGTTCCCTGAATCACTTCTTCCACGTACGAGTGCCCTGCTGAATTGTTTTCATTTAGTGATGCACTGAACTGAAACTCCAATTTACCGAACCTTGCAACATTTCTTTTTATTGATTCCCTGACCCCGATTCCCCAATCAGGAATAGGCTCTTGTTGTACTTTTGAAACTGGTGTCATAATTTTAAACTTTTATGTTGGGGCAGTAGAATCACCCTTTGGGTAGAGAACTGGCTCGAAGGTGGAAGACAGAGGGTGGTGGGGGAGGGTTGCTTTTCAGACAGGAGGCCTGTGACCAGCGGTGTGTCACAATGATCGGTGCTGGGTCCACTGTTGTTTTGTCATTTATATAAATGATTTGGATGTGGCCATAGGACGAATGGATAGTAAGTTTGCAAATGACAGTAAAATTGGAGGTGTGGAGGACAGTGAAGATGGTTACCTCAGAGGAGAACGGAATCTTGATCAGATGGGCCAATGGGCCGAGGAGTCGCAGATGGAGATTAATTTGGATAAATGTGAGGTGCTGCATTTTGGAGAAGCAAAAGAGAGCAGGACATTTACACTGAATGGCAAGGTACTAGGGATGTTGCTAAACAAGTAGACCTGGAGTGCAGCTTCATAGATCGTTGAATGTGGACTAACATTTCAATAGGACAGTGAAGAAAGCGTTTGTCATTTTTGTCTTTATTGCACAGTTAATTGTGTAAAGGAGTTGGGAGGTACATGTTGCAGTATTGGTTCAGGCACTTTTGGTATATAATGTGCAATTCTGGACTCCCTCCTATTAGAAGGATGTTGTGAAACTTTAAAGTGTTTAGAAAAGATTTACAAGGATGTTGCCAAGGTTGGAGGGCTTATGCTGGAGGATAGGACTGTAGGGGTTGGGGCTATTATCCCTGGAGCATCAGGGGCTGAGGGGTAACTTTATAGAGGGTCACAAAATCAAGAAGGACCCTCAATAAGGTAAAAAAGCAAGGTTATTTCCCTGTGGTGGGGAGTCCTGAAGCAGATGGCATATGTTAAAGTTAAGAGGGGAAAACATAAAAGGGACCTAAGGGGAACATTTTTCACGCAGAGGGCACAGTGTGCATGAGCTGCCAGAGGAAGTAGTGGAGGCTGGTACAATTACAACATTTAAAAGGTATCTGGGTGGGTGTAGGAATTAAAAAGGGTTCAGAGGAACATGGGCCAAATTCTGACAAATAGGATGAGATTTACATCGGATATCCATTCACCATGGATGTGTTGGACTGAATGATTTATTTCTGAGCTTATATTGCTCTGAGTGGGTTGAGCTCCGGATTGTAGATTTATGAAGCAGAAAATGAAGTACAGCACAGAGTTAGACCGAGAAATCCTGCTGATCTCATCAGCTTTATCCTGTTTTCCTGATCCTCCTCCTTCAATCAATGCATTTTTCCGATCCTCATTCAGAGTTCCTGGAGCTCTGTAACTGGCCTGGAACAATGTGTTGAAAGTCCTATTGCAGTCCACAAGAGGTACCTTTCCCACTGCCCTGCTCCCACAGCCTGCAATACTGCAGACTGAGCAGACAACCCGAAGCAAAATGATGAGCTCCTTCCGGCCCACGGCCCTCCTTCTCACTGAATGAAGACAATCACCAGAAGCAGAATCCAGCTCTTGTTTGAGCCTTGAATACCTGACTCTGTCTCACTGAGTGAAGATTGGACTCCGAAACAGAAATGAAATCAACTTCCTATCTGCATTGTGTCACTCTTTAAGATCTATGTGTGTCTGAGTTCAGGTCATTTTATTGGAGACTGTGGATAGTGGGTCCCCAGTGAAATGGAAAGTATGGTGGAGGAGCTCACTGAGGGACATCTCTCAAAGTGAGAGTCAGAAAGATGATATTCCACATTGGAAGAGTTTAAGGGAATTGATGGCTCAGGAAAATGTTATGCAGATGTTTGTAAAACTTAGGAACTCTGTTTTGTGGCTGGAGTTTATTTTATCCTTGTGTAGATTTGACACATTAATCCTCCCTCCCCACCACTCCAGAAGCTGTTGGAACTTTTCAGTGTTTCCAGCGGCTTCTGTAATTATTTCAGGTTCCTGACGGGAGCAGTCTCTCACTTTTCGAACAAAACAAACCCATCCTTGTGCTGCAACCAATATTTCAATAAAAAATGGGAAGCAGCAGAGGAGAAAGCTTCCGAGATGCCGAGCAATGCTGCCCGGTTTCACACTGCAATTCACAGGAACCATCACCAGGAAAAGCAAGGAGCAATCTGAAAGATCCGGTTATATCCCGGTGGCTTTCCTTTAGAAACTGATTTAAAAGCCGCAGCACTGCGGTGGCCGGGAGTCGAACCCAGGTCAATTACTTGGAAGGCAGCTATGCTGCCCACTATCCCACCATCACCCTGCTTGCAGCTCCCTCCCCATTCCCAAACACACTTAACATGGCCGTGATCATCACCAACTGGATTCGGGCTGAAATCCAAACATACACATCCTCTGTATCTAACCCAGTGATGGAGCTATCCTGATTGAGTTTGATGTGAACAGGATGGGGGAAGTGGGAGATTTAATCAGTACCTAACGCCGAGTTCAAAATGGCCTGGGAATTTGAAATGCTGCAGTGTAGAGGGAGAATTACTCTGTGTCTAACCCCATTCTCTACCTGCCCTGGGGATTTAAATGGGGACAGTTTAATGGGAGTTTTACATTGTCTGGAACCCTGTGCTCCCTCTGCCCTGGGAGTGTTTGCTGGGAACACTGTCTAACCTCTGTGATATGGATCCTATGAGGATTGATGGGAGACAGTGTAAATGGAATTGTCAGGGTCCAATTCCTTCACGTGGATGAGAGAAGGTGAGAAAAAATGATACCAGTGGGACTGAAGGGTCAGTAACAGAATGAATACCCCATTGGCTCAGAGACAGGAGACAGGATAAAGGGTAATGAGGGTTTCAGACTGGAGGGAGCTACAGGCACATACAAGTTGGGAACTGTTTTCAGTAAAAGGCAATTGATCCCAGGTCACTGCAGACTGTAAGAATCTGATGCCTTTCCCTCACTATCCCCCTCCAATCCCTGGGAAGATCTGCTCCCACACCATGTTCCATCCCAACTGCTGACTGTGTTACATACATTAATACATTGGAGCTGGGCAGAGGTGCTTTTAACCCTGGGATCTTGCTGTGTAACTTGCCTCCAAAATGCTCTTGCTCCCCCTTTCAACTAATCTTTTCCCTCTTTTATCCCGAGGAACCTTTGTTTGGAAAGCTGCAACGTGAAGATCCAAAATGTTCGAGGCCAGGAAAGAACAACCTCCAGAGGGGGAGCATGTGCCTGAGGCCTGAGGCCTGGTCGACAGGCTGCACCCCGTGGGGGCCCACGTGAGTTGTGTGTTTATTTACCCCGAGGTTAAATCTCCTCTGGGGGACCCTGGGTTTTAGGGGCTTCTGGGTAACTGGCTCCTGTCAGATTGTGGCCCTGTCATTTTTAAAACAGGTTTGAAGCCTGGGGTTAAAGTTTGTCAATCCCCAGGATCTGCGAGGTAGGACTCTCTTAGGGTGGAATTAAAACCAAAATGCTGTGACCCTCTCTAAAGACTCCCTCTCTCACCCTTCTCTCTCACACCCATCTCTCTCTCACACCCCTCTCCCACCCTCCCTCTCTCATCCCTCCTCTCTCACACTCTCCCTATCTCACCTCTCTCTCTCAGCCCCTCCCGCTCTCACCCACCCTCTCTTGCACCCCCTATGTCTCTCACCCCCTTCTCTCTCACTGCCTCTCTCTCTCACACCCCCTTTTCTCTCTCACCTTGTTATCTCTCTCCCCCTCACTCTCTCTCACCCCCTCTCTCTCCACCCTGCTCTCTCACTCTCACACCTCCCTCTGTCATCCCTCACCCTCTCTCCCCTATACACCCTCTCTCTCCCCCGCCCTCTCTCTCATCCCCTCCTGTCTCTCCCTCCCTTTTTCTCTCTCTCATTCCCCTTCCCTCTCACGCTCTGTCTCACACTCCCGCTCTCTTTCTCACTGTATACCCCCTCTCTCGCACCCTCTTTCTCTCGTTCGTCCCATTTCTCTATCTCTTTTGACCCCTTTCTTCCGCCCTCCTCCTTGCTCTCGCTCTGTCTCTCTCTAGCGCCCACTCTCTCATCCCATCTCCCTCACACCCCTCTAACTGTCCAATCTGTTCACTCGCTCTCTCTCTGTCTCTCTCTCTCAACCCATCATTCACTGTCTATCTCACCCTCTCTCTCACCTCTTTAACTCTCTCTCTCTCGCGTCCCACCTATCTCATCCATCTTTCTCTCGCTGTCCCCCTTTCTCTCTAACCCTTTCTCTATCTCTCCCCTTTCTCTCAATCCCTCTCTCTCACCCACTCTCTCTCCCACCTCCTCTCTCTCACCCCCTCACATTCACTCTTTCTCTGACCTTCTCTCTCTTTCTCTCCCCCCTGTCTCTTTCTCCCCTCTCTCCTTTTCTCAGACCTCTCTCCCTTTCTCACCCCTCTCTCTCTCACCCCTTTCTCTGTCACCCCCTCTCTCTCAACCCCTCATCCTCCTCTCTCTCGCTCTCTCTCACCCTCTCTCTCTAAACCCCCAGTTTCTCACCCCTTGCTCTCTCTCTCTCTCACCCATCTCTCTCACACCCTTCTCTCTCTCACCACCTCTCTCTCACCCCCTCTACCGCGCTCTCCCACTCCTCTCTCTCTCTTTCCCAAACTCTCTCTCTCTCTTCCATCCTCACCCGCACTCTCTCTCACACCCCCTCTCTCTCTTACCCCTCTCTCTCTCACCCCCTCCCTCTCTCCCACCCTCTCTCTGTCTCTTTCTCATCCCTTCTCTCTTCTTCTCACTCCCTCTCTCTCTCACCCCATCTCACTCTCACCCCATTTCTCTCAACTCCTCTCTCTCCCATGGCCTTTCTCCCAGCCCCTCTCTGTCTCACCTCCCACTCTCTCTCTCACCCCCCTCACATCGCCCTCTCTCACTCACCCCACTCTCTCACTCACCCCTCTCTCTCCCACCCCCTCTCTCTAACGCCTCTGTCTCATCCTCTCTCCCTCTCTCAACCCCTCTCTCTACCCCCTTCTCTCTCAACCCCTCTCTCACTCTCCCCCACTCTCTCTGAACCCCTTTCTCTCACACCCTCTCTCTCTCAACCCCTCTCTCTCTCTCCTCTCTCCCAATCCCCTCTCTGTCTCACAGCCAATCTTTCTCTGACCCACTGTCACTCCCCCTTTCTCTCTCCCCCTTTGTCTCTCCCCTTCCTCTCTCCCACTCTCTTACCCCCTCTCTTTCTCAACCCCCTGTCTCTTTCTCACCCCCATCTCTATCTCACCCCTCTCTCTCCACCCCTCTCTCACACTTCTCCACTCTCTCTCACCCCCTTCTCTCCCTCAAACCACTCTCTCAACCCCTCTCTCTCAACTCCTCTCTCTCTCAACCCCTCTCTCTCTCACCCCTCTCTCTCTCGCCCCTCTCTCTCACTCCCTCCCTCTCAACCACCCTCACTCTCTCATCCACTCACTCTCTCACACCCTCACTCTTTCACCCCCTCTCTCTCTCAACCCTCTCTCTCACCCAACCTCCTCTCTCTCTCATTCCCCCTCTCTCATTCCTCTCTCTCTCACCATCTCTCTCACTCCCTCTCTCTCCCCCCTCTCTCTCTCACCACCCCCTCTCTCAACCCAGCTCACTCTCATCCCCTCACTCTCTCCAACCCTTACTCTCTCACCCTCTCTCTCTCAACCCCTCTCTCTCAGCCCATCTCTCTCACCCCTCCCTCTCTCACCCCCTCACCCCCTCCCTCTCTCACACCCGTTCTGTCTTACCCCTCGCTCTCTCGTTCTAACCCCTCCCCCTCTCACCCCTCTCGCTCACCCCTCTCTCTCGCCCATTCTCTCTCTCACCCTCTCCTTCTCACTCCACTCTCTCTCTTATCCCCTCCCCACTTTCTTTCTCTCAATCACCCCTTCTCTCTCACCCGCCTCTCACCCCCACTCCCTCTCTCTCACCCCCCCACCTGCTCTCTCTTTCTCACTCACTCTCTCTTTCTCACTTATACTCTCTCTTTTTTACTCACTCTCTCTCTTTCTCACCCTCTCTCTCTCACCCCCTCTCTCTCCCCAATTTTTCATCCCCCTCTCTCCCCCTCTCTCTCTCCTCTCTCTCACCCTCCTCTCTCCCCTCCTCCCTCCCCTCCTCCCTCCCCCTCTCTCCACCCCTCTCTCCACCCCTCTCTCCGCCCCCATCTCCGCCCCCTCTCTCGCCCCCTCTCTCTCGCCCCCTCTCTCTCGCCCCCTCTCTCTCGCACCCTCTCTCTCGCACCCTCTCTCTCGCACCCTCTCTCTCTCGCACCCTCTCTCTCTCGCACCCTCTCTCTGTCTCACGCTCTCTCTCTTTCACGCTCTCTCTCTCTCCCTGCCTCTTGCCTCCCTCTCTCCCTCTTATCTCATGGTCTCTCTCTCTCTCTCTCTCTCTTTCGCTCATGCTCTCTCTGTCTGTCTCTCTCTCTCTCCCTTTCTCTTACTCCACCCTACCTCTCCCACCTCTTCTCTCTCACTCTTGCTCTATCGTTCTCTCTGTCTGTCGCGCTCTCTCTCCGTCTCTCTCTCAGTCCACCCCCTCACCTCCTCTCTGTCAACCCATCTTTTTCAACCCCCCGTCTCCCCTCTCTCTCTAACCCTCTCTCTCACCCCCTCCTTTCCCCTCTCTCTCACCCCCATCTCTCTCTCAACCCCTCACTCTCTCATCCCCTCTCTCTCATCCCCTCTCTCTCACCCCTCTCTCTCAACCCCTCTCTCACCCCCCGCTCTCTTATCACTCACTCTCACACTCCCCCTCTATCACTCCCTCTCTCTCTTACTCCTCTCTCACACCCCTCTCTCTCACTCCCATCTCACTCTCTCACCCCTCTCTCTCTCTCACCACAGTCTCTCTCTCTGTCCCACCTCCTCTGTCTCACACCCCTTCTCTCTCACCTCCTTATCACCCCACCCCCTCTCTCTCACCCCTTCTCTCTCACCCGCTTTCTCTTTTTCACTCACTCTCTCTCTTTCTCTCCCCTCTCTCTCTCCCCTCTCTTGCCCCCCACTCTCTACCCCGTCTTTCCCTGTCTCTCACACCCCCTCAAACTCACTCCCATCTCACTCTCTCATCCCACTCTCACTCTTTCCCCCACTCTCTCTCTCTCTTAGCCCACGTCTATCTCTCTCTCTCTCTCCCACCCCCTCTTTCGCCCACCCTTTCTCTCTCACACCCCTTCTTTCTCTCACACACCTGTTTCTCACCCCCTCTCTCTCAATTCCTCTCTCTCACCCCTATCTCTCAATTCCTCTCTCTCACCCCCTCTCTCTATCACCCCCCTCTCTCCCCCCTCCCCCTCTCTCCTCCACTCTCTCACCCCCCTCCCCCCTCCTCCACTCTCTCCCCCTCTCTCTGCCATCTCTCTACCCCCTCTCTGCGCCCTCTCTCTTCCCCCAATCCCACCCCTCTCCCTCTCCCCCTCCCTCCCCCTCCTTCGCCCCCTCTCTCTCGTCCTCTCTTCCCTCCTCTGTCGCCCCTCTGTCTCGCACCCCTCTCTCACCCCCTCTCTCTCACATCCTCTCTCTCTCTCTCAGTCTTCCGCTCGCTCTCTTCCTCTTGCGGTCTCTCTCTCACTCTCTCACCCTCTTCTCATGCTCTCTCTCTCTCCCTGCCTCTCTCCCTCTTTCTTGCCTCTCGCTCTCTCTTATCTCACGGTCTCTCTCGTTCGCTCTCTCTCGCTCGTGCTCTCTCTCTCTCTGTCGCTCATGCTCTCTCTGTCTGTCACTCTCACTCTTGCTCTATCTCTCTCTGTCTGTCGCTCTCTCTCCGTCTCTCTCTTTCTCAGTCCTCCCCCTCACCTCCTCTCTCTTTCAACCCATCTTTCTCAACCCCTCTCTGTCCCGCTTCTCTCTAATCCTCTCTCTCACCCCCTCTTTCCCCCGTCTCTCTCTCAACCTCTCTCTCTCAACACCTCTCTCACACCCTCTCTCTCTCAACCTCTCTCTCTCCCCCCTCTCAACCCCCCCTCTCAACTGCTCTCTCACCCCTCTCATTCTCACCCTCTCTCTCTCTCATTCTCACCCTCTCTCTCTCACTCCCGTTGCTCTCTCTCTCAACCCCCACCCTCTCTCACCCTCCCCTCTCTCTCATTCCTCATCTCTCACCAACCTCTCTCTCACCTTCACTCTCTCTCTCACCCACCTCTCTCTCTCAGCCCCCCACACCCCCTCTCACCCAGCTCTCTCTCACACACCTCTCTCTCTCCCACCCCCCACACCCCCTCTATCTCCCCCCATCTCCCTCACCCCTGTCCCACCCCCTCTCCCACCCCCATCCCCACACACCCCCTCACCC
This sequence comes from Chiloscyllium punctatum, assembly GCF_047496795.1. NCBI lineage: Eukaryota > Metazoa > Chordata > Chondrichthyes > Orectolobiformes > Hemiscylliidae > Chiloscyllium > Chiloscyllium punctatum. The sequence goes on along the minus strand of NC_092751.1, from coordinate 69,676,316 downwards.
ACCTAGCCCTCTCACCCCCACCCCCTCTTACACCCCTTCTCTCTCACAAACCCCTCTCTCTGTCACCCCTCTTTCTCTCACCACTCTAACTTTCTTACCTTCTCTCCCCCTCTCTCTCCCCCTCTCTATCCCCCCTCTCTCTCATCCTCTCTCTCTCACACACACCCCTCTCTCACGCCCTCCCTCTCTCATCCCGTCCCTCTCTCACACCCTCCCACTCTCACACCCTCCCACTTTCACACCCTCCCTCTCTCCCCCTCTCTCTCCCTCTCCCCCTCTCTCCCCCCTCACCCCCTCTCTCTCACCCTCCCTCTCTCATCCCGTCACTCATTCCCCCCCACTCTCATCCCTCCTCTCTCACACTCTCCCTATCTCACCCCCTCTCTCTCTCAGCCCATCTCTCTCTCATCCCCTCCCACTCTCACCCACCCTCTCTTGCACCCCCATCTCTCTCAGCCCCCCTCTCTCACCCCCTCTCTCATTCCACTCTCTCTCCACCTTTCTATTAAACCCTCTCTCTCTCACACCCTACTAACTCTCTCTCCCCCCTCTCAACCCCTCTCTCTCACCCCCCTTCGTTCTCTCACCCCCTTCTCCCTCTCAAACCCTCTCTATCTCAACCCCGCTCTCACCCCTCTCTCTCACCCCCTCTCTCTCTCACCCCCCCCTCACCAACCCCTTGCTCAACACCCCCTCACTCTCTCATCCCCTCACTCTCTCACCCCCTCACTGACCCCTCTCTCTTCCTCTCTCTCACCCCTCTATTTCTCCCTCTTCCCCTCTCTCTCTCACCCCTCTCTTTCTCTCTCAACACCCTCTCTCTCACCCCTCTCTCTCACCCCTCTCTTTCTCTCTCTTCCCCTCTCTCTCACCCTTCTCTTTCTCTCTCAACCCCCTCTCAACCCTCTCTCTCACCCCTCTCTTTCTCTCTCTTCCCCTCTCTCTCACCCCTCTCTTTCTCTCTCACCCCTCTCTCTCACCCCTCTCTCACACCCTCTCTCTCACACCCTCTCTCTCACACCCTCTCTCTCACCCCTCTCTCTCTCACCGTCCCCCTCTCAACACTCCCTCTCTCAACACCCTTCAATCTCTCATCCCCTCACTCTCTCACCCCCTCAGTCTCTCACCCCTCTCTCTCTCAAGCCCCCTCTCTCTCTCTCTCTCTCTCTCACATCCATCTCCCTCTCACACCCCTCTCTCTCTCTCCTCTCTCTCCATCACCCCTCTCTCTCCCACCCCAATCTCTTTCACATCCCGCTCTCTCTCTCTCACACACACTCTCACACACCCTCGCTCTCTCACCCCCTCCCTCTCTCCCACCATCTCTCTGCCTCTTTCTCATCCCCTCTCTCTCCTTCTCGCTCCCTCTCTCTCACCCACTCTCTCTGTCCCACCTCCTCTCTGTCACTCACACCCACTTCTCCGTCTCACCGCCCTCTCACCCAGCTCTCTCTCTCTCTCCCCCTCTATCTCACCTCCTCTCTCTCACCCCTCTCTCTTGCACCCCTCTCTCACCCCCCTCTCTCTCTTGCATCCTCTCTCTCTCTCGCTCACTTGTCCGCTCACTCTCTTCCTCTTGCAGTCTCTCTCTCACTCTCTCACCCGCTTCTCACGCTCTCTCTCTCTCCCTGCCTCTATCCCACTCTCTTGCCTCCCGCGCTCTCTTATCTCACGGTCTCTCTCGTTCGCTCTCTCGCTCGTGCTCTCTCTCTGTCGCTCATGCTCTCTCTGTCTGTCACTCTCACTCTCTCTCTCCCTCTCTCTCAGTCCACCCTATCTCTCTCACCTCTTCGCTCTCACTCTTGCTCTATCATTCTCTCTGTCTGTCACTCTCTCACCCCTCACTCTCACTCCCTCGCTCTCACCCCCCCTCTCTCACCACCCCTTCTGTCGACACCCCTCAATCTCCCATCCCCTGACTCTCTCACGCCCCTCAGTCTCTCACCCCCCTCTCTCTCAATCCCTCGCTCTCTCTCACATCCAACTCTCTCTCACCCCCCTCTCTCTCCCCTCTCTCTCCGTCACCCCTCTCTCTCCCACCCCAATCTCTTTCACAACCCCCTCTCTCTCACACACTCTCACACACCCGCGGTCTCTCACCCCCTCCCTCTCTCCCATCATCACTCTGCCTCTTTCTCATCCCCTTTCTCTCCTTCTCACTCCCTCTCTCTCACCCCCGCTCACTCTCACCCCCCTCTCTCCCACCCTTCTCTGTCACTCACTCCCACCTCTCCCTCTCACCGCCCTCTCACCCAGCTCTCTCTCTCTTTCACCCCCTCTCTTTCCTAACCCCCTCTCTTCCACCCTCTCACTCTCTTACCCCCTCTCTCTCGCCCCCTCTCTCTCCCACCCCCTCTCTCAACCGTCTCTCACTCACCCTTCTCTCTCTCACCCTCCAACCCCTCTCTCTCTCTCTCAACCCACCTCTCTCTCTTACCCCTCTCTCTCACTCCCTCGCTCTCTCACCCCTCTCTCTCCCACCTCTTCTCTGTCACTCACTCCCACCTCTCCCTCTCACCGGCTTCTCACCCAGCTCTCTCTCTCTTTCAACCCCCTCTCTCTCCCACCCCCCTCTCTCAACGCTCTCTCACTCACCCTTCTCTCTCTCACCCTCCACCCCCTCTCTCTCAACACCTCTCTCTCTCTTACCCCTCTCTCTCACTCCCTCTCTCTCTCTCACCCCCTCTCGCTCACCACCCCCTCACTCTAACCCCCTCACTCTCTCACACCCTCACTCTCTCCACCCCTCTCTCTCTCAACCCCTCTCTCTCACACTTCCATCTCTCTCACACTTCCATCTCTCTCACCCCCCTCTCTCTCTCCTCCCTCTCCGTCACCCCTCTCTCTCCCACCCCAATCTCTTTCACATCCCCTTCTCTCGTACACACACTCTCACACACCCTCGGTCTCTCACCCCCTCCCTCTCTCCCACCATCTCTCTGCCTCTTTCTCTTCCCCTTTCTCTCCTTCTCACTCCCTCTCTCTCACCCCCGCTCACTCTCACCCCTCTCTCTCCCACCCCTTCTCTGTCACTCCCACCTCTCCCTCTCACCGCCCTTCTCACCCAGCTCGCTCTCTCTTTCAACCCCCTCTCTTTCCTAACCCCCTCTCTTCCACCCTGTCACTCTCTCACCCCCTCTCTCTCGCCCCCTCTCTCTCCCACCCCCCTCTCTCAACCCTCTCTCACTCACCCTTCTCTCTCTCACCCTCCACCCCCCTCTCTCTCAACCCACCTCTCTCTCTTACCCCTCTCTCTCACTCCCTCTCTTCTCACCCCTCTCTCTCCCACCTCTTCTCTGTCACTCACTCCCACCTCTCCCTCTCACCGGCTTCTCACCCAGCTCTCTCTTTCAACCCCCTCTCTCTCCCACCCCCTTCTCTCAACGCTCTCTCACTCACCCTTCTCTCTCTCACCCTCCACCCCCTCTCTCTCAACACACCTCTCTCTCTTACCCCTCTCTCTCACTCCCCTTCTCTGTCACTCCCACCTCTCCCTCTCACCGCCCTTCTCACCCAGCTCGCTCTCTCTTTCAACCCCCTCTCTTTCCTAACCCCCTCTCTTCCACCCTGTCACTCTCTCACCCCCTCTCTCTCGCCCCCTCTCTCTCCCACCCCCCTCTCTCAACCCTCTCTCACTCACCCTTCTCTCTCTCACCCTCCACCCCCCTCTCTCTCAACCCACCTCTCTCTCTTACCCCTCTCTCTCACTCCCTCTCTTCTCACCCCTCTCTCTCCCACCTCTTCTCTGTCACTCACTCCCACCTCTCCCTCTCACCGGCTTCTCACCCAGCTCTCTCTTTCAACCCCCTCTCTCTCCCACCCCCTTCTCTCAACGCTCTCTCACTCACCCTTCTCTCTCTCACCCTCCACCCCCTCTCTCTCAACACACCTCTCTCTCTTACCCCTCTCTCTCACTCCCTCTCTCTCTCACCCCCTCTCGCTCACCACCCCCTCTCTCTAACCCCCTCACTCTCTCATCCCCTCACTCTCTCACACCCTCACTCTCTCACACCCTCACTCTCTCACACCCTCACTCTCTCACACCCTCACTCTCTCAACCCCTCTCTCTCAACCCCTCTCTCTCAACCCCTCTCTCTCACACTTCCATCTCTCTCACCCCCCTCACTCTCTCCACCCCTCTCTGTCACCCCTCTCTCTCCCACCCCAATCTCTTTCACATCCCCCTCTCTCACACACACACTCTCACACACCCGCGGTCTCTCACCCCCTCCCTCTCTCCCACCATCTCTCTGCCTTTTTCTTATCCCCTCTCTCTCCTTCTCGTCCCTCTCTCTAAACCCCGCTCTCTCTCACCCCTCTGTCTCCCACGCCCTCTCTGTCACTCACTCCCACCTCTCCCTCTCACCGCCCTCTCTCCCAGCTCTCTCTCACACCCTCTCTCTCCCGCACCCCCTGCCTTCCACCCTCTCACTCTCTCACCTCCTCTCCCTCTCAACCCCAAGCCCTCTCCTTCTCACCCCCCACCCCTCTCACTCTCAACCCCCACCTCTCTCACCCCCCTCTCTCTCAACCCCTCTTTCTCACCCCTCTCTCTCTCACCCCCTCTCTCGCACACCCGTCTCTCACTCCCTGTGTCTCTCACCACCCACTCTCGCAACCCCTCTCTCTGTCACCCCCTCTCAACCTTCCTCCCTCTCTCACCCCTCACCCCTCTCCCTTTCTCTCTTACCCCGCGCTCTCTCTCTCTAACCCCTCCCCCTCACTCTTCTCGTTCACATCCTCTGTCTCTTCCCCTCTCTCTCTCACCCCTCTCTTTCTCTCTGAATCCCTCTCTCACCACTCTCTCTCACACCCTCTCTCTCACCCCCTCTCTCTCACACACCTCTCTTTCTCTGTCAACCCTTCTCTCTCACCACACTCTCTGTTGCTCTCTCTCTCTCACTCCCCCTCTCTCTCACTCCCCCTCTCTCTCACTCCCCCTCTCTCTCACCACCCCCTCTCTCAACCCCCTCACTCTATCACCCCCTCAGTCTCTCACCCCCCTCTCTCTCCCACCCACCCCTCTCAACCCCTCGCTCTCTCACCCCTCGCTCTCTCACCCCTCGCTCTCTCACCCCTCGCTCTCTCACCCCTCGCTCTCTCACCCCTCGCTCTCTCACCCCTCGCTCTCTCACCCCTCGCTCTCTCACCCCTCGCTCTCTCACCCCTCGCTCTCTCACCCCTCGCTCTCTCACCCCTCGCTCTCTCACCCCTCGCTCTCTCACCCCTCGCTCTCTCACCCCTCGCTCTCTCACCCCTCGCTCTCTCACCCCTCGCTCTCTCACCCCTCGCTCTCTCACCCCTCGCTCTCTCACCCCTCGCTCTCTCACACCCTGTCCTTCACACTCCACTCTCTCTCTTACCCGCTCCCCACTTTCTCTCTCAATCACCCTTGTCTCTCACTCACTCTCTCTCTTAGCTATCTCTCACACCTCCTTTCACTCCCATCTCACTCTCTCACCCCTCTCTCTCACCAGTCTCTCTCTCTCTCTGTCCCATCCCCTCTGTCTCTCACCCCTTCTCTCTCAACTCCTTCTCACCTCACCCCCTCTCTCTTTCTCACTCACGCTCTCTCTTTCTCACTTACACTCTGTCTTTTTCACTCATTCTCTCTTTCTCACCACTCTCTCTCACGCACTCTCTCAACTCCTCTCTCTCCATCTCTCTCTCTCCCCTCTCTCTCCCCCTCTCTCTACACCCTCTCTTTCCCCCACTCTCTACCCCCTCTCTCTTTCTCACTCACGCTCTTTCTCATCCACTCACTCTCTCATACCTCTCCTTCTCACTCCACTCTCTCTCTTACCCACTCCCCACTTTCTCTCTCTCAAACACCTCTTGTCTCTCACCCCCTCTCTCTCACACCTCTCACTCCCTGTGTCTCTCACCACCCCTCTCTCACCAGCCCCTCTCTCAAACCGCTTCACTCTCTCATCCCCTTTCTCTCACCCCCTCTCACCCTCCTCCTTCTATCACCCCCTCTCCCCTCTCCCTTTCTCTCTTACCCCGCACTCTCTCTCGAACCCCTCCCCCTCTCACTCACCCCCCTCTCTCTCAACCCTCTCTTTCTCTCTTAACCTCTCTCTCTCACCACTCTCTCTCACACACTCTCTCTTTCTCTGTCAACCCCTCTCTTTCACCCCCCTCTCTCTCTCACTCCCTGTCTCTCTAACCACCCCCTTCTCACCACCCCCGCTCTCAACACCTCTCAATCTCTCATCCCCTCACTCTCTAACCCCCTCAGTCTCTCACCCCCCAACCCGTCTCTCTCTCTCACCCACCTCTCTCTCTTCACCCCCTCTCTGAACCACCCTCAATCTCTCATCCCCTCACTCTCTCACCCCATCAGTCTCTCACCCCCTCTCTCTCACCCCCCTCTCTCTCCCACTTTCCTCTCTCTGTCACCCCTCTCTCTCCCACCCCAATCTCTTTCACATCCCCCTCTCTCTCTCACACGCACTGTCACACACCCTCGCTCTCTCACCCCTCCCTCTCTCCCACCATCTCTCTGCCTCTTTCTCATCCTCTCTCTCTCCTTCTCGCTTCCTCTCTTTCACCCCCTCTCTCTCCCACACCCTCTCTGTCACTCACTCCCACATCTCCCGCTCACCCATCGCTCTCTCTCTCTCACCCCCTCTCTCTCCCACCCCCTCTCTTCCATCCTCTCACTCTCTCACCCCTCTCTCACCCCTCTCTCTCACCCCTCTCTCTCTAAACCCCTCTCTCTCACCCCTCTCTTTCTCTCTCAAACCCTCTCTCTCACCACTCTCTCTCACACCCTCTCTCTCAACCCTCTCTCTCTATCTCACCCCATCTCTCTCTCAACCCCTCTCTCTCACCCCTCTCTGCCACACACTCTCTCTCACTCCCTCTCTCTCTCTCACCACCCCCTCTCTCAAACCCCCTCACTCTCTCATCCCCTCACTCTCTCACACCCTCACTCTCTCACCCCCTCTCTCACTTCCTCTCTCTTTTACCCCCTCTCTCTCACCCCCTCTCTCTCATCCCCTCTCTCACCCCTCTCTCTCATGCCCTCTCACACCCTTTCGCTCTTACCTGCGCTTTCTCTCAAACCCCTCCCCCCACCCCTCTCTCACCCCCTCTCTCTCACACACTCTCTCAATCATACCCTCTCCTTCTCACTCCACTCTCTCTCTTACTCCCTCCCCACTTTCTCTCTCTCAATCACCCATTGTCTCTCACCCCCTCTCACCACCCCTCTCTCAAACCCCCTCACTCTCTCATCCCTCTCTCTCAAACCTCTCTCTCACCCCCTCTCACCCCTCTCTCACCCCCTCACCCACTCCCTCTCTCACACCCTTTCTCTTCCCCAGCGCTCTCTCTCTCTAACCCCTCCTTCTCTCACTTCTCTCACTCACCCCCTCTCTCTCACCCACTCTCTCTCTCACACCCTCTCCTTCTCACTCCACTCTCTCTCTCTTATCCCCACTTTCTCTCTTAATCACCCCTTCTCTCTCAACTCCTTCTTACCCCCACCCACCTCTCTCTCCCTCCCCATCTCCCTCTGTCTCTCACACCCCCTCTCTCTCCATCCCATCTCACTCTCTCACCCCACTCTCTCTCTCACCCCACGTCTCTCTCTCTCTCTCTCTCCACCCCCTATTTCTCACACCCCTTCTCTCTCTCTCACACCCCATATCTCTCTCACACCCCTTTTCTCTCTCACACACACACCCACTCTCTCACACACCCCCTCTCTCTCTTCCCCCCCGCTCTCTCCCCTCTCTCGCTCTCCCCCCTCTCGCTCTTCCTTCTCTCGCCCTCCCCTCTCTCACACTCCCCTCTCACTCGCCCTCCCCTCACTCGCTCTCCCCTCTCTCTCCCACACCCCCTCTCTTCCACCCTCTCACTCTCTCACCCCTCTCTCTCACCCCCCACCCCTCTCACGTTCAACCCCTCTCTCTCTCTCATCCCCCTCTTTCTCAACCCCTCTTTCTCACCCCTCGCTCTCTCACCCCCTATCTTGCACACCTCTCTCTCACTCCCTGTGTCTCTCACCACCCCTCTCTCACCACCCCTCTCTCACCACCACCTCTCTCAAACCCCTCACTCTCTCATCCCCTCTCTCTTTCACCCCCTCTCATCCCTCCTCCCTCTCTCACCCCCTCACCCCTCTCCCTTTCTTTCTTACCCCGCGCTCTCTCTCTCTAACCCCTCCCCCTCTCACCCCCCTCGCTCACCCCCTCTCTTTTCCCGTCTCTCTCTCACCCTCTCTTCCTCTCTCAAACCCTGTCTCTCTCACCACTCTCTCTCTCACCCCTGTCGTTCTCAGACCTCTCTTTCTCTGTCAACCCCTCTCTCTCACCCCTCTCTCTCTCTCACTCCATCTCTCTCTCACTGCCCCCTCTCACCACCCCCTCTCAGAACCCACCTCAATCTCTCATCCCCTCACTCTCCTACCCCCTCAGTCTCTCACCCCACTCTCTCTCAACCCCTCTCTCTCTCACACATCCATCTCTCTCTCACTCCCCTCTCTCTCTCCTCTCTCCGTCACCCCTCTCTCTCCCACCCCAATCTCTTTCACATCCCCCTCTGTCGCACACACTCTCACACATCCTCGCTCTCTCACCCCTCCCTCTCTCCCACCATCTCTCTCCCTCTCTCTCACCTCCTCTTTCTCTCTCACCCCCTCTCTCTCCCACCCCCTCTCTTCCATCCTCTCACTCTCTCACCCCTCTCACTCTCTCACCCCTCTCTCTCTCTCCCACCTCCCTCTCTCTCACCCCTCTCTCTCTCTCCCACCTCCCTCTCTCTCAACCCTCTGTCTCTCTCAACCCTTCTCTCTCTCAACCCCCTCTCTCACCCCTCGCTCTCTCACCCCTCTCTGCCACACTCCCTCTCTCTCATTCCCTCTCTCTCTCACCACCCCCCTCTCTCAAACCCCCTCATTCTCTCATCCCCTCCTCTCTCTCACGCCCCCTCACACTCTCGCCCCCTCACACTCTCGCCCCCTCACACTCTCGCCCCCTCACACTCTCGCCCCCTCACACTCTCATCCCCTCACACTCTCATCCCCTCACACTCTCATCCCCTCACACTCTCATCCCCTCACACTCTCATCCCCTCACACTCTCATCCCCTCACACTCTCATCCCCTCACACTCTCATCCCCTCACACTCTCATCCCCTCACACTCTCATCCCCTCACACTCTCATCCCCTCACACTCTCATCCCCTCACACTCTCATCCCCTCACACTCTCATCCCCTCACACTCTCATCCCCTCACACTCTCATCCCCTCACACTCTCATCCCCTCACACTCTCATCCCCTCACACACTCATCCCCTCACACACTCATCCCCTCACACACTCATCCCCTCACACTCTCATCCCCTCACACTCTCATCCCCTCACACTCTCATCCCCTCACACTCTCATCCCCTCACACTCTCATCCCCTCACACTCTCATCCCCTCACACTCTCATCCCCTCAATCGCTCACGCCCTCAATCGCTCACGCCCTCAATCGCTCACGCCCTCTCTCTCTCTCACCAACCTCTCTCACCCCTCTCTCTCATGCCCTGTCAAACCCTTTCACTCTTACCCACGCTCTCTCTCTCACCCCTCGCCCCCACCCCTCTCTTTCACCCCCTCTCTCTCACACACTCTCTCAATCACACCCTCTCCTTCTCAATCCACTCTCTCTCTTACTCCCTCCCCACTTTCTCTCTCTCAATCACCCATTGTCTCTCACCCCTCTCTCTCTCACCCCCTCGCACCCCCCTCACCCCCCTCCCTCTCTCACACCCATTCTGTCTTACCCCTCGCTCTCTCTCTAACCCCTCCCCCTCTCGCTCACCCTTCTCTCTCACCCACTCTCTCTCTCACACCCTCTCCTACTCACGCCACTCTCTCTCCTACCCTCCACTTTCTCTCTCAATGACCCCTTCTCTCTCAACCCCTTCTTACCCCCACCCCCTCTCTCTCCCCCTCTCTGCCCCCTCTCTCTCCCTCTCCATCTCCCTCTGTCTCTCACACCCCCTCTCTCTCCATCCCATCTCACTCTCTCACACCCACTCTCTCTCACACACCCCCTCTCCCTCACCCCCACTCCCTCACCCCCACTCCCTCACCCCCACTCCCTCACCCCCTCGCACGCCCCTCACCACCTCACCCCCTCCCTCTCTCACACCCGTTCTCTCTTACCCCTCGCTCTCTCTCTCTAACCCCTCCCCCTCTTGCTCACCCTTCTCTCTCATCCACTCTCTCTCTCACACCCTCTCCTACTCACGCTACTCTCTCTCCTACCCTCCACTTTCTCTCTCAATGACCCCTTCTCTCTCAACCCCCTCTGTCTCCCCCAACCCCCTCTCTCTCCCCCTCTCTGTCCCCTCTCTCTCCCTCTCCATCTCCCTCTGTCTCTCACACCCCCTCTCTCTCCATCCCATCTCACTCTCACACACCCACTCTCTCTCACACACCCCCTCTCTCTCACCCTCACTCCCTCACCCCCTCTGTCTCACCCATCTCTCGCCCTCCCCACTCTCTCGCCCTCCCCACTCTCTCGCCCTCCCCACTCTCTCGCCCACCCCTCACTGGCTCTCTCCCCTCTCTCTCCCTGCCCCCTCTCTCTCTCCCTCCCCTCTCTGGCCCTCTCGTCTCTCTCCCTCCCCCTCATTCTCCTTCTCCTCACTTGCCCTCCCCTCCCTCTTACTCTCCCTCCCCCTCCACCCGCTCAGCCTCCCCTCTCTCTCCCACCCTCTCTCTCCCACGCTCTCTCCCCTCTTCTCTCTACCCCCTCCCCCTCTCACCTGTCTCATGCCCTCCTCTCCCCCCTCTCTCTCCTACCTCCTCTCTTTTCCTTCCTCTCTGACCCTCCTCTCTCCCCTCCTCTCTCTTTCCTCCTCTCGCTACCCCTCCTCTCTCCCCTCCTCTCTCTTCGCGCCTCTCTCTTCCCTCCTCTCCCCTCCTCTCTCTCCCACTCTCTCTCTCTCTCGCTCTCTCTCTGTGCTTTCTCCCCTCTCTCTCTTTCCCCTCTTTCTCTCCCCGAACTTTCTCTCCCCCCACTCTCTCTCTCTGCCCCCACTCTCTCTCCCTCTCTTCCCCCCTGTCTCACCCTCCCTCTCTCGCCCCTAACTCTCGCCCCTCTCATTATCTCCTCCCCTGTCTCGCTCTCTCACTCTCACACTCTCTCTCTCTTGCCCCTCTCTCTCTCCCTGCTCCTTCACTCTCTCTCCACCTTCTCTCACTCTCGATCCCCCTCCCTCGGTATCTCTCTCTCTCTCTCCCCACCTCCCATCGTTTCTCTTTGACTGAATCTCTCTCCTTCCCTCCTCTCTCTCTGACACACTCTGTCTCCCTGGTTCTTCCCTCTCCCTCTGACCCAGAGTCTGGGGGGTTTGTGGTTGTGAGGCTGCGTGTGGGGGCTGGGGGTGGGATGTGAGAGGTGGGAGGATGGAAAATTGGGTAGAGACGGAATTGTGGGAGCGAGACAGAGACACGGTGGGGGGGGGGGGAGGGGGACAGGGAGGAGTGAAGCCAGGTGGAGAGACCGGGGTTGGGGGTGTGTGAGAGAGAGGGAGATGAGGGAGAGTAAAAAGGAGAGGTGGTGAGAAAGAGAGAGTGTGCAGAACGAGAGAGAGGGAGAAAAGTGAGGAGGAAGATTAGGAGAGAGGAAATGGGGAGGCCAGATTGGAATGGGGGGGGTCAGAGGGAGTTAAACCCAGCTCCTGTGCTCAGGGAGCGGTACACACCCCTTCCCTGAGGACCAGGACTTGGGGCTGAGTCTGTCTCTCTCCAGCTCAGCTTCTCCAACACAAAGACACACAACAACATCGGTCACTCTGCTGCTCGGCACGCTTTAATCAACATTTTTATTGGTTACAAATGGAAGTGATGGATCCAGTCAGTGGGATGGTGCCTTTTCTCACTGCCCAACCCCTCTCTGACCCCTCTCTCTCTGCCCCCTCTCTCTACTCCTCCGTCCCACTCTCTCCGTCCCACTCTCTCCGTCCCACTCTCTCCGTCCCACTCTCTCCGTCCCACTCTCTTTCATCTCTCTCTGTCCCCGTCTGTCTCTGTACCCCCGCTCTCTGCTCCCCTCTCTCTGCCCTCTTCACTCGCTGCCCCCTCACTCTCTGCACCCCCCTCTCTCTGTCCCCCTCTTTCTCTGTCCCCCTCTCTCTGTTCCCCTCTCTCTCTGTGCCCCCCTCTCTCTCTGTCCCCCTCTCTCTGTACACCTCACTCTGTCCCCCACTCTCTCTGCCACCCTCTCTCTCTCTCTGTCCCCTCTCTCTCTGCCCCCTCTATCTGAACCCTACTCTCTGCCCCCCCCTCTCTCTCTGCCCCCCTCTCTCTCTGCCCCCCTCTCTCTCTGCCCCCCTCTCTCTCTGCCTCCACCTCTCCCTGTCCCCCCCTGTGTCCCCCCATCTCTCTGTCTCCCCACTCTCTGTCCCCCCCCTGTCCCCCCTCTCTCTGTCCCCCTCCCTCTCTGTCCCCCTCCCTCTCTGTCCCCCTCCCTCTCTGTCCCCCATCTCTCTGCCCCCCCCTCCGTCCCCCTCTCTCTGTCCCCTCCCCTCTCTGTTCCACCGTCTCTGTCCCCCCCTTTCCCCCCCTCTCTGTCCCCCCCTTTCCCCCCTCTCTGTCCCCCCGTCCCCACCTCTCTCTGTCCCCCTCTCTCTGTCCCCCCTCTCTGTCCCCCTCTCTGTCCCCCTCTCTCATTCATCTCTCTCTGCGCCCCCCCTCTCTCTCTGCGCCCCCCCTCTCTCTCTGCGCCCCCCCTCTCTCTCTGCGCCCCCCCTCTCTCTCTGCGCCCCCCCTCTCTCTCTGCGCCCCCCCCTCTCTCTCTGCGCCCCCCCCTCTCTCTCTGCGCCCCCCCTCTCTCTCTGCGCCCCCCCTCTCTCTCTGCGCCCCCCCTCTCTCTCTGCGCCCTATGCTCTGTCCCCCTCGTCTCTGTCCCCCTGCCTCTCTCTGTCCCCATCTCTTACTGTCCCTCCTCTCTGTCCTCTCCCTCTCCGTCCACCATCTGTCCCCCTCTTTCTCCGTCCCCCTCTGTCTCCGTCCCCCTGTCTCCGTCCCCCTGTGTCTCCCCCACTCTCTGTAGACCCTCCCTCTGACCCCGTCTACGTCCCCCTCTCTCTGTCCCCTCTCTCTGACCCCCTCTATCGACCCCCACCTCTGTCCCCTCTCTCTCTGTTCCCCTACCTCTGACCCCCTCTATAGCCCCCTCTCTCTGTCCCCCCTCTCTCTGTCCCCCCTCTCTCTGTCCCCCCTCTCTCTCTTTTGCTCCCTCTCTGTAACACTCCCTGTCCACCCTCTCTGTTCCCCCCTCTGTGCCCGCCTCTCTGTCCCCCCCCTCTGTCCCTCCCTGTCACCCCCCTCCCTCTATCCCCCCCTCTCTGCCCCTCCCTCTGTTCCCCCTCTCTCTCCCCCTCTCTCTGTCCCCCCTCTCTCCTCCACCTTCTCTGTTCCCCCTCTCTGTCCCTCTCTCACTCTGTCCCCCTCTCTCTCTGTCCCCCCTCTCTCCTCCCACTCTCTGTTCCCCCTCTCTGTCCCCCTCTCTCTCTGTCCCCCTCTCTCTCCCACACGCTTCTCTCTGCCCCCTCTCTCCCACCCGCCTCTCTCTATCCTTCCCTCTCTATGTGCCCCTCTCTCTGTCGCGCTCTCTCTGCCCGCCTCTCCCTGTGTCCCCGTCTCTCTGTCCCCACTCTCTCTGTTCCCTCTCTCTATCTGTCCCTATGCTCTCTGTCCCCATCTCTTTCTGTCCTCCCTCTCTATCCCTCCTCTCTCTGTCCACTCCCTCTCTGTCCATCCCTGCTCCCCCCTCTGTCCCCCACTCAGTCTATCCCCCTCTCTCTGACCCCCCTCTGTCACCCCTCTCTCTGTTCCCCCCATCTATATCCCCCTGTCTCTGTCCCACCGCTCTCTGTACCAACCTCTCTCTGTTCACCCCCTGTCCTCCCCTCTCTCTGTCCCCAACCTCTCTCTGTCCCCAACCTCTCTCTGTCCCCAACCTCTCTCTGTCCCCAACCTCTCTCTGTCCCCAACCTCTCTCTGTCCCCAACCTCTCTCTGTCCCCAACCTCTCTCTGTCCCCAACCTCTCTCTGTCCCCAACCTCTCTCTGTCCCCAACCTCTCTCTGTCCCCAACCTCTCTCTGTCCCCAACCTCTCTCTGTCCCCAACCTCTCTCTGTCCCAACCTCTCTCTGTCCCAACCTCTCTCTGTCCCAACCTCTCTCTCTGTCCCCCTCTATGATCCCCTCCAACTCCCCCTCTTCTGACCCCTCTCTCTGTCCCCCTCTATCTCCCCCCACTCTCTGTGCCCCTCTCTGTCCCCCTCTTTTTGACCCCCCTCTTTGTCCCCCTCTATCTCTCCCACTCTCTGTGCCCCACTCTCTGTCCCCCTCCGTTTGACCACCTCTCTGTCACCCGCTCTCTGTCGCCCTCTCTCTGCACCCGCCTCTCTTGGACCCCCTCTCTCTCCCACGCGCCTCTCTCTCTGTACCCCTCTCTCTGCCCCCCCCGTCTGTAACCCTCTCTGTCCCCCTCTCTCTGTCCCTCTCTCTCTGTCCCCCCTCTCTCTGTCCACCTCACTCTGTCCTCCTCTACATCGCCCTCTCTCTGACCCCCTCTATCTCCCCCACTCTCTGTGTCCCTGTCTCTGTCGCCCTCGCTCTGCCCCCCCCTCCCTTCCACCCCCTCTCTCTCTGTGCACCCCTCTCTCTGTCCCCCCTCTCTCTGTCCCCCCGTCCCCCTTTCTCTGTCCCCCTCTCTCTGTCCCCGTCTCTAACCCCTGTTCCCTTCCACCTGCCTCTCTTTCTCCTCTCTCTCTGTCCCCTTCTATCTCCCCCACACTCTGTACCCCTCTATCTCTGTCCCCTCTCTCTGTCCCCCTCTCTCTGTCCCCCCTCCTCTCTGCCCCCTCCTCTCTGCCGCCCCCCCTCTCTCTCTGCCCCCCCTCTCTCTCTGCCCCCCCTCTCTCTCTGCCCCCCCTCTCTCTCTGCCCCCCCTGCCCCCTCTCTGCCCCCCCTCTCACTCTGACACCCCACTTTCTGTCGCCCACTCTTTGTACACCTCTCTCTGACTCCCTCTCTCACTGCCCCCTTCTCTCTGTCCCCATCCCTCTCTGCTCCTTCTCTCTGTGTCCCCCCCTCTCTGTCGCCCTCTCTCTCTGCCCACCTCTCTCTCTATCCCCCTCTCTCTGACGCCTCTTTCTGCCCCCCTCCTCTCTGCCCTCCCTCCTCTCTGTCCCCCCTCCTCTCTGTCCCCCCTCCTCTCTGCCCCCCCTCCTCTCTGCCCCCCCCCTCTCTGCCCCCCCCTGCCCCCCCCTCTCTGTCCCCCCCCCTGTCCCCCCCCTCTCTGTCCCCCCCCCCTGTCCCCCCCTCTCTCTGACCCCTCTCTCTTTCATCTCTTTCTGTCCCCGTCTGTCTCTGTACCCCCGCTCTCTGCTCCCCTCTCTCTGTCATCCTCTCTCTCTCTGCCCTCTTCACTCTCTGCCCCCTCTCTCTCTCTGCACCCACATCACTCTGCCCCTCTCTCTCTGTGCGTCCCCCTCTCTCTCTGTCCCCTCTCTCTCTGTCCCCTCTCTCTCTGTCCCCTCTCTCTCTGTCCCCTCTCTCTCTGTCCCCTCTCTCTCTGTCCCCTCTCTCTCTGTCCCCCTCTCTCTCTGTCCCCTCTCTCTCTGTCCCCTCTCTCTCTGTCCCCTCTCTCTCTGTCCCCTCTCTCTTTGTCCCCTCTCTCTCTGTCCCCTCTCTCTCTGTCCCCTCTCTCTCTGTCCCCTCTCTCTCTGTCCCCTCTCTCTCTGTCCCCTCTCTCTCTGTCCCTCTCTCTCTGTCCCCTCTCTCTCTGTCCCCTCTCTCTCTGTCCCCCTCTCTCTCTGTCCCCTCTCTCTCTGTACCCTACGCTCTGTTCCCCCCCCGTCTCTGTCCCCCCTATCTCTGCCCCCCTGCCTCTCTTTCTCCCTTCTCTTTGTTCACTCTCTCTCTGTCCTGCTCTCACTGTTCCGCCTCTCTCTGACCCCCTCTCTGTACCCCTCTCTCTGTCCCACACTCTCTGTCCCCCCTCCCTCTGACCCCCCTATCTCCTCCATTCCGTACCACTCTTTCTGTCCCCCACACTCTGTCCCCCCACTCTCTCCATCCCCCCATTCTCTGTCCCCTTCTCTCTGTCCCCCTCTCTCCGTTGCCCTCTATCTGCCCCCTCTGTCACCACTCCCTCTGTCCCCCTACTCTGTCCCCCCGTCCCCGACTCTCTGTCCCCATGCTCTCTCTCTCCCAATCTCTTACTGTCCCCCATCTGTCCCTCCTCTCTCTGTTCTCTCCCTCTCCGTCCCCCCCGCCCACCCTCTGTTCCCCACCCTCTCCATCCCCCTTCTCTCGTCCCCTTCTCTCTGTCCCCCTCTCGCTGACCCTCTCTCTTTCCCCACTTTGTACCCCTCTTTCTGTCCCCACTCCCTTCTCTGACCCTCTCTCTCTGTCCCCCCCTCTCTCTCTGTCCCCCCTCTCTCTCTGTCCCCCCCTCTCTCTCTGTCCCCCCCTCTGTAGACCCTCTCTCTGACCCCCTCTATCTACCCCCACTCTGTCCCCTCTCTCTGACCCCCTCCCTCTGTCCCCCCTCTCTCTCTGCCCCCTCTCTCTCTGTCCCCCTCTTTCTCTTTCGCCCCCCTCTCTGTACCCCCCCTCCCTGTCCACCCTCTCTGTTCCCCCCCTCTGTCCCCCTCCTCTCTGTCCCCCCCCTCTGTCCCTCCCTGTCACCCCCTCCCTCTATCCCCCCCTCTCTGCCCCTCCCTCTGTTCCCCCTCCCGTCCCCGTCTCTCTGTCCCGGTCTATCTCTCCCCCTCTCTCTCCCCTTCTCTCTGCCCCCCGTCTCTCCTCCACCCTCTCTGTTCCCCCTCTCTGTCCCTCTCTCTCTCTATCCCCCTCTCTCTCCCACACGCCTCTCTCTGCCCCCTCTCTCCCACCCGCCTCTCTCTATCTCTCCCTCTCTATGTGCGCCTCTCTCTGTCGCGCTCTCTCTGCCCGCTCTCTGTCGCCTCTCCCTGTGTACCCGTCTCTCTGTCCCCACTCTCTCTGTTCCCTCTCTCTATCTGTCCCTATGCTCTCTGTCCCCATCTCTTTCTGTCCTCCCTCTCTATCCCTCCTCTCTGTCCACTCCCTCTCTGTCCATCCCTGCTCCCCCCTCTGTCCCCCACTCAGTCTATCCCCCTCTCTCTGACCCCCCCTCTGTCAAACCTCTCTCTGTTCCCCCCATCTATATCCCCCAGTCTCTGTCCCACCGCTCTCTGTCCCAACCTCTCTCTGTTTCCCCCCCGTCCCCCCTCACCCTGTCCCAACCTCACCCTGTCCCAACCTCACCCTGTCCCAACCTCACCCTGTCCCAACCTCACCCTGTCCCAACCTCACCCTGTCCCCCTCTCTCTATGATCCCATCCACCTTCCCCTCTTTCTGACCTCTCTCTCTGTCCCCCTCTATCTCCCCGACTCTCTGTCCCTCTCTCTCTGTCCCCCCTCTCTGTCCACCTCACTCTGTCCTCCTCTACATCGCCCTCTCTC